>NW_019154105.1:69185889-69215881 GCF_002288905.1 Enhydra lutris kenyoni | reverse complement strand
ACACACACACACACACACACACACACACACACACACACACACACACACACGTGTGTGCGCATGCGCGTGCGCACAGATGGGCAGCACACTGGCTCCAGGCCCCGACTCCCCTGAGGACCCTGTGTCTGCCTTGGCTGCTCTCTGCGTGAGCCCTCCCTCGGGTCCAAGCAGCGTGAGTGAAGCAGCCGCCGCGGCCCATAGTGCAAGTCCCGCCAGTCCGCGGACAGAACGTCCACATCAGTGCCCACGTTTGCTAACTGAAACACATCCAGAGGGTTTTTCACATTTATCCAAAAGCCTTCCCCAGACTAATGTGGGTCTTTCATAAAAGAAAAGGGTGGACTTGAACTTCTGGAAAGCTGGGAGACCTGTGCCCAGACCCCTGTGATTCCAGACCCGCTTGGGGATAAGATGGTGGAATTGCAGCTGGAGTTGTAAGGAACTTCTGTGCGGTTGGAGAGAAGGAGTCTCTTATCTTGTCAGGCTTCCCCGCCCCCGCACAGCCTTGTGGCTGCTGCCATGGCCCAGAGTCCGCCAGGGGCCCAAGTGCCTGTGCTGAGTCGTACACAGGCTGCCCATCAGCCTATTGGCAACCGCGGTCGGTTGATGCTGGGTTTCCTACACCGACGCCTGCTGGCGAGTGTCGGGAGCTTGCCTCTTCCCTTCCAACCTTCTCCTCATGCTCTGGTCTCGTGCTGTGGTCGCGGCCTCCACTGCACAGATGGGGAAACCAAGGCACAGGGCCATGGAGAGTGGGGACCCACACGCTCTGCCTCCTGTTCCCACGCCGGGGGCCTTGCTCTGAGGGCTGCTGGGTGGGCTGGAGGCCAGAGCAGAGCACGGCATCTCCCACAGGCCTCCCCCACAGCCCCAGACCCTGGGAGTCCCCTTTCCAGCTCCTCCGGCCACACCCACAGCCTTGGCACCAGCAAAGCGGGCTGCAGTTTCCTCCCAATGCATCCCACTCCCTTCCCGCTGTGGTCTAGCGCCCCCTGTGTGCTCCCGGGGCCCAGAGGCAGAGGCTCCTCTGACTGTCATGGGGTGGGGCCCTGAGCAGACACCGGGTGGGCTCATGGAAGGGATCCACAGGCTTGGTTGTGGGGGGTTAAGGGGAGATGTGGGGTCTGGGGATCTCGGGCTCCTGGTTTGGGCCCTGGAGCCTTCCAAGGGGGCTCCAGGAGGCAGCTGGCTGGCCTCATGGGGTGGGCCTCAGGACAGAGATGGGCTGGGTGGCCTTCAGCAGGGAAGCGAACCCACCTGCTGGGCTGGGCCAAGGGCAGTGGTCTCAAGTACAGTGAGGCGGGACCACCCATGGGGTTGCCCCCAAGACCACAAGCCACTGGCTGCACCTCCAGTGACCTGCACAGCACTTGAGAGCCAGGAGCCCGGTGGGGGACCCCAAGGGCTGGCACCTGGGCTGGGAGATGCACCCTAATGTGAACAGGCAAGGGCAGGGCTAGCGGCAAGGGGACTGGGTGTGGGGGGGTTCACTTTAGGGACTGGTGACTAGACCGCTTTCCTCCTTGCTGCTAGTGGGTTTGCCCTGTTGGTTTCCGTTGCTGTGGGGTGCTTCGTTGTGTAAGACACACCAGCTCCCCCTGAGCGTTCACAAGACGATGTTTCCAGTCTCTGATCATCAGGAGAGCTGCTGCCAACCTGCCTGCTCCTTCCCTGTGGGTCTACGTCTGTGGGGGGGGTGCCCGAAGCGGGGATACTGTGGCTACAACTGAGTCCACCTGCCTGGGAAAGGCTCATCAGACAGGCATCTGCACATGGTGGACCACAGACTGTCCCAGCAGCACCCTATGGGCACTGGGAGCATGGCCGCAGAGGGAGCATCACTGCAGAGGGAAAAGCTAGGAGTACGGCCTCAGAGGGAGAAGCTGGGAGCACAGCTTCCCATAAGTGTGTGGGGGCGCTGGCCACAGAGGGAGAAACAGGAAGCATCACTGCAGAGAGAGAAGCTGGGAGCACAGGCGTAGAGGGAAAAGCTGGAAGCACAGCCACAGAGGGATAAGCAGGGGAATGGCTGCAGAGGGAGAAGAAAGGGAGCATCACTGCAGAGGGAGAAGCTGGGAGCATGGCTGCAGAGGGAGAAGCAAAGGGAATGGCTGCAGAGGGAGAAACAGGGAACATTACTGCTGAGGGAGAAGCTGGGTCCACAGGTGATCAGAGCTGGCAGACCTTCAGAACTGTCCTGAACTGAGCCAAACAGCAGATCTTTCTACCAATGTCCACAGGTGGGCTTCCCAGAGGAGAGGCAGCTCTGAGGACCACACCCAGAGCAGACCCAGCTGTGAGCCACGAGCAGATAACACTACTAACAGCTGGGGAATGAAACCTGGATACCAGAGCAGATGCAGCTGAGAACCAAGGTGCCCCAGGTAGCCTGCCCCTGTGTGTGTTGGGGGGGGAACATGACCCCACGGAGTTGTCCCAGGCAGCCTGCCCCTGCTCCTGAGGGGAACACAACCCTATGGAGGTGCCCCGGACAGCCTGCCCTTGCTCCCAGGGAGGACACGACCCCACGGAGATGCCCCGGGCAGCCCGCCCCAAGCATCAACTGGATTCACTTTGCAAGTTCATCCCATTTGGGAACACTCTTCAGGACGATTCTACATGGTGCTCTTTCTTTCAGGAATTCGGAGTCCGAGTCAATTTCACAAACTGTGTTGGGAGGGTGTCCTCCTCCTTGTCCTCTGAAGTGTGTGTGAAATGAGTTCTTTCTTTTTTAAGCATTTGTTGAGGCTAATGATACAAGCCATCTAGACTTGCAAGTTCTTTGCAGAAGTGTTTCTAAGTTCAATTTCCTTAAGGTTATAGAGATACTCAGACTTTGCATGTTCCCTGTCGGTTTGGACAAGTGACTTTTCACTTCCCCGAGATTTCTGGTGTCCGTGACCTTGGGGGCAGCCTCTCTGTTTTCATCTGTCTGGCAGACTTTGATCAATTCTATTAATTTTTTCCAAGAACCAACTGTTGACTTTGTTGGTCCTTTGCCACCTGACTAATTCCCTCTCATTTGTTCCTTCAGCCCGTCGACGACCTCAGACTTAATCTGTCATTCTTCGTCCAGGTGCTCAGGTCCCGCTCTTCAGGGCTGCTCACACTCCTGCTCAGGCTGTGCTTTCCTCTTGTGTGTCTCCCCTCTGGGAGAAACAGAACAAAGGCAAACAACCAAAGACAGAAAGGCCAAGAACAGCCCAGAATTGAGTGGAGACACAAAGCCCCCAGCTCCAGGAGGATGATGAGTTCTGGGAGGAGGAGCAGGGGGGTCTGGAAACCAGCCAGGACACCGCGTGGGACGACGGAGGCCCAAAGACGATGGAAGGGCATGTGTGCAGAGGGAAGGCAGCTCCCAGCCCAGAATCCTGTCCCCCGCAGACGCCTAATCAAATGTGGACAAAACCAAGGCGTTTCCCCATAAGCTCTCTCAAAGGGGCTCTTGTCCCCAGTGCCTCCCCTGGTGCAACCATGTGGGAAAGACCGCTGACGGGTGAGCTCCGGGAGGCATAGCGGTGGCTTGGGCCAGGGCATGGGGGGGGGGGGGGAGACACTGGCTGGGGGAGGCTCTATCCCTGCCCCTAGGGCGCCATCTAGCCAGAGACTTGGGAGCAAGCCTGGACCTTGCGGGTGCCTCTCGGACCATGGGCCAGTGCAGGGCAGGGGTGCAGGACCTGAGGGCACCAATGAGCCTTCCAGGAGAACCCGTGAAAACTGCCGGCTGGGACGAGGATGACCATTTGGTCCCGAGCTACTGTGAGGAAAGGACCACTCTGCTTCACGAGTGTCTGCGAGCTGGCAGACCAGAGGTCCCTGCAGCCTTCCGGGCCTTCCAGAACTGTCAAGGCCGCGGCATCTGCTCTTGCCCCAGGCAGGCCCCAGGGAGGCACATGAGGGAGAGAGGGGGCCGCGCCCTGGCTGCCCCACGGCAGCAGCTTCTGAGCCTGGACCCACTATCCCCGCCAGGACCACTGACCCCCAGGGTTCCCCAGGGCCACCAGTGGCAGCCAGGACTGGGGCCTGCCAGAGTCCCTGGGAGGCGAAGCCACTGAAACAGACGCTGGGCCTGCCGGCTCTTTCTGGGATTTTTATTTCTTTAAAATAATTCATACAAATGGTTACAGTCACAAACATGATTTTAACCCAAATATTGCTAGCCTACCACATCAGCAGGACGGCACCCGCACAGGCCGGACGCTGGGCCCCACGTCCCCGGGACAGACGCCAACGGCCGGAGTGCGCTGTGGCCCAGGCGCGGCCTCGTCTCTGGCAGCCGTCTTTGTTTGGAACAAGGGGATTCATGCCAAAATTAGGAAAAACAGCCTTTGTTTTGTTTTTCTAAATTATTCTAAAAATAAGACAAGCAGGTAGAAAAAACAATGCACTGTGTGGCGTAGAAAGAAAAACGGGAAGGATTCGTTGTCCTGAGAAGTTTGCCAACTGCCTCGTTTCAGGGCGCGTTCCAACACACAAGGGACACAGTCTGAGACCGACCTGCTGAACGCTCCCTCAGCTTTCTCTCTGTCGACAGCTACGCAAACAAATCCTTTGTAATGTTCTAAAGACTGTACACAGACAAGAACATCCATGATAGAGTTAACTACTAACTTCTTCTGCTTAACGAGGACGCAAAGGACACAGGACAGCGGCTGGCCCTTGGGACAGGACGACTACGGCTGACGCGGGGAGGCCGGCGCCACCTCTGCCTGCCGGGCGCCTGGACAGTCTCTGGAGCGCCGCGGCCACCGCAGGCACCGCCTCTGCACACGCCTGTCCGAGGGCACCGCCCGGCCCGCGCTCCGCCCGGGCTACAACTGGTCGCTCGCGTGGTCTCTATCTGCCTCGGGCTTGACGGTCTGGCCAGGAGAAGGGGCGTGGGGTGGGTGGGACACGGGGGGCAGGCCGTGGGACAGGGACATAGCGCTGGGGACAATGCCTTCCACTGCTGTCGGGATGCCGCTGGGGGCCACGCCCACCACACCTGGTGGGTACCTGCTGGGAGAAGGGACGTCGTGTGAGGCTGGCAGGGTTCCTCCTGTGGCCGTGGCTCAGGCCTAGGATGGCTGGGGGCTGCTCCCAAAGGCCCTGCCTGGCGGGACCACCCCCTCCAACTCTTCCCTCGCCTTACCACCCACCCCCAGGTCTGACATGCCCAGCTCTCACCCCCAGATCTTCTGGTCCATGGGGCCCACAGGAGCACGCCCATCCAGATAACCCCCCACCCCCAGGACCCCGCCCACAGTCATCACAGAAGTGCTGTCCCCTGAGCCCACCCCACCCACTCACCTGTAGGCGGCACCGTTGAGCTCAGGGTGCACGACAGCAGGATCCATGCTGGCCCAGTGAGTGGCAGCAGTCAGGTGGTCCTTGTTGACACAGTTTTTCAGGCTGTCAGGGATGCGGCCTGGAGACGCAGCGGGGATGCGAAGGGCAGCATCATGTTACACGTCACACAGCTGCATCTGGGAGTGCGGTGGCTTGGGGGGGGTGTGCGCAGGCTGCAGGGTCCCCACGGCTGGGCCTCCCTCCCTCTCGCTCTCTTCCCCTTGTCTGGATGCGGTCCCCTGACAGCTCAGAGACCCCCCCAGGCCCGAGCAGTGCCCTCAGCTCCCCCGTGGCCCCATATCTACCAGGCCCAGGGATTTCAGGGAACAGCAGACAAAGTCCAGCCCAGCTGAACCAGCACAGCCAGACTTGGGGTAAGGAAGGGCATACATGCTGGATTCCCACAGGGTAACCGTGAGCAAGTGTCCTAAGTGTGACGCACCAGGGGGACCAAGGGCTGCGTGGGGAGACCATGTGTAAACCGCGTGCTGATCTCGCCCCTGGGGGGATGGCATGAGGCGGGCCCTCTGGTAGGACTGCCTGGCGATGCAAGCCTGGGGAGGAGGCTCGGTCCTGCTGGCCCCCCTCACCTGTGATGGCTCTCCGGATTTCCCGGGCGGCCTCCTCTCGCATCTCGATGGATGCCTGCTCGCTGTACCAGGCTGCGTGGGGGGTGCAGATCAGGTTGGGTGCGTCCTTTAGGGGCCCCTGGCTGAAGCTACAGACGGTACGAAGCAGGTCAGGGTAGGGCAGAGGGTACCTGACCCCGCCTGGCACCACAGTCCACCCTGGGGTCAGACCAGGGCACCCCAGGTGGGTGACACTGGCCATGAGCCCAGGGGGAAGGAGTCAGAAGCAGGGAGGAGTCCCAGCCTGGGGTATAGCATCCCAGCGCTCCCAATAGGGAGGGCACCAGTCCCCACAGTGACAGGCTCCCGACAACAGGACTGGCTGCTGCCCCAGACGGGCTTCTCAGCGGTGGGGTCCTCAGAGAAAAGTGGCCGCACTGGGGTCAGTGGACCCCTGCACCGGGGCACCCCCAGACAGTCTACATGAAGCACAGGTCCGAGCCCCCCCGCCCCGTCCCCTGCCCGCAGCTGGACCTCAGGCTGGACCTAGAGCCCTAGGACGGGGCCCACAGACTGCAGGGGGGCATCAGGCCCGGCCTCACGCCCGACCGGGGTCAACATGGGCCGTGAGCCAGCGCGAGGGCCTGGCATGGGAGAGGCGGCAGCCAGGAATCACCCAGGTGCTGCCGAGAGGCACCTGAAGGGCTCGGACTCGTGCACATCTAGGGCGGCACCCCGGATCCGCCCCTCCTTCAGGGCCTGGGCCAGGGCCTTCTCGTCCACCAGGCCACCCCGGGCCGTGTTCACCAGGAAGGCGCCTTGTCGCATCTGTGAGGAGACAAAAACAGTGTGGCAGTGAATCAACACAGGCCTCTGCCCTTAGCCCCCGCCAACACCCAGGGGACAGGACTGGCAGGGACTCGAAGCAGACAGGGGCTGGCAGCAGGACGAGGGCTCAGGGGTCTGTGCAAACTGTGCCCCACCCTGAGGATGCCTGGCTGGGCCACAGGCGCCAATATGCAGCCTGCCTCCACCTGTTCCTGGCAGTGAGGTGCGGGCTGGGGCATAGGGTGTCCTGGCCCGGCCCCTAGGATGCACTGGAGAGCCTAGAAAGGGTGTGGTATGTCTAGGACGCACTGTGGCCAAGAGTGAGGGACACAGGCCCTAAGTCAGCTTCCTCAGTGCAGCAGCCCCACCAGAGGCCCCCGTTTCCAAAGCTTGACAGCAGCTTCATCTCCCTTTGCTAAAGGCCCTCAGAGCTGCCCTGAAGGCGCTCCCCTTCAGGCTCCGTGGTAACGGGGGCTTCCCCTGCGCCAAGGAGATTGAAGGGACAGACTCCTAGAGACCAAGTAAGCTGCCCCTACCTCGGGGCTCAGGGCAGCTCCTCCTCGGTCAGCTCTCCCATCCTGGTTTCACAGCTGGTTCTTGGCAACAGCACCCCAGGGCCACGCCCACCCTGGCCCTCTGTCCACACCCACCGATGGCAGATAGATAAGACCCCAAGTGCCAGACCTCATGCTCCCTAAGGGAGCAGGGACCGTGGTGTACAGCACACAAGTACAGGGCAACTGGCAATCGGTGTGCAAGCACGCACACACACACACGCACACAGATGACCACACATCCCCACACCCGCAGGCTACACCCAGGACAAGGCCCGAGACCCTGAGCGCGGCATGTGCTGCAGCCGTGGGGACGCCGGAAGCCTCGGTACAGCTCCAAGTGCAGGCTGGTCTGCAGTGGGCTCCCCAGCCTGTGGGTGCACCCACCTGCTTCACGGTGAAGTCGTTGATGAGGTGGTGGTTGTGCTCATTGAGGCCGCAGTGCAGGGTCACACAGTCACTGTGGAAAAGCAGGTCCTGCAAGGTGCTCACCCGCTGCAGCCCCAGTGCCCGCTCGGTGCCGTCCGACAGATACGGGTCATAGAAGAGCACGTTGAAGCCGAAGGCCTTGGCCCGGAGCGCCACCGCCTGCCCCACGCGGCCTGACAGGGCGAGACTTGGCGTCAGCACAGCCACGGACAGAGCAACACCCACACAGCCTGTATCCCCACGGACCTAGGGCTGACACCGAGGGGAGCGAGGCCCTGTCTGCCCCGGGGCCCCTGCCCGGCCGTGTGGCGGACAGGGCATTTGGAGAGGAGGGCAGGGGGCTGGAGGGGCTCCCCGGGGAGTGTACGGGGTGACAGCCACAGCATCGCAGGTGTGTCCCCTGCACCTGGGAGGGTGCAAGCCAGATGGCTCACAGTCCCGTACCTGAGGAGGCAGGTGCCAACCTGGACACCGGGGTCCACCAGGCAGCCAAGCGCTGGGCGGTGGTGGCCACGGTTCCAACATCTCAGGTGGCTCCCCCCAACCCCTGGACCTTGCTCTGAGCAAGATGCTGACAAAGAAAACAAGCAGGGGATGGAATGGGCCCGTCTGCACCTGCCTGCCAGAGAGCATCTGCCATAAGGGCAGGGTCACCAAGGCCCCAGGGAACCACCCTGCCCATGAGTGACCCCAGGTGAGGCCAGAGTGGAGCCATCCTGCCAATTCTACCCAAAACATGAACCCACAGCACCGTGAGGTCAAGTACCGGCTGTCTCCTCCTGTCTACCTCCCGACACAAGCTGGCAGACGGCACCTGACATGTACCCAGACCCGGACCACGGTGTAAACAGTCACAAAATGGCGCCCTGGTGTCAGACTAGACTGAGCATCTGACTCCTGACCATGGCTTGGGCCACGACCTCAGGGTGGGGAGATGCAGCCCCACCAGGTCGGGGCTGCACTGAAGTCAGACCTGCTGAGTCTCCCAACAACACTGCTTCAGGAGGCCAGGTGGCCCCCAAATCCAGCCAGCCAGGCAAGCCCAGCTCCCCACCAGCCCCCAACAACCCCACCCCAGGCCCCAAGGTGCAGGGTGCCCCTGGGGACCAGTGCTGGGGGACGCGTGCCCACGGGCACCGAGACAGTGAGCTCTCCTGGACGAGAAGCCCATGTTGTGGACAGCCATGGCCCTGGAGTCTTATACTAAGGCAGGCATGTACCTGTCAGGTGTCCCCCACGTGGCCCAGTAGGGGACAAGTGGGGTAGGGACAGGCAAGGGGCCCCCCAGAGGAAGGGCAGGAAGCAGTGCGACAAGCGGCTGCTAGTGAGTTCCCACCCCATCCACCCCGGGCCTCCCAGGTGCACAGATCTCAAGTTCAGAGATGGAGACGGACCATAAACATGGCAGAGGAGAGGGCTGTCACCGACCCCGAATGGCTGCCCTCACCACGGGTGAACCAGCTCGCTCCACCCACAGCAGGGCTGGGGCCATCTGGCCCTCACCTGAAAGCCAATTCCCCTCAACCATGGGGTGGGGCGGGGGGGCGGCAGGAGGAGCATGTCCGAGTGTGGTGAGGACCCATCAGTGTGCGAGTGACAGGCATGAGTGCACGGCTGTATGCACAGGAATGGGATCGGGGCCCTGTTGCCCGTGTGTGTGTGATCCACACTCAGCACTCCTGGGCAGACAGGCCAGCCCCATGCAGGCCCTGTGCGGGAAGACTATCCGGCAGCCCCACCAAGCCCTGGCTCACGGGCTCTGAGCCCCTGCAAAGGGTGAAGACGGAGCTGAACTCACCCAGTCCAATGATGCCCAAGGTCTCCCCGCGGATCCTGGCAGCTCCAGAAGCCACTTCCCGGATCTGCTCCACGCTCTGGACCCGCGTGCCCTCCCGCAGCGCCTGGTGCAGCCACGTGGTCCTGCGATACAGGTTCAGGATGTGGCACATGGTCGAGTCGGCCGTCTCCTCGACAGACGCCGCTGGCACATTGCAGACAGCGATGCCTGAGAAACACAAGACACATGGGGGCGGTCACCCAAGTCAGTCCTGGCACTCCCTCCTCCCCACAAAAGATCGGACTATGAGACAAATGCAGGGAACACACCCCAAGCCACCTGGAGAAGCTGCCTGTAGGTCCAGCAAGTAGACAGGATAGGATGTAAGAGAGGCCACCTGGGCAAATGCCAACACCTGGGTCTGCCCTGCCTGAACCGCTGGCCACTGGACCTTCCAGGAAGGGGTCACGGGCTGGTTGGCATCCGGAGCGTTCCACAGCCTCACACACCCACACAGGCCCCACCTAGCCTGCCTTCGTTGGCTCCCAGGCCAACTGGGACCCAGCATTGGACAGGGTGGTCCCATTCTCCCAGCTCCCACAGACCCATCAGCCCCAGCAGCCACAGACAGAGAGCTGGTCCAGGCCTCTCCTCTGCACTGAGCTTCGCTGGCTCGTCCCGTGCCCACATGGGCTGGTTACCACTGGGGGCCAACGGTTCGCCAGGGCCTCATGGTCCAGAGGTGGACCCAACCCCTCCACGTTTCTATGCGCCTCTCCCAAGCCTGGCCCCTTCCACCCTCGTTCTGCCCTGTCCTGCCATCTCCTCGCTCTGCCTGGGGACTAGTCACCTCCCTGCTTGCCAGAAGGAGCTCTGATGCTCCTTGAGCAGCTATTCCAAATGCCAAGACAATACTCAACACACCCACAGGGCTCCATGAGAGGGCCCAGGGTGGACCTCTACTCCCTTCCAGAAAAAACTCAGGGCCCAGGGTGGACCTCTACTCCCTTCCAGAAAAAACTCATAAATGCAAGGACAGGTGGGAAGCAGGAGAACCATGCTATGCCATCCCCTAGATTTGGGGACAAAACTGCTGGTGGAGAGCACAGACCAGGTCCTGGGATTTCTAAGTCCCCACCTACCAGGGCTGACCACAGGGCATGGCCCTGCCTGTCCCAGGTGCAGGAGCAGAGCCCTGGCTTGTAACATCACAAAACAGGCAGACTTGGTACACAGGGACAAAGGCCCCCAGGAGCCCATGGGGCAGAAAGCACGCAGGCCATGGTTCCCCACAGCTGCAGGAGCCTTCCTTGGGAGGCTGCCCAGGAACAGGCGACAGTAGGGCCAGAGGGCTCCACTATGTGAGCCAGTGCTGGGCAGGGGCTGCCCACGGTCCTGGGCAGGTTTACTCTGCACAAGCAGAGTAAACCAAGTCTGTGGCAGACACCGACACCAGGCCACTCTGACTCCAGCGCTGTCAGCGGCCTTCCGGCTGAAAGGACGGGCAAAACCAGGCACCGGGGGCACCCCCTGCAGTTGCAAGCCCTGGGCACACACTCACCTCACCAGGCCTCAGCTGCTACAGACACACAGAACGTGCATGCCCCCCACAAGGCTTCCTCTGAGAGCTGTGCTGACCTGGGTGCCGGCATGGGGGCCGCACCCTGACAGCAGGCTCACAAGTCGCCTCCAACCAAACTAGGGGCTGCGACGCAATCCTTGGTGTAAAGCGAAGCCAGCCCACAAGACTAAAGAGCTGGGATGCAGCCGCTAAGGGAAAGGCTGCGCACGCCCTACCTAGATCCCCAGCTGACTTGATGTCGATGTTGTCGTAGCCGCTGCCAATCCTGACAATGACACGCAGAGCCTTGAACTTCTCCAGGTCCTCCCGGGTCAGCGCGATGGTGTGGTACATCAGTGCTCCCACTGCCTCGTTCAGCACCTGCCGTCAGGACAGCAGCCACCCAGTCAGACGCTGGCCCTCAGGGAACGAGCCTGGCTGCCTATGGGCTAGCCTGCTACTCCCAGGCTCCAGCTGCCCCAAACCAGCCCAGACAACCCCCTGGGGGGCAGGGGGTGCTGCAAACGCTCCCCCCACCCCCAGCCTGGAGGCAGGCTTGGACAGTCCTTAGAGGCCCACAGTTCCCCCGGGTCTCCTCCCCTAACTGCACTGCAGGCGGCCTTCCCAGGGCAGGAGCCCCTGCTGGGATATTGGGGTGGGCAACTCTGTTGGCTCTGGGCTCGACTCCCCAAGCAGCGCAGGGTCCCGCCCAGGGGACACCACTGTGTGTGTGCAGGGGGAGGGGGGAAGGAGGGGTGTGGGTTCACCTTCCCTGTGGGCACCAGTGAAACAGGATGCTGAGGACGAAGAGCATCCAAAACCCCCAGACCCTGCGAGGGCCACGCTGTCGCACTATGGGGCGGTGGGTGTGGAGGGGGCAGACAGCAACAAACGGTCCCAGCACAAACACACACAAGGTCCCCAGACGGCAACGTGCCCCCGGGGAAGGGCCGGCCTCTGGGTCACTGTCCCCCACACCCACCCCACGTGCTCCCCTGCAGCTTCCACAAACGGGGGTGAGCTCCACGACAGCCCTGGACGCCTGCCCTGGTGTCCATGGGTCTCTGTGGCCTGGCTGACCTTGCGAGAAGCCCCACGAGCAGGTCGGTATCCTGTCTCCCCAGGGTTTGGATGACATGTGCTGAGGACACTCTGTAAAACTGTCCAGTGGGGAAAACCCTCCCCAAAGTTGGGGATCCACCCACAGCCCCGCCCCCACAGGAGTCGTAACTTGAATTCTCCATGGGTGAGGACAAGCCCTGAAAAGGCAGGCCCATGCCGAACCCACGCACACCATACCCACGCCCCGCACAGGGCCAGGTGGAGCAGACCACGCACTACGCCCCAGGCCGGGTCAGGTCGGTGCAGACCACGCCCCACACTGCTGCTGCACTATCCCCAGCATGCACAGCAACCGCCCCCCGCCCCCCCGGTGCCTTGGAAATGACTGAAGCCCCCAGGTGTGACCCAGCCAGGCTGGGGGGGCCGGTTGGGGACACCCAGCTTCTCGGGGGCTTGTCCCGGGTCCAGCAGGGCGGTGGGCCTGTGCCCCAGGGCCATGAGCGCTGCCTTAAAGGGCTGTAGTGTTGCACCTGGGACACGCTCTGACGACAGCCAGACGCTGGCAGAGGGCGTGCACTGTCCAATCTCCCGGCCCAAGGGCCGGGGAACCCAGGACGCAATCCATGACCTGTCATGGTTGAGGTGTGGGCTTTACTCGCCCCTGGCAGATACAACAGTGAGCCTTACAGCCGAGGACACGTCACATTCAGCAAAACGCTACAGGGCATCTATAACCCAGTGTGGGCCACCCCGTCCTCCTCCACACGGGGGTCTCAAGGATGGCGACGGAGGCCCGTCCAACAGCAGGTGAGGGAGGTTGCCCCAGGGGCTGTGGCAGGCTGCTGGCCCACAGGCCCCATGCGTGAGCCAGGGGCACCACAACCCTCCCAGCCTGCATGTGGGTTGATGTGCTGAGTGGCCTAGAGCAGTGTCTCATGTGGGGTATGTGGCCTACAGTGAGCTGCCCACTCTTCCTCTCATCCCCTTCCCCCAAGAGCTGAGTCTCTATCAGACAAATGGCAACCCAAAATGCGGACAGCTCCCTCTGAGGCTGGCATGACCTCCCTTCCCCTTCTAATGGCAGATGGGGCCAGGAGCACTTGTCCTTAGGGGACCACACAAAATAGGTGGAGGAAGAGACGATTAAATAGCAGGACAGAGGCGGCATAGGTTCCTGGTCCTCGGAGCACTGGCGGGCCTGACGTTAAGGGAACGGTTGGGTGTTGCTGGCACCTGCTAGGATTCCTACACTGAAGATTCTAGAAATCTCAGCTCCTGTTCCTACACCAAAGACCCCAGGAACCCTGGCTCCTGATCCCGCACTGAAGATCTCAGGAACTCCAGCTCCTGATCCTGCACCGAAGGTCCCAGCAACCCTGGCTCCTGATCCCACACTGAAGATCCCAGGAATCCCTACTCCTGATCCCACACCAAAGATCCCAGGAACCCTAGCTCCTGATCCTGCACCGAAGGTCCCAGCAACTCCGGCTCCTCATCCCGCACTTAAGATCCCAGGAAGCTCAACCCCCGGTTCCCACACTGAAGATCCCAAGAAGCTTGACCCTGGTTCCCACACTAAAGATCCCAGGAAGCTCAGTCCTGGATTCCTGGGAGGACATCAAGGCCGCACAGGCATGGACTCCTGGTTACCTTGACTGGACCTGGTGTAGGTGGGGTGCGGGCCCACATGGGACAGCTGAGTGGCGGTGAGTGTCCACAGGGCAAAGTGCATGGGGACGGCAGCTAGTAAGTGGACACGGTGAGGGCCTGAGATGGAGGGGAGAGCAGACCTTGCTGACAAGACCCGAGGAAGACCCCCTCTGGCCACCCTGTGCTGAGTTGTGTGGACTGGAGAGGAAGGTGGCCACAGCAGTGGGGGGTGAGTGGACAGATTCGTCAGTGCCTACTGTGGGCAGACAGAGCCGTGCACTGGGAACAGAAAGATGCATCCAGGCCAGCATGAGCACCAGCAGCCCTGGACTCAGGGACAGAAAGACTGTAGAGAGGAACTCTCCAGAGGTGAGCCTGAGTCTCTGGCCTGGGCAGCGGGACACACGTGGACCTCCTCCTGAGATGACCATGGGGAGGAGGCTTAGCTGTGAACAGGCGGGGAGGAAGAGCCTCAGAGCACAGGCCAGCGGTGTGCGTGCAGATGGCAGCCTTCTATCTATCTTGAGCACTGAACCACGGCAGTAGTCGGTCTCCAAATCACAACTTAGTCCCATGTTCCACCCTGACACCGACAAGCCATGATTCTTCCGGACGTTCCCTACTGCTAGGGCTTCTAGACTGCTTCCACTGTTGGCTGGGCCATAGTAAAAATGCATGGTTTCCTTGAGCTGAGTCCATAGGGTGGAAACTAGCAGGTGTGCCGGAGATCCATCTGTGAGGCTCCGGGGATGGCCACCAGCTGCCCCTAGCAGTATACCCACCCTCGAGCATGGACTGCACAGCCCTGGGTAGGCCGGAGAGCAAAACCCCACACGTGGTGCATACAAACTGGCATCCGTTGTTTTCACCTTAATTTGCATTTCTGAGGGTGACCTGCCCACATAAGTCTCTTGATAAATTACTTTTTCACGTCCTAGTTGTTTATCTGCCGAGCTTATTTTTAATCACATGGAACCCAGTGAAGCATTCTCAGAACCGGGACCAGAACCCACTTGGTGGCTGCCCAACCCTGACCCTGGGCCAGGGAGGCCCCACTCAGCTGCAGGTTGGAAGCCTGCTGCATGGGCAGCTCTGTCCAGAGGGATGCAGGCCTGGGCCACTGTACTGCTCCAGCCAGCCCCTAGGTCCACTGTCCTTGCAGGTTCCTCTTATTCCTGGTTGTGACTGCAAAGTGGCCAGGATAGCCCCAGGTATCACAAAGACCTCCCAGGGAGGAAGTTGGCAGGAATCCCCAGGGCCCAGTCTGTCTCTGTAAGCTGGAAACCAGCAAATGTCCATTCACATCACCCTCTACCAGCTGTGTGACCAGGTGAGTGACCTGTGTCCTTAGCCCCAGAATGGGGTGCACGGGGCCCACCTTGCAGAATGAACCCATAGCCCTGGGTGTTCCCAGTGGTAGCAGGGCCTGAGGGAAGCCAGGTCTGGCTGGCCAGAAGGATTCCTACTGGTAGGCCCATCACCACAGCCCACCACACCATCCCAGAGGTGGGTGCCCCGCTCACATCCTTCACACACAGACATGCATGATTCATAAGCGTCCCGTGACTTCTGTAGATTTTACTTACTTTCTGGGTCATTTTGTGCGGCTTCAGCTCAGAAAAATGTGGCACAGGGCCTCCAACATACTTCTCTATGGTTCCAGACACTTCCCTGTGACAAACAGCCACGTGCAGGTCCTTCAGGTCTGCACAGCCGTGCCGAAAGCCCACCAGAGCCAATGTGGCCATGCCCCCTGCGGAGCAGGAGCGGTGCCTCACGCCTCTAGGTGTGCCCATGGGGTGGGGACAGTGTTATCTGCTTACCAGTCACTCTGTCTTTGCCCAAACGCCCCCTCTGTCACCCACCTTCTTCTGGGAGTCTGATCATCCGCCATCAAGCCCTGGCCGTTGCAGGGACTGCCACTGTCCACCCACTTCTCATATGTTCTGTTCTTTCTTTAGCCACGATTGTTTCTGATTGCCTCTGAATCAAACGACTTTCCCTGTACGCGGCCCCATTTTGTGTACCCATGTATCTCACTCAGGTAGGAAGCACGTCCCCTCCAGAAGGTCCCCTAATACATCTGCTGTGACGCGTGCACACCTGCAGCCGTGCCGGGCCTCACTTCCCCACCCTCTCCCCTTCCCCAGGGGGTCTGTCCCATCGACTCACAGGCACCGACACAGCCCAACTTTCTGCCCGGTTGCTGGGGCTCTCCTGCCCCCCTCCGCTCACATCTGAGCCTATTTCTGCAAGTGCCTAGACGCTCTCCTCATGTCTCCCTCCCAGGACTGGCTCCTCGCGGTTTTCCCTGGCATGTCCCTGAAGTGCCGCCTTACTGCCCACTGCTACAGGTGTCCCGCTTTCCCAGATGTGCTCCTGGGGGCCCCCTGCTCCAGGTCAGCAGAGAGCACCCTCCCACCCCACGCAGCCCTCTCTCTTGAGGACCCCTTCCTTTGGGGCTGGAGGTCTTCAAAGAGCTCTCCAAGAGAGTAACGGAAACACCCCGCTCCAGTTCGGTCAGACACACAGCGCTAAGTGAAAGCTGTTTTCCCCGGAAGTTATAAAGCACCTGGCGTGGGGCTGGTCTGATTCTCATCTCTTTGCCGGGAACACTGGGGCAGCAGAGCATCCTGTGAACCCTGTTCTGGGTTCACACTGTGAGAGCTAGTCTCCGCTGACCTTAGAAGGTTTCTTCAGCATGACGTGCTGAGGATGGCACGGTCTGTCCTCTGTGACACTCGGCGTCTACCATATAGCTAGTTACAAGGGTCCACAGAGATGCGTCGTTTCCCTCCAAGCCAAAGCCTGCAGACAGGTGGTCCAGGGCCCTGGGTCAGCTCCACAGCCAGCAAGGGCCAGGGCTTCTGTCTTGTTGCTTGGTCAATCCCAAACATGGTTCCCCTTATGGTCCAGGTGGTTGCACAGGCAGAGAAGGGAGCTCTGCTGTGCTCTCCCTGGCTGGACTCTGTCACTTGGCCACAGCATCAGCAAGGCTCGGGAAAGGAAGCGCGTTTCCCCGGACATGGGCTACCCGAGGCCTTCGGCCACACCCAGCAAGGAGCTCCCCTTTAGCCTCCTCACTTCGTCTTCCTCCCAGGCTCCCCTTAACTGCATCTTCCAGGCCCCTTGTTAAAATTTAAATCTTCCACTCGCATGTTTAATTTCCAAGAGCACCTTCAAGTTCTCAGATGACCCCTTTCGGTACTGCTGGCTGCACGGGTCTTGCGAGGGCTCACTCCCGCTCATCTCCAGAGCACCACTCACAGGGCGGCTTTCCTGCACACTCACCCATTCTCCAGATGGGCGCCGTCCATGAGCTGGCGCGGGGCAGAGTCGCCAGCTCGCTGAGGCTGTCCCTGCCCTTCCCCGGGTCTCTGACTCGCTTCTCTAGGTCGTATGCTAACTTGAGATCATTTTGGTAAATTACAATCTTAAAGGAAAACATCCGTTTTGTCTTAGTTTTCAGATTTATTGACAGAACTTGTTTTAATATTGCTCACAATTTTTAAACATTTCTATCTGTCTCTTTCATTTACTATCTCTGACTTTTTCTATCTTTTTTAGTTCAAAACGGTTTCACATTCACAGAGAGTTGCCAGAAGCTGCCCTCCCCAACTCTGCAGCCTGTCTGTCCACCGTGCCTGCACGTGCGCAGACGAGCGGCTCTAGCCCCCGGCGGTGAGAGCACCCCCAACCCCGAACCCTGGCTACTCTGCTCCATCCTCTGACCATGTCGCTGAGACGAGCAGAAGCACACAGCACCGAGCCCCACGCGCCAGCCGCATCGCACATGCTCCTCCCATGGCCCAGGACACTCGGGCGCCCCCGTGCTGCCAAGGCCACCGGCTTCTTCTGCTTCCAGGGAGCAGGGCCACGGCCACACTTGAGAGCAGGATTCGGCGGACACTGAACTTCGCCTTTCTGGGGCAGACACCAGGAGTGTCACCGGCAGGCACATCACGGCATGTGCCTGCTCCAGAGGGACCACAGCCGGTTGGTGGGTGACACCTCATCACGTTCCTGCACAACTCCAACCCCACTGGGTCCCAAGGTTTCTGTCAACGGCGCTGGACCCTCAGCTGCCCCACCTCCGTCCCCTCCTGACCTGTCCCCTCCTGCTGCGTGAGGACCCTCTGGGTCTTCTAGACTTTCCCCAAAGCTGCTCCCGGAGCTGTCAGCTCCTCGTGAGGCTGCAAGCCCAGTCTTTCTCTCTGCCCGTGTCCTCGGTCCTGGGACAGACATGCAGCAGGAAACGAGTCCTGGGGATGACTTGAGGCCCGGCCAACAGGCCTTTCCTGAGCAGAGGACTGTCTTTTGCTCCTACCGGCACCCTGGGACAGCAGGATCCCCATTCAAGGCTTGCTGTGGCGGCTACCAGGCTGCATGGTAGGTAGTATGTGGGCACAGCTGCATCCCATCCATCCTGGCGCCAGGACCCGGACCTAGACCCAGGGCGTCAGCTCCGCTTCCAGAAGGGCAGACACCCCAGGCCTAAGGTACTTGACCACCAGCCAGGGACAACCTGGGAGACCAAGGCGGGACCAGATGACACAGCTCATGGGCCCCCACTGCTGTCGGCCTCATCCATGGCACCAGGCTCCACACTCTGGGAACATGTGGTTACAATGGCAGTGGCTCACAGAGCCACAGAGTAGCCCTAGGTCTACGTCAGCAGGGGGTATAACGGGGCCCCAAGTCTTGGTGGCCTGGAAGCCACGGAGGCACACGCTTGAGACCCTGCCCAACTCGCTCCCCCGAGCAACCCGCAGTTACCTTCTCGTGGATCTCCTGCGTGGACTGCGCATCACAGAAGGCCACCGTGGCCACGTCCTTCAGGATGGGCATCTCCACCGTGCAGTCCCGGCCATCGAGCAGGGCCACCAGGGGCCGGGGGTGCATGGGCCCGTTCATGATCGGGGGTCGGACGCCTACAGAGACAGGAGTGATGCTCAGTGCCCATGGTGGCCCCAGCAGAGACCTCGCTTCCCCTGCCACCCACCACCACCCATGGCCCCACGAGTCCCAAGTGTCCACCCGTCAGGATCTTGTCAAACCTGAGTAAAAACACCTCTCCTAAAAGCCACCCCGTGTCAGCTACGGCTCACCGACCCCAAACGAACAAGGACCCCAGCCGACCGGCACCCCCGCCACAGGACTTGGGGCCCAGCCACATGTGGAGGTGCCAAGGCAGCCCTGCACCAGGATCTGGACAGTCTTGACCAGGCACACGCAGACTATGACGTCACCGGCTTCCAGACAGCACCCACTGGCCCTTTTCCATCCGCGGCTGCCACATGGCTGCCCAGAAACACTGACGGGACCATCCCCCAGGCCCGGCGCCCTCTTACGCACAGAAGGTACAGAGGTGGGGAAGGGCTAAAACACGGGGGACGCAGCTGGAACCCCCGACCTGCCTGGAACAAGATACCAACAACTCCTTTCGGAGGAGAGGTAAGCCTGCCCTGACCTGCACCAAGCGGATACACGAGGCCTCCCAGGTGACCAGACCCACGGCCTCGCCAAGACCAGCCCAACCACCACACAGGCAGCCCTCCCGCGCAGGAGAACGGGGGCAGGAACAGCGGGCTGCCCAGGGCCCGGAACCCAGCTGTGGCCTGCCCCCACCCCGCCCCGGGCAGGAGATTCACCCTCCGCCACGTGACGGGCACAGACCTGGCAGCCCCGCTGGCGGCTCTGTGCGGGCCCCTGTGAGGCCAGAATGCCTCCTGGGCTGTGTCCCCCACTCCCTGGCGAGCAAAGTGATTCCTGCCCCTGCAGGGTGACAGGTCACCCGCAACCGGGCAGACAACACAGGAGTCCTGTGTGTGGGGACCGCGCCACTCCTCTCCCTGGCCTTCCTTGGAGAACGGCGATGTCTCGTGGGAGGGTTATCTATGTGCTCGGAGCGCGCTGATCATCACTGCTTCTGAGTGAACTGGAAAATGCCTACCACCGCGTCCTTTGGCTTCAGTTTCTAGAGAACACGGCCTGATGGACTGCCTGTGAGGGGAGCTTGTGGCACAGCTACGAGGCCGTGAGAAAGGCTGTAGCATGTGGGGGGAGCTGCCACCAGGTACGAGACACCCCCAGCCGCCAGAACCTGCCGTGACCCACTGGGCAGCATACAAAAGGATGCTGCCTCCTGACCCCAAAGTCGGCACCAGAACAGGCCTCAGGTTTCTATGGTAACACGGAGCTCATGGGAGGACTACCAGAACAGACCTACTGGCAACCTGTGAGGCCTGGCCCACCAGTGGCTTCAGGCCTCCGTCCGGGACCCCCAAGGAACTGCTGTGCTCTGCTGCCTGAGGGGGGCCTCACTGTGGCCAGCGTACTGTGGGGTGTGTCGCTGCCCTGACCCACCGCACTCACCACAGGGAGAACCCGGAGTCCACCGGCCCCTTCCCGGTGCTCGGGCCGCCCTGCGCTGCACGGACATGAGCGCTGCGCAGTCTCCAAGGGACTGGCGTAGAGCGGCTGCACGCTCCAGGAGCCCCTACCAACCTGACATTTCTTAATATGGGCTCGGCTTCCACGACCATGAATTCGACTTTTCAAAGCGTTTTATCTTCAGAATCCCCGGGCAGAACCGCGTCCTGTCACTGGATCCTCATCCCACGTCTTTAATTGTCTCGAACCAAAGCTCTTAGGCTCCTGATCCGCAGCAACCACTGAAGCCTGCACCAGGGTCAAAGTCTGACTAAAAATTAAACACAAGAGACACGTTAAAATCCATCCAGGGCCAACAGGAACTTGTAGACGCCAGAAGGTCCACAAGGGGGAAGCTTCTCGCTGCATCTCTCTGTGGCCAGGCTGGGACCTGCGAGTGAGCAGGGGCCACCCCCAGTAGTCCGAGCAGACAGCGGGGCACAGCCAGGGTGCAAGTCTCCCTCCAGAGGCCTGGCCCCAGCGTCCCCTGCAAGGACTCAGAAATCCTTGTGCCACCAGTGTCCATGACGTGTGAGGTCTGTGGTCAGCTCCACACATTAGTACCTCTCTGCCGACAGCCTCCCGGGCCTGTGACCGCGCAGGGAGAGGGGACTGCAGATGAGGCTTCCAGGAAGGACCAGGGGAGGCCAACTGGGACACAGGCCCCCCTGGCCAGTCCCTGTAGGCCACACCCCAGGGAGAGGCACTCAACTCAGGCACAGCTCGCCTGACAAGGCACAGAGGACACGCATGCACACGGGTCACACACCTGTCAGGGATAGGCTGAGGTTTCAGGAGCGCTCCAGATCCACCCCAAATATGGGACCCCTACTCCCAGCATGAGGACCCCACACCTGGGCTGGCCCCCAAGGCGAGGCTAGACACCACACTGACCAGGACCCACAACACCACCAGTGTGTACCTCAGGAGCCCCACACAGAGCAGGAATGTCACAAGGGTAGGAGGCTGCGCGGATGGACGCGGGGGTTGGCTGCACCCCGCCCCCAAATGCTGGCCACATGGAAACTGGGCAGACGAGCCCCCGCAGGGACCGGCCTGCAGCCCACGCAACCCGGGCAGACCCCTGCTGCAAGCAGCATGTCCACACCTAGGGGGGGTGTCCCGCCGTCCTGCCCTGCAAGCCTGGGCTCCTGCAGGCGTGATTTCTGACTGAGCTCCTCTGTCCCTGCCCCAGCGCGCATGTGCTTGAGAACCCACACTGCAATTGGGCTCAACCACACAGGACCCAGACTGGCTTGTGGGAAGCCACGGCCAGGCCAGCCACGTGCAGCCAGCAGCGACGCCAGGATGTGTGGGGGTGCGGGGCAGGAGGGCAGCTATGTGTGCTGGGGTCTCGGGCCCAAGCTAGGGCCAGTCTGAGCGCTTCTCCCCTCAATTCCTTCTGTGGGTTTCAAGCACCCATACTCCTGACCAGCTCCCAAGTGGCTGAGTACACTGGCTCTCTGCCAGGAAGTGGATGGCTCACAGGCCTTTATCCCCGCGATGGGCCCCACACTGGGCCGCCTGGTCAGAGGGCACTGAAGTCCCCACATGGGAGGAAGGGGTCCCGACAGGTGGCCCAGGGTCCGCAAAGACCCTCAGTTCCATGAGGCTGCATGCCGAGGCCCTTCCCTGGGGCTGGGCCAGACTGCCCAGGCCAGCATCCCGCTCCCCATGCCCCGCCACAGCTTGCCAGAACCGACCACCGGGCAGGGACCACTGGCCAGCTCAGGCCTGGCCAAACTGGCTCCGTCCTGTGCTGCTGGGGGCTGAGCTGTTCCCTCTGTAAGAAGAGGGACCCTCCCTCAGTAGAGGATGTCGGAGCCCCTTCTCTCCCTGTCACTGCAGTCATAGCTAAGAGTCCTTCACAGGCAGGTGAGCGGCAACGGGTGGGCTCCTGGCAGGGGACCGTGACATGCTCTGCCCAGGTCAGACCCACGCCAGTGCTACTCTGAGGTCAGGCACAGATGGCAGGAAGGGGCTCGAGGCCCCAAGGGCCTGAACCCTCCTGACGCACATGAACTTCTCCTCACAAACTTGTAGCTTCAGGACACCTGGCTCAAGAAAATATAAAATGTGGAAATTCGTCCGTGATGGACCCTCCTTTAACTCTGTTCCACAAAGAACATGCCCAATGAGCCACGAAACAAGACACGTCGCTCACACCTCATGACGCAGGACGGGGTGCTCTGTGACAGGATGACGCCCCTGAGAGCTCTCAGGGACCCTCGGGGACCGTCCGGCCCTGGCCTCTATGGGTGTAGGAAGTGGTGGCAAGTGCGAGGTGTCTAGACAGGGAGCGGGCAAGCTGGCCGCCAAGGACACAGGCCACCCTAAGGATGTAGGCCTCAGGTCAGGGGTCAACCAACCTCAGCCCAACAAAGCACTCTGGTCTGGCTGGCTGGCCCAGCTTCCTCAGGGCTTCCCACCCCCGCACAGCGGCGAGTACCCTAGAGCAGGCCCCACGGGAACCCCACGCTGCCAGGCGCCTGCAGACAGTAAGGGAGGGTGGACACCAGCTGCAGAAGACTGGGGCTGCGACAAGGCAGAGGTAGGAGAGAGCGCCACAGAACCCCAGGCCCTGCAAGCCAAGTCTATTCCATCTCGCCAGGTCTCCGCGCTCCTCGGCTTTCCGGCACTGGCCCCATACCTACTCCAATGGCAGCCACAAGACAGCAGTCGCCTCACGCTGGGCAAGACCACAGCCATCCCCTCCACAGAGCCCAGGGCGCTCAGCCTTCCTCAGCCTGGAGGGCCCTGTGAATCATGCTCAGCACATGCAGACGACGGAGAGTTTGGAAGGGGTCACACCAACCACGCAGTCACGAGGCTTTCTGCAGTATTCTTCCTAAATCCTAGAGAAGGACGCACCAGGCATGCCTGACAGCAACCGGAGTCCCCCGCTGAGTCCTCCATGGTCGGCGTGGCCCCAGCAGACAGCACATGCCAGTGATACGTGTGCAGATGGCGGTCTTCTTCGCATCTGCATGCTCATTCCCGCTGATAGGGAGAACCAGACCCCTTGGGCATGTGAGGCATCTCACCACGTGCTCGACCTTGTCCCCTGCTCACCTTTCTCGTGAAAATGATTTCAAAAGGAAGCACTGCTTTGCCAACAGCTGACCGAGGTTCAGAAGCGCACAAGCAGCCTAATGGGCCAGGGTGCATCCCAGGCTGCCTTCCCAGGGGTGGTGACATGTGCCCACCCAGGGGAGCGCAGGCAGCCGTGGGGCCCCAAGATCAGGCCGCAGGTCGCAGGACCCAGCGTGCAGATGCGTGGTGATTCCAGGCCCAAGTTGTACATACACAAAGATGAGCCTGGCTCTTGCCCATCCTGGCCCCAGGGCCCCACAGACAGCATGACCACATCTTAGGGCGGGGGAGGCTGAGTCCAGCCCAGCAACAGCAAGTGACATGGGACCCTGCCATCCACCTGACTGTGCCGGAGAGCGTGAGACCGGGTGAAAACAAGAAGCATCTGGGCTAGTGCTGGGGGGTGTGGAAACACCACAGTCTGCCTTGCTCCTGGAAAAGGCCCAACAGAAGCCCTGCCAGGTGACCTCACGGTGCAGAACGACCACGGACACAGGCAGTAGAGGGGGTACGGCGAAGGACAACGGAAACACATGGGGTGGCCATCACCCAGACGTGGAGGGAAGGCCCCCGCATGCAGTGTGGGGGCTAAGGACAGGGCTGGGGGGACAGGGCCTCATGGCCAGGCCACCGGCACCTGCCATGGGTCTTCTGGTCACCGCTGCCCAACCAGGTCTGAGGTTTTCACTGAAAGCATCTTTTCTCAAGCATTTGCACTGCACGCCTAACCATATGTAAGACAGCTTTGCCCTAAAAGATAAAATCACAAGAACTAAAGGACATTCGTTAAAATGAATGTAATAAAACACAAAAAACAGACAACAAAATCATAGAGAAGTTACTGCAAAATGCTTGCTATTTGAACACATTTAAACTGTGGAGGGCAGGTTCGGGTGGTCCCAGCTAACAACTGGCTGCATTCTGCACCCCCCCCCCCAGGCGGCAGGTGCTGCCCCTGTGAACTCCACCGGGAGCATAGCCATGGTGGCTCAGACCCACACCCCAGGAGGCCATCAGGGGGCTACACATTACAGAAGACCCAAGGGGCACCCTGCCCACACCCCCCCCCCCCGAACCACCCCCCACCCGCCCCCCAGTCAAGGAAGCCGATACAGCTACAGAGTCTGTAGTCATTTTCTTCCAGAGCAAAACGCCCGGCAGGCAGTTAGGGACGCGGTACTCATGCCTGCACCTACAGGAGGCCAGGCCTCTGCTCACCGTCTGCCCCCAGGGGATGGCCCACATTTACAAAGAGACAGCTGATGGACCGACCCTGGGTTGGCCTGTGGCCCTTAGCTCCACTCCACATCTCCCGGGTGCCTGTCCCACAGCCGCTGACATGAGGCTCCTGGGAGCCACCTGCTCCAAACAGCCAGCCCGAGAGCCCCTCGACCAGGGATGGGCCTGAGTGTCAGGGGTGGGGCTCAGAAACCAGCCAGGGGGCCTGGGAGGGTGGGATGCAGGGTGGGTGTCTCATGCCTGTGGCAGGCTGCCGCTGCCCCAGCCCTTCCCCCAGGGTTCCTCTCTGGCCACCTCCGGCCCGATTCTGATGTCTCACTCTGGGTAGACACCTGGGCTGCTCACAGCTTCACCGGAAAAGGGGCTCATGGGCACCAGCTCCATACCTCGCAGGCGCAGGGCACACAGCAGCTCCAACACCCGCAGCTCACAGGGAGTGACTGAATCTGACCACCGCATTGACACGTGCACAGGCTTTATTCCCTTATGATAAGCTGTACACTGAGAGGTGGTGGCCCTGGGGGGCTGGGTGCCCACGGAGGGAGGTGACCAAGCACACACACCTGCACCCCTACAACTCAGTAAGGTGGTGGGGGAAATGCAGTAGTCAGCATGGCTGGCGACACAGGAGGCCCTTGCGGGGAGGTGGGGCATGGGGCAGCGGCAGGACCCCAAACGTGGGCACAGAATTTCAGGTCAGACAGGCAAGTGCTGGTCTGGTGGCAGTGGGAGGGGTCCCACTGCTAGGGGCAGCTGCCTTCAGCATCTTCCTGCCAGTCTACAACTGGTCTCAAAATTCATTTTAAAGACAACAGGCAAGGGAAGGGACCTGCAGCCCCCCAGGGCCTCCCCACCGGTGATTGGGCGATTGGGCGGAGCTCTCCTCGGCTCAGCCCCACCCCCCAACCCCCAGAAGGATTGGGGGTACAGCTGGCACACTCTGCAGACACCTGAGGAGTTTCCCCCTCCCCAGACCAATCACAGCAGCTCCCTGGCACCTACACCAGCAGGAACCCCTGGAGGGTGCGGAGAACCCAGCCCCGCCTGACCTTGGGATCCCATCCCTGGGTGATCAAGCCTCCCCCTTGCAACTCTGACAAGCGTCCACACTCAACACCCAGAATTTGCCCCTAGAGTGCTCCCTGATGCTTCTCCAGCCTCAGAAACTAGGCCATCTCCCACCTGCTCGGGCCCCAGACTCCAGTCTCTCAAACCCCAGAGCAGCCCCCCCCCCCCCCCCCCCCGGTCAGAGGCTTCAGAAAGGAGACCCAGAGCTCGTCACACCCTCAGCATAAACACTAAGTCCTTAGTATGGCTGGCCCCTGCTAGCCCTTCCCTCCACCTCCATGAAGCCAGGCCCTCAGCCACAACAGGCTTCCCATTATCGCTCACAGCCTCCGAGGAAGGGGCTCTGGAAGAGCCGGTGGCAGGGAGACATCACTCCCTACTGTGTGGGAGCCTTTCCCAGAAGACCAGGAGCTCTGCTCCCTGCTCCCTCGGGTGATGGGCTGATGGCCACTGGCACAGCGCTGTCCCCTTAACTCATCGTGAACCAGCAAGGCACTCACTCCCCCACACGTGCGTAAGTCTACTGCAGATGCATGTTCTCATCCAAAGACTCCCACATGCTCTTCTCTCGCACTATTACGTGTGTGCACACGTGTCCTGCTAGCCTGGTGGTACCTCAAAATCCCACGCCCGAGAACCTGGGGCTGAAGGACCGTCACCTTCCTGCCCTCTGCGTGTGACATTCGACAGCTGCTGCGAGGAGACCCCAAGTGGGGACGCGTCTCCCAAGGCCGGGCCTCCCTGCACCACACAGACGTCACAGACTCAGGAAGACCAGAGTTAACGGCTCCGTAGCCCAAAGCAGGCAGCCTGACAAGGGGCCCGGGGGTAAGAAGCGGGGGTCCGACAGGCCAGAGTCCTTGCCTGGGGGTGTCCAAAAAGTGGCCCCACCCGCACTAGGATTTCTTCTCAACTGTCCCAAGTTCCAGTCCTACCAGGCGGTCACCGTCCTCCCAGCCCCAGTTAGGGCCAGGCTGCAGGGCTGGCAAGGACATAAGAACCCCCCCACCAGGGGGCCACAAGAAGAAACTCAGCCTCCCCTTAGCATTAGCATGTGACAAGAAGTCCGTGAGCTCTCTGGCTCGGCAGAACATTGGTGCCCCCCTCAGGACATCCGGGGGCTCGTCGGGGCAGACAAGCACGGGCCCCACGCCAGGGCACAGCCCGTGGGCAGATCCACAGCTGAGCTTCCGCAGACAGTAGTAACATGGGATGTGAAGTTCCGTTTGGGACCTGGAGGCAAGTGCATTGCGGCCTGCCCCCGACCCATACAGATGACGGTGTCAGGGCCAAACACAGCCTCCCCTCCCCCGGAGCCTGCCATGGGTCCTCCTTCATACCACCAGTGCAGGGAAACCAGAAGTCTTCTAGAAAGACATCTGTCACAGGATAAAAAGCCTCATGGTATACAAGCCTTGGACTGGGTAGCTCCTCCACACCCAAGAGCTGCAGGCAGCCAGCAACCAGCCGTGCTCCAGCTGCTCAGACCTGGCAACACTCCAAGGGCACTGGCACAGGGTGCTTCCAGGGCAGGTGAGAGGCCACAGCAAAGAAAGACCATGTCATGGGCCCAATCCTCTGCTCATGGCTGGCTGGCCAAAGGAAGTCACTGCCAATCTCAGCTTCCACCGGGCTGGTGGAGCGCGAAGGCCAGACCCACTCCTGAGCCCCAAGGGCCCTTCTCCTACAGGGATGTGCTCAACTCTGCCCTGGGGTTCCCCCAGTGAACATCTGACAGCTCACCCCATGGCCAAGCCACGTGTACACATGGATAGAGAGAGGGCGGCTCCAACCTCCCAGGGCATGGGGCTCTCAGAACAGTTAGCAGGACCTCAGCAGCTCTGGGCTTCCAGGCACCCACCCCTGTGTGTCCTCAAACTCAAGAAGAGGCTGTAAGGGAAACCCCAAATGCAGCCAGGAGAGGGGGTCCAGGGCTGAGACAAGTCACTCCAGCCACAAGTTCATTTCTCAGAGAGAGGAGGCAGCAACCCGTCCAGGCAGAACAGGCTGGAACCGCACAGACACCCCCAAGGGGGCTGGACGGGACATGCCTGCACACAGCAGACGAAAGTGATGCCCCAGGTGTGCGTCTCTCCCAAGATCTCATAGAGATGCCCAAAGCAAACCATGTGCTCAAAGATAGTGCTAAAACCCAAGTGAGAAGAAACCTGGAAAGCCAATGGAGCAGAGCACATAGCAGGCACCGCCAGGGGCTGCAAGGAGGGGGGACAGACCAAAGCCCGGGTCCAGAGAGAACCTCCATGGCCAACTTTGGCAAAGCTCTGAAGGGCAGAAAGAAGACGAACCATAGATGCCACGTATGGCCAGGATGTCTTCCAGGGACAGCAGGACAATGATGGTGAGCACACACAGCAGCTACGGAAAGCACGGGCCCCTCACCCTGACCCTGTCCCCACCGTGGCCCTGACACCAGACCCCAACACTTGGTAGATGATCACTTGTGATCCTAGATGGCTTCACATGGCCATCTCCACCTTACAGACACTGGTCAACGACTTGGTTGGGATATCCCAGGGATGGGCTTGGGTCTGTGTTTTGACCGTCTCTGATCACTCCCCCAAGAACCTTGGGGATGCCTCCCCACACAAGAGCAGATGGCCTGCGAGGACCCCAGGGTGGGTGTGCACAGATCCAGGTGCCTCCAAGACCTGCACTGCTGGAAGCCAGCCACTCCCAAGAGCTCTCTTGTGTATGTTTTTATACAAACGAAGTCACTGCTCCTGAAGGGGAAGCTGATCCTGGAAAAGGGGATGTGGACGTTCCAGCCATCCCAAGAAGTGGGAGCTGAGTGAGGATTTCATGTCTGTATTCAGACTAACCGGAAGAAAGCCAATCCTGTTCAGCTTCTGGATGGCAAATGGTTCCTCTCTCCCCCAACCAGAAGGTTAATCTGTCCTAAACCACGGGGAAAATGATCGCTACAAAAGGGTCTGGCTACTGGCCAGATTCCGGGCTTCTCCAAGATGCTGCCAGCGTGAAGGCCGTCCTCCCGGGCATGCCCAGAGGTGGTGCCCTCATTTCTCAGCAGACGGGCAGAGGACTGGGCAGGGCACCCAGCCAGAGAAAGATCTAACCTCCAACGCGGAGGCTCAGGTGTGGCTGCAGGGAGCCCAGGCTCCGATGGCCCGGCAGAGGGGAGGAAGAGGAGGAGCGGCGGCCGCGGGCCCACCCAAGGCCGGCCCCTCCCCGGCCGCCCCCGGGAGCGCCCCTGTGGACGAGGCCCCAGCCCGGGCAGCTGGAAGTGGACCAGGAACTGCAAGATGGCCCCCGACGCTCGGGCTCGACAGGGGCACCAGGCACCGAGCGGGCCAGCGAGCCAGGACTCACCCGGCGCGTCCCCCGCTGGCCCGCCGCCCCCAGTCGCAGGCCCCCCGTGTGGTCCGGAGCGGCCGCCAGGGGCCCGGTCACCCTTCAGACACCGAGGGGGACAGTTGCCGTGGGGGCAGCAGAGCCGGGGCCACCGCTCCGAGCGACTGCGGGGGCGACGGGAGAGCCAAGGGCGCGAGCGGCGACCAGGGCGCCGAGCTGGGATACGTGCGCCCGGGCCGTCCTCCCCACCGGCGCGGCCTCCTGACTGTAAACGTGCGGCAAACAAGAGATGCCGCGGTGCGGGGCCGCCCGGGGGCACGCGGGGCTCGAGGCCCGCACGCAGCCCGCGCCCCGCCGGCCCACGCCGGCCCCCGAGGTGGCTCCGCAAGCCGGCGCGCCGGGGCCCCGGGTAACAGGGACGCCGGCAAAGGCCCCCGAGGCCCAGGCGGGGCGAGCCCACGCGACTGCCAGGAGCCCGGCCCCCGCAGGGTGCGCGCGGGCCTGGAGGCAGGGGGCCGGGCCCGGGAGGGGGCAGTGGGTCAGCCGGGTCCGGACGCCGGGGCGCGCCGCGGGTGTGGCGGGGCCTGGACCAGGGGTCAGGGGCCCGAGTGCGGCGCCCCTTTGTGTCACCTGCGCGGGCGGCTGCGGCGGCGGCGGAGGGCGGGCGAGCAGGCGGGCGGGGCGGGCGTGACGGCGGCGCCGGCGCACGCGCAAACACACGGCGCGGCTCGCGCACGCTCATGGTCCTCTGCAGCCCCGCCCCTGACCCCGCCCCCGACGGCGCGCGGATGCCGGCGCGCACGCGCACTCGCACACAAAGCCAGGGCCCGCGCGCCCCCGCCCGCCCCGCCCGCCGCCCCGCCCCCGCGGCCGGAAATGCGCGCGCGCGGCCTTACCGAGCGGCAGGCCCTTGTTGAGCAAGTGCGAGCTGCCCATTGAAAGGCGCGGGCGGCCGCGGGCCCCGACGAGTCCGGCGCGCTCCGCCGCGAGCCCGGCGCGTGGGGCGGCCTGGGCGCCGTCCGCTGCTCCGCCCGCTCGCCTGCGCCCGGGCGCCGCCGTGCCGAGCCGCGCC
>NW_019154105.1:69156917-69185489 GCF_002288905.1 Enhydra lutris kenyoni | reverse complement strand
CACACACACACACACACACACACACACGCACCTGCCCCGCCACCACCGGGCCCCACTTGCCCACACACATATACACACACGTGCACCTGCCACGCACCTGCCCTGCAACCACCAGGTCCCACCTGCCCCGTGCGCGCGCACACGTACACACGCATCTGCCCCGCACTGGGCCTACCTGTCCGCACATATATACACACACACATACCTGCTGCAGAACCGCACACCCACACAACCATCCATCTACACACTAACCATACACATTCACCAGGCCCCATCTGCTCGACACCTGCTGAGCCTTAACCACCAGGCTGCACCTGCCTTACCCCCACATCCAGGGCAACCCGGGCGTGGTGTGTGACCCGCATCTGCCCCATACCTCGGAGTGCTTCCAGGCAGGGATCATTTTAATGTACCTGGGCCACCGCGAGAAGACACAGCAGGTGCACAGCTGTTGGCCTTCGGGCTCTGGGCCCATGCAGGGTCGCAGGAGGCCGTAGCAGGGATCCCAGAGGGTTTCTTAGGGCAAACCTGGCCTTATGCTTGGATTCCTGGGGCTCAGAAGGAGGTGCACCCCTGGTTGGGAGGCCCCAGGGTGAGCCACCTGATCCTGCAGAGAACACAGCGGCCAGAAGTCAGCATCAAGTAGCCTCAGCAGGGACTTCCTGATCCCAGTGGTCCCTCAGAGGTGGCCAGATGTGGCTGAAGCAGGGTCCCCAGCGCTCCCCCCACCTCTGCCCCAAGCAACCTATGCTTCATTCCAGAAAGGCACCAGTGGAAGGGTCATGAGAGTTGCCCTGGGGTGGAAGCTAGCCAGGCCCCTGGGGTGAGATGATGGGGAGATGGAAAAGGGACTGAGGCCAGCCCTGGCAGACCCTGATCCTGGGAGCTGGAGTGTTCTCAGGTGACAGTGAGCATAGGCAACAGAACTCTCATCTCAGATGAAAACACATTAGCACATGACACTGCGACACTGCGTAGCTAGCACTGACCTACTGTACTGCTCACTGGGACACAGGGAACAATCCTGAAATCCTGTTATCAATCCTGCTATTGTTTTTTAAATTCTAAAATTGAAGAGGAAGCTTGGGTGGATTCAATCAAAGGTAATAGGGAACTGGATATCTATTTGCAAAACAAATGGTTTTAAACCTTATTTCGTACTCACCTATGAAAATACCTCTCAAATCGGATTAACTAGAACTCAGGGGAAATGAAAAAAACAGGGTACAAGTGCCCATTTAGCAAATGTCTCAGAGAACTTTCCTAAATGCAGGCTCAAAATGAGTCACAGGGGACAGATCAAAACTCCAGACCTGGGTGCATGCCTTACCCACATCTCCCTCATTTCCTCAGGCTGTGGTCACTCATTTAACAGAGTCCAGGACCAGAGCCTTCGACATGGCCTGGACCAGCAGCTCCAGCTCCTCCTGTCCTGTGCTAAGACCCATGGTGCCCCTCAATGCCTATCCCCTCCATCTCACTCTCACGCAGCCCAGGGTCATAGGGCATGGCTTCTTACCCGAGAGGGGCTCTAGAATGTAAAACCAATGCTGTCATCCCTTGCTCAAATCCCTTTGTGGCTTCTCATGAACCAAACAGGAAGTCCAAGCTTCTTATCACAGAGAGCCCTGGGTCTGGGCCACCTAATCCTCTTCTAACCTCCCTTTCATCCTTCAGTTAGGAGTCCCTCCCTGCCTACTATGTCCCAGCCATATGGCCCTTCTTCCCCCTGGCCACAGGACCTTTGTACATGCTATTTCCGCTGCCTTCCCCTGCTCTTCCCTCCTTACCCTCTTGCCTGGTATGGAAATTACCTTTCTGTCTGAACTTTCTCCCAGCTGTACTGCCAGCTCCCTGGAGGCAGGGGTTTTTGCTCCCCTACCCCCATGTATTTGAGGTGGGACCCTGCTCAATGGAGATGTGAAAAGAAGTGGCGTGCTCTTCCAAACATGCCCATGACGTGCTGCATGCCTCCCCTGTCCTCAGGACTGGCCAAAGGCACCAAAGCCAACTCCGGGAGACCGCCACCCTGATGCCTTCCACCCCCGGTCACCACTCACTCCCCATCTTTGCATATGACCCTGAAGACCCTGAATTACCTTCAGAGAACTGGCCTGAACACAAGGACCTGAGATGGGCAGATGAGAAGGCCCAAGGGAAGTTCATTCCTGCCCTGGGTGTCCCCACCACAGCCCACAGGGTGGACCCTGACACTTAGGACAGTACACGCCCCACCCTGCCTGGCCCAGGACACTGTCCCCTCCAGGTAAAGCTCCCTCTCCCCAGAAAACTCACCACCTGGAAGGACAGGATGGGAAGAACGCCACCCTTTTGCTCCTCACAAGAAGCACTGGGGCTGGGTTTACAGCCAAAGTATGCCCTGGTTACTCAGCTCCACCTTCTGTTGAAGCAAACCCAAACACAGACTCCTCTGTGACTGCAAAGGGCAGCCCCAAGCCCAAGAAGACTAGCCTGGGTTCCTCTTTGGGAAAGAGGCCAGGCCCACCCCACCAGTCCATGGAGATGTTGCCTGGCGGTCAGGCTCCTTTCCTTAAGGCATTTCAGAATATTTCTTTTTTTTTTTTTTTAAGATTTTATTTATTTATTTATTTGACAGACAGAGATCACAAGGAAACAGAGAGGCAGGCAGAGAGAGGGGGGAAGCGGGCTCTCTGTGGGGCTCGATCCCAGGACACCGAGATCATGACCTAAGCTGAAGGCAGAGGCTCAACCCACTGAGCCACCCACGCGCCCCCAGAGTTCTGGTACCTTCCCTAACACCACTCTCCGCGGCCTTGTCAGTGTCTGATCATGGCTCCAATGTGGCCCCAGACCCCAACCCTCCATCCCCAGGGGCTTTCTTCAGTTACTGTTACTAGATTTGCAGTGATTCCCACGCAGAAAAGAGGCAGCCCAGCTTTGTGCAGGCCCTGACTGACTCTCTTCCCTCCATCTCCGCACCCGCCCCTTCCAGGCGTGAGTGTTTGGGCCTGCCGGCCCGCTTCTGTGCCCAGGTCTGTCCTGGGCCTGCCCAGGGCAGGGACCCAGTCCCCGTTGCCCTGCAATGGACGCAATTGTCCCCGGAGCTGCTGAGGAGTCCCCTCAGTGAGAAGCCAGGGCCCAGAGCTCTGGTCCGGTAGCACCAGCTTCAGGCCCTGCGGGACGACCTGGAAGAAATCACGTCCACAAAGAGCCACTAATATGTGGATGATTCTTCGTGGAGCTCCGCGTTCGTGACCTTGCATTCCACATATTTGTGTCTCTTGTGGTCACGTGTGGAGGCAGAACCCCATTCAAAGCGTTCACACGGGTTGCCACTGGGAAGATGGGAACATCCACTCCCCTTGCCGTCACTTCTCATTCTGGCACAGACACTGGGGGCAGCCACGTTTCACCCAGGGCCTGGGGTGCAACCTAAGACTGTGCTCATTGGCCAATAAAGCCAGAGCTTTAGATCCTGTGTCCCTGGAAATTCTGAGGCGACAAAGCAGCTACAGTAAGAAACAGTGGGAAAACAGAATCACCACGAGCTGCACTGGAGACAGGAGTAAGCAAGTCCCGTGGCAGCCGGGGGCTCTGTCCGTGAAGCATCTGCCTTCGGCCCAGGTCATGATCCCAGGGTCCTGAGATCGAGCCCTGCATTGGGCTCCTTCATCAGCGGCAAGCTTGCTTCTCCCTCTGCCTCTCCCCCTGCTTGTGTTCCTCTCTTTCTGGCAAATAAATAAATTAATTAATCTTTTTAAAAAGGAAAGAAGTAGACAAATTCCTGCAGCATTTGTCCCACACAGACTGAGACTATCCTGCACACTCCTAAGTCCTGTAAGCCTCGGTTGTCTGCCATGAGATGGGACGGGTACGAGGCTCCACCCGCACAGGCTCAGGGAGGGCCATGGGGCCTGGAGATCGACCTGCTGCTTTACCGGCCCAAGTCTGGCTTCCTCCATCAGCAAATGAGAACACAAGGTCACTTTTGGCAGGCTTGCTAGGCTCAGTGAGACAAGTCACAGCAACTGAAGGTGGCCTCTTTCCACAGCCTGCAGGGTTGAGGAAGGTGTGGAGGTCCTCGCCACAGCAAGCCCCTTGCTCCCAGAAACTCCCCTGGTTAGCACAATACTGACATCGGATATTCAGGGACAAAGCTCCCGAGACAAGTCACATCAGCTGAGTTCAGCAAAAACATGGAGCTTATGAGCCATTCACAGGGTTTTAGGTAAGAGAGGATGTTATAGGTTGAATTGTGTCCCCCTCAAATTCACATGTCGGAGCCCCAGTATCTTAGTACGTGACCTTACTTAGAAATAGGGTCTTTGCACACAATCAGGTTAAAATGAGGTCATTTGGGCGGGCCCCACCTGAATGACTGGGACAGAGACACAGAGAATGTCATGTGTAGGTAGATGCATTGACAAGGCTCTGGAGATTGCCAGCAAAGCCCCAGGTGTGAGGGGAGAGGCAGGAACAGACTGTTCTTGGTGCCCTCAGATGGAAACACCTTGCCAACAGCTTGATCTCAGACTTCTGGCATCAAGAGCTGGGAGGCAGTCAGTTTCTGCTCTGATACCCTGTTATGATAGCAATAGAAGACTGACACCGAGGGGAAAAAGACCAGAACATGATCCCAGAAGGAAGGCAGACACAGCCTCCCATGTGTGGTGTCCCTGGTCCCTCCAGAGGGACAGGATCCTCCAGACCCTGTCCCTGCAGAATGTGCAAGTACAGGATGGAAACAGCTACCTTTCACACTACAGCTGAGCTCCCAAGGAAGTTGGGACTCTCGTGGGCACCATGGAGGGCAGAGGCGCCAGAGATGTCTTGCACCCTCGTGAGGGAGGAGAGAGGCCTGCGAGGCCCACACAAGGCAAGGGCTGGGCAGAAAACCTTTCAGGGAGGGCATGAGCAGATCTTGCCCAGAGGAATGCCTGGCCAGCTTGGACACATCTCTGTGGAGAGCCCATAACCAGGGCCTGCAGCCTCACAGAGTGTAGGTCCTGAATTCTAGAACAGTCACAGTCCAGGCTGCTTTATCCCTACAACAGATAAACTAGCATACAAACCTGGGCCCAGGACAGAAGAAGTATAATCGGCTTGGGGGAGAAGCTCTTGGTCCAGCCCCATATGATTCCTACCAATAAAAGATGAACTCACAATCAGAAAGTACAAAACTCACCAAGAAAGAGCCAGCGAGTGGGGGGCGGGGGGGAGGGGGATGGGGAGCAGACATGCAAACAGGAGGACCCCCAGCAAAGAACATGGGATAACATGGGATAAGAGCATGTGAATTCCCACAGTGAACACGATGAACACAGTGAAAGGACTGGAGGAATGAGAGGAGAGGTGAATGAATAGGGGTGAGGTTCCAAGGGAGGGGAAGAATGGGCAGATTTGGGGTGTTTGGACAAGGCAGCCATAGTTGCTAAAATGACTCAATACCTGGGTACAAAGGCGGTTTGGATGCAGCCAATCGCTGCACTTGCCAGAGAGGCTCGCAATGCCCAGGATGCGAATGAAACCAAGAATACAAAAGACATGAAATTTAAGAGGAAAAAACCCCTCAGATTGCCTCAAAAGTAGTTATTATGACAGCAGACTTATCAGCAATGATGATAAAAATCTAACAATAATTGTGTATCTGTGTTTTCAAAGTTTCAAGATGAAAACTATTAATTTGGGATTTTACACGTAGCATTGATTTCTATTGTGGTGTAAAATTTACTGCAAAACTGCACAGTTCTTCCCTCACAGCTCCTGTGGGTCAGAACCCAGGTGTGGCTTAGCTGGGTCCTCTTCTTGATGGGTTTCCATTTGGCTGCAGTCCTGGCACTGGCCGGGGGCTGTGGCCTCATCTGAAGGCATGGCTGGGGATGCCCGCTTCCAGGCTAGCCCCATGGTCTCAGTCCCCCTGGCTCTCAGGCAGAGGCACCTCACCTCCAAGCCTCCTGCACCTCTCCCAGATGGCAGATGGCCAGGACGGCAACGGGGAGTCTGCTAGCAGGATGGAAGGTGCAGTCATTGCTAACCTGATGGTGGTAGGCATCGCTCTAGCTCCCAGGCAGAATGGGCAGTGTGCCCAAGCACACAGTCAGACTGCCGTCCAGCAAGGGCTGAAACAAGTCACCTGCACACACACACGATTCAGAGCTGGCTGCTCCCCACAATCTGCGTAGAAGGCTCTCCTGTAGCTTCAGGGGGAGCTGAGTGGGACAGAGGGAGAGGTTTGTGGCACAAAGCAACTGAGACTATGAACAGTGCCCCAACCATGGAGGAACAGAGCAGTGGAGCTGAAGGGACGATGCTGAGCCAGCCCAGCTCCACCAGGCCCTCGCGTCATTCAGGAGGAGGCTGGCCCTGCAGCATACGTCCCTGCTCCTAAGTCAAGGACTGGGTTTAAAAAGGGAAGTCAGCTGCTACCAGGACACAGAGAGCTTCCAAGTCTGCGGGGGATCTCACAGGGGTCAGGAAAGGGGATAACAAGGCAAAGATGAAGTCTGGTAAAGGGAAAACACAAAATGAGGGAAAACTCAATCAGGACTCTGATTACAATGAAGTTCAATGGATTAAACTAGCCAGTTTTTTAAAAATCACTAATCGACTTGGGTGGAGAACAGGAAATGTAGCTGTGTCCTCATCTGCAGGACGCAGCTGAAGCAATAAGGAAAGAGAGGCAAGACGTAGCTGGTCACCAGCAGAGAGCTGTGATGACATTCTTGATGCAGATAAAAGGCAGGGGAAGAGGAACAGCGTGGGCGGGAGGAGGGGGCCGCCGCCAATCCAGGAGAGGTTTGCTGGGGAGACTAAATCACACTGAACTTGTATGTGCCAAACACGTGGCCTGAAAACCTGTAAGGCAGATATTGGCAGAAGTCCAAGAACAAATGATGGGCTGTGCAGTCAGAAGGAAGTTGAGATGCACATCTCTCAGGACAGACAAGACAGACCTTGAATTCATAAGGTCACAAAAACTTGAGAAACCCAGTTACAAGTGAGACTCAGTAGACGTAAAACCCTGCACACGGAATTGAAGAATTCCCCATTTTCAAGCACACGTGGGATGTTTACCAGCAAGGGACACACTGCACGACCACCAAACCAAATCTAAACAAAATATCTGAGAATCTGTTATTTTGATTATGTTCTCTGACCACATGCAGTGACAACAGGACAAACCGTCACCAAACATTTGGAACTGTAAAACCGTAAAATAATATTTGACTAATGGTTCAAGGAATGGATCAGAAGGGGACCCAAAAACAGGTAGAACCCAACCACAAGGGGCACCTGGGTGGCTCAGTGGGTTAAAGCCTCTGCCTTCGGCTCGGGTCATGATCTCAGGGTCCTGGGATCGAGTCCCACATCGGGCTCTCTGCTCAGCGGGAGCCTGCTTCCTCCTCTCTCTCTCTCTGCCTGCCTCTCTGCCTGCTTGTGATCTCTCTGTCTGTCAAATAAATAAATAACTCTTTAAAAAAAAAAAAAAAAAAGATCCCAACCTCAAACAAACACCATGTGCAAAACTTCTGAGGGTGTAGCCAAGCTGGACCTTGGGAAGGAATTTCTATCCTGAAAGTTCATGCACAAGTGAGCAGGAAAGGTGGAAAAGCAGCTGTCTCATTGGAGATGCAAAGAAAACAATGAAGACTAAAGAAGTGATTTGTGGGATCAAAAACTGGAAAGAAAAGCAAACATTAGGCAGAATGGACAAAACTCCAAACTGGCTCTTTGTGGTAAGAAGCCTCTAAGATGGCCTCCAGTGACCCCACCTCCTGGTGCTCCCTTGCAGCCAAGTCCCTGCCTGAGCCAGGGGCGAGGCTGGCCAACCGTTCCAGGGAATAGGATACAGCAGAAGTGATGGGACATCCCCTCCAAGAGTAGGCCACAAGAAGTTTGTGGCTTCTGTGCTCCCCAGATCCCCACTCTGGAGAAAGCAGCTGCCACAGGAAGAACTGATGCCTCCAGCTGAAGGCCACAGGAGTGAACTTGGAAGTGGATCCTCCCAGCTGAGCCCTCCAATGGCTGCAGCCCCAGCCAATGCCTTGCAGCCTGTCAGACCCGAGAGAGAGCCACCAAATTCGGCCACATCTGGTTCCTAACACACAGAAACTGCGAGAGAATCCATGTTTGCTGTTTTTAGCCACTAAATTCTGATGCCATGTGTTGCCCGGCAATAGGTTGGTCAACATAAACTAGAAGGGTCATAATGAGGCAAGACAGAAGAAGAAGAAGGGAGGAAAGAGCACATCCCTAAACAGTATTAAGAACGAATAAGGACACACAGCCACAGAAAGAACAGAGACCTGAAAATCAAAAAGAAAGATTATAACCAATTTTGTCAATAAATTCAAAGCTTAAATAAGATAAACAATATTCTATAAAAAATTGAACATAACAAAATCACTCGAGGAAAAAATACAATACCCCAACAGCTCGATAACCATAAAGAAAATGAGTCGGTGGTTTATAGAAGTACCCCACCCAAAGAAACAGATGCAGATGGTTTAAAGAAAAATTCTATCAAGCATTTAAAGAATAGGCCAAAAAGAAAAAAAAAAAAAAAAAGCCATCCCCAGGTGCCTGGGTGGCTCAGTCGTTAAGTGTCTGCCTTTGGCTCAGGTCATGGTCCCCGGGTCATGGGATCAAGGCTCAAATCAGGCTCCCTGCTAGGTGGGAAGCCCGTTTCTCCCTCTCCCACTCCCCCTGCTTTTTTTCCCTCTCTAACAGTCTCTGTCTCTGTCAAATAAATAAATAAAATCTTTAAAACAAAAATAAAGAATAGGCCATCCAAATCTTATACAAAGTGTTTTAGATGATTAAGATGTTGGAAAGCTACCCAAGTAATCTTGAGAGATGAAAACCAGATAGTGTTAAAATGAAATTTAAAATAAGATGTAGACTAATAATATTTAGAAACAGAAATACAAATTTATAAAATGACATATGAACGAATGGAATCTATCAACATGCACAAAAATAATAACTATGCCAAATCAGGTTTATTCCAGGAATGGAAGAAGGAAGGACTTATCATTAGAAAATAAATGAACATTTAACACATTAACAAATCAATGGAACTTTTCTACTGAATCATCACAACACATACGAGAAAAACTGATAAAATCTAGCGCAAACTACTCTCTCATTGAGGTAAAACTGACATAACATCAAATTTAATCATTTTGAAGTGTATAATTCAGTGGCTTCCAGTGTATGTTCACAGTGTCATCCAACCAATGCCACTAAATAATTCTAGACAATTTCATCACCCCCAAAAGAACCCCATACCCATTTAGCTGCCACTCCCCATTTCCCCTCCCCTCAGACCCTGACAACCATTAATTTGCTTTCTGTCTCTGTGAACTTGTCTATACTGGATATTTCATATAAATTAAATATACAACTCATAGCTTTTTGTGTCTGATTTCTTTCACTTGATACAATGTTTCAAGCATGTATCAGTGCATCATTTTTATGGCTGAACAAAATACCATTATATAGATATACATTTTGTTAGTCCATTCATCAGCTGATAGACATGTAGACACTCTTTTGGTTGACTGTTGATTGGAGAGTCTAATCAATTTATATTTAGTGTAATTATTGATACGGAAGGACTTCTGCCATTTTGCTACTTGTTTTCTATTTGTCTTACATCTTTTTTATTTTACCTGGATTCCTCCATTTCTGCATCTTTTGGTTAGGTAGATATCTTCTGGTGTAACATTTTGATTTTCTTCTCATTTCTTTAACTCTCTGTATATTTTTTATTAGGGCCTGCCATGTGGCTTACAAGTAACATCTTAATTTATGATGATCTAGTCTGAATAAATACAAACTTAGTTTCCATAGTATACAAACTTTGCTCCTACATAGTTTCATTCCCCCATGTTGCTTTTGTTGCAAATCACATTTTTATACATTGCATGCCCATCGACAGGGTTTATAATTATTGTTTTATGTAACTGTCTTTTAAAGCAACAGGAAATGAAAGGATTTAGAAACCAAAAGCACAATAATACTGGCTTTCATGTTTATTGTTGTTCTATATTTCTTCGTATGGATTTGAATTGCCATCTAGTGTCCTTTCATTTCCACCTGAAAGGATTCTCTTTAGCATTCTTGCATGGCAGGTCTCCTAGTGATGGATTCTCTCAATTTTTGTTTATCTGAGGATGTCTTAATTTCTACTTAAATTTGGAAGGATAGTTCTGCTGGGTACTGAATTCTTGGTTGGCATTTCTTTGTTTAGTGTTTTCCAAGCATCACGCCAATGCTCTCTGGTGCCCATGATCTCCGATGAGAAATCAGCTGTCATGCTTAGAGAAGACCCCTTATAGATGTTCACGGTGTATCTGGTTTCCAGCAGTTTGATTATCACATGTCTTGGTGTGGATCCGTTGGAGGAGTTTTCAAACTTGGACTTTGTTAAGCTTCTTGGATGGGTACATTCATGGTATTCATCAAATTTGGGAAGGTTTTGGTCATTATTTCTTCAAATATTCTTTCTTCCCTGTTCCCTCCTCCTAATATGCATATGTTGGTTCACCTGGTGGTATTCCGTAAGTCCCTTAGGTTGGCTTATTTTTCTTTCTTCTTTTCAGACTTTCTAATGCCTGTTGACCTATATTCGAGTTCACTGAGTCCTTCTTATGTCTGCTCAAATCTCCTGTTGAAACACGTCAACTGAATTTTTTCTTTTCAGTTATTGTACTTTTCAACTTGAGAATTCCCATTTGGTTCCTTTTAATAATTTCTATATTTTCATTGACATTCTCCATTTCATTAGACAATGTTTCCATGGTTTCCTCTGGTTATTGCTACATGGTTTCTTTAGCTCTTTGAGCATGTTTAATTAGTTTATTTGAGGCCCTTGTGTGATTAATCTAGTGTCTAGGCTTTTTCAGGGACAGTTTCTAGATACTTCTTTTTGTTCTGTGTGTGGACCATATGCTCTCATTTGTTTGTATGCCTCATAACCTTTATTGTTGTTGAAAACTGCAAATTTTGCACATTATAGTGTGGCATCCTTGGAAATCAGATTCTCCTCCTTCCTCACGATTTGTTATCACTTCTCATGGTTGCTGTTGTTTAATGACTTTTCTGAACTAATTTTGTGAGGTCTGCATTGTTTGTCATGTGGCCACTGACGTTTTTGTTGAGCTAGCTTAGTGGTCAGTTAGTGATTTTATGAAGACTTCTTTAGAAGTCTAGAACAGCAATACCTTCCCAGACCACAAAAGCTCCCAGTCTTTGCAGATGGCCATGTATATGGATTGGGGCATACTTTTGACACTCATCCAAGAAGTTTAAAATACTCTGCTTCCTCCCTCACTGCAATTTGCATGGAGCCTGAAGGCCACCCGGGGATGACAGATGAGGCCACTTGGGCTGCCCTCTGCCCAGGGAATGTGCATGCAGCTTAGACCCACAGAAGCTCCCAGCCCAGCCTCTCCTGCCAAGCTTTTCAATGTGTCTGTTGTTTGCCCCCCAGCCATCAGCAGCTAATAAATACATGTGCCTTTAAAATTTTAACAGGAATCGTCCCTCCCCCCATACTACTTCTCCGTCCTAGAGACTTCCTAGTTGAGTGAAACAGAGGCAAGACTTTTTTGCAAGAGTCCTTCAGGGAGCGCCCAGAAGATCAGAACAAAGAGTGACAGTTCTTTTTTTTTTTTTTTTTTAAAGATTTTATTTATTTATTTGACAGAGAGAAACCACAAGTAAGCAGAGAGGCAGGCAGAGAGAGAGGAGGAAGCAGGCTCCCTGCTGAGCAGAAAGCCCGATGTGGGGCTCGAACCCAGGACCTGGGATCATGACCTGAGCCGAAGGCAGCGGCTTAACCCACTGAGCCACCCAGGCGCCCCAAGAGTGACAGTTCTTACTGCCCCCTCTGCCTCCAGGCACCCACACCTGGTTTTCATGGCTGCCAACCAAGCATGGCACAAGGGGCAGGCCAAGGGCAGGAACAAATGCCCAGAGCCCTCAGACCATGATTGAACTGCTTTTTCTCAATCAAGCATTAACCTGTTGGTATAAATCTTTGGTCATTTTCCAGAGTTTCAATAAAGTTGATTCTGATATAATTTTTTTGCCAGTTTACTTGCCGGTTTTTGAAGTTTCTTACTCCACCCTTTTCATAGGCATCACTGCCTAAAAAGCATTTTTGATGAAACCCTGTCAGGAAACTGTAAGTTGAAGGAGAATTCCTTGAGTTGATACAGAATATCAGCCAAAAGCGGGCAGTGAGCATCATAAAGAAGGGCGTGGTGGTGGTCACGTAATGCTGGGTACTTAAAATGACTGAAATGGTCACCTTATGCTGTATTTTACTATTTGTAACATTCTGTATCCAGTAGCCATTTAAAAAAAAAAAAAAAAAAGCAAAGCGTCCTAAGCCCTTACTGTCGGGAACAACAATGTGCCTGCCTTACCACAACCCTGTGCTGGGTTTTTGTGCTCCAGAAGCCCAAGTACCCTTATAGCTGACTGGGGGGCATATGGAAACCTACACAGAAAATCAGGGGTCTGCAGACTAATATTAGCACCAATAAAACATCTTTAAACATCAAAATATAAGACAATAGAAACAGAAAAAGGAACCCTTTGACAAGAGATACAGCAGCCAGGACCTGTAGAGCGACCTGTGTCTGGTCTGCTCCCCTTTCTGTTGCACAGAGGAGCACATGTCCGGACCCCCTGCACTGGAGTCAGCCCCAGAGATCAGCCCAGGCCAGAGAACTCGTGGGAGGCACGTGTTAGTCCTGAGCCAAAACCTTCCAGCGCTCTCTTCTGCCTGGTCAGCCATCGGACCACTAACTGTGGCCGTGCTGCCTTGTGTCACCATCTCCTGTCCCCGTGCTCATGGACTGTGGGGGGTCCCCTCTGAGCCCGAGGGGGACCTTGCAATATGTTTTAGCCGGTAGAACGTGCAACTGTGATGCAGTTTCACTTCCGTGATCATCACTGTGATGAGATTTTAGTGCCCTCATGGCCAAGCGACACCCCTTTTGCTGGCCTGGGGAAGATCCATGGGGCAAGTCGCTAAGAGCGACTTCCAGCTGGTAGTCAGAAACTGAGGTCCTCAGTGCTGCCCCCTGCAAGAAGCAGAACACAGCCATGGCCATTGAGCTCAGAGGTGGGTCCTTTCTGGGCTGGCCTCAGAGGAGAGGGTGGTTGGGTTGATTCCTGACCCGTAGAAATGGTCAGAATCAAGTGCCAAATCAAGTGTGTTGTTTTAAATCACTGAGTCTGTGGCAATGTGGTCACACAGCCGCAGCCACCTGCCATGGTGATGGAGGGTGGTGCTGGCCACAGTGCCCCACAGTATTAAGGAAAGTCAGGCTTTGGTTTGGAGTCATTGCTGTCTGGGGCCTTGGTGACCACACAGAACCTGACCTGATGATTATCATTCATCGTTGGAAAATGACCTTCAGCCCATGAGCAATGTGTGAGGCCCGTGAGGGGGTAGGGGAAGCAGGGGGCAGTTCCTGCAACCCACGGGGGAGCTGCCGGACAGAGCAGAGGCTCGGGCCCTCGTTGGAGGGTGAGGAACAGCCAGCACGAGGGGACCCAGCAGGACCACCTCACCTCCTGCCTGCCAGAGGTCCTCTGGGGCCACGGGCAGTTGGGGAAGGGGAGAAAGGGGGACATCTGGTGGACCTCCTCATTTGATGTCAGAGCTTGACCCACAAAGGGTCACTCAAGTCCAGGGCAAACAGCCCAGCACCAAAAAGAAAATGGATGGAAGCCAGAGCCAAGCCCCAAGGGCTGAAGACCCTACTGGCCACTCACTCCCCCAACCCCTCCTGCCTCCTCCCTACTCCCCCTGTGGCAGGAGTTTGGGGTGTGAGAGTCCCCAGCATCTGCCTCTGGAAACACAATTGAGCCAACTTCCCTCCAGCTCGGCCTGCAGGGTGGGGGTCAAAGTGCAGCACACCCCTGGGGTCGGACGAACCACGGAGGGAGAGAGAACCATCCCAATGGCAATAATTTACTCCCTCCGCCAGGCGACAAATCAAAGCAGCTCAGCAGAGATATTTTGGGGAATCTCTGAAAGGAAAACTGCACTGGCAGGAGATGGGGTCGCGGCCGCTGGACATGGGAAGGCTCCCCTTCTCGGAGCTGCCGGAGTCTGGGTGCTCGGACTCCTGGGGTGCCCCCCAAAAGTCCTCTCCCCACTGCATGCACACAAAAATCCCTCAGACCTGCAGAAAGCAGAGTACCCCACCCCGGCCTAGATCTGAGGCCCCAGCCAGCACAGGGTCTCCAGGGCCTGGGAGTCATGAAGGAAAGAGTGTGGTACAAACCAGGCTCCAGGTCAGAGCCTGAGCCCAAGAGCCACAGAGTCGTGGCTGCTGGCAGAGCATAGATGCCACAGAAGCAGGCAGATAAGACGGAGCATAGCCTGCAAGGACAAGGAGGGTACTTACTCGCAGAAACCTGGAGAACCCTAGAACCAGTCTGCACTGGAAGACTTGCCTAACTCTCAGAGCCAGTGAATGCGACCTTGTTGGTGTTGGGGTGAACCCAAATCTGGCACAGAGGAGGGACATTCCGGCACAGACACAGATAGAGGAGGGATGGCTGAGCCCAGGGCCGCCATGTACCTTCCATGACTCCAGCAGCTGCAAGAGGCTGGGAGGACCCTCCCCAGGAGTCTGGGTGGGAGCAGTGCCCTGGACACCTGAACCTCAGACTTCTGGCCTCTAGAACCGAGAGGGTAAGTTTCTGGGGTTTGAAGCGGGCCCAGGGCTGCTACTTGGCTGCAGCAGCCACAGGGAGCAAATATGTACTGTGACCGCTCACTGGCCGTCAGAACCTTCTTCTCAGGAGCAAGGAGCTCTCACGGCGCAAACGCCCAGATGCCTGCCTTCCGTCCGTCCTAGTTCACTCATCCCTGCTGCTTCTATTCAAGTTAGGGGAAAGTAATTTTACATGCCCACCGCTCAGCTCTTCACCCTTCCACCTCCCCCAGCACCGCTCTCTCCCTGAGTGGGTGTCTCGAGTGGCTTCCTATGGGATGGTCACCAGCTCGGCCGGGGACAGATGGGACAGTGAACACTCTCCTGCTTTTACAGTTTGTGCTCCTCTATATTTTTGGGTTGTTATCCTAAGATTGCACATTTTTATAAAAACAGTGCTGTTTTGGGCGCCTGGGTAGCTCAGTTGGTTAAGCATCTGCCTTTGGCTCTGGTCATGATCCCAGGGTCCTGGGATTAAGTCCAGATGGGGTCCCCTGCTCAGCAGGGAGTCAGCTTCTCCCTCTGACCTTCCCCGCTCTTGTGCTCCCTCTCTCTCTCTCAAATAAGTAATATCTTAAAAAACAAAACAAAAACCACAATGCTATTTTAGCAGATCTAAAAAACTTGAGTGGGACTCCCGGGGGCTGTGGCTGTGGAGCATGGCCTGCAAATGGGGCCATGTATTTTGTAACATTTCTTTGAGTCAAGAATCTTGAGAGAAAACCACTGTTACCTGGTGTTATTGGTTTCCTAGGGTTTCCATAACAAGCCAGGTGGCTTCGGATAGCAGGAATGGATTGTCTCACCGTTACAAGTCAGGAGCCTGAGACCAAGCTGTCCGCAGGGCAGTGCTTCCTCTGGGGACCAGGTGCTCCTGGGCGCATGGGCCTCTTGCCTCTGCACCCGTCCCCACGTGGCCTCCTCTCCTCCTGTGGCTCATCTTACAAGCACACGAGTCATGGTGCACTGAGGGCCTACCCTGCACCAACAGGGCCCCGTCTTAACCGATTACACCTGCCATGACCCTATCTCTGATTCCGGTCACTGTTTGAGATCCTGGGAGTTACAGTGTTGACGTGACTTATTGTGGGACACAATGCAGTCCCCGGCATTGGGTCCAGGGTCAGATATGCCCAATAGTCCATTTGCTTCCGCAGCTTGCCAGTCTCCCTCCAGAGCTCTCCATCAGAGCTGGTGAAGAGGGCCAGAGGCCCCCAGGGGGCAGACACTGACTGGGCCTCTCTGTCATGAGAGGGCTACGTCACCACCATGAGGCTCCTTCTGCACGAGACGCCACTGATGTTTGCTCACAGGCCCCTTCTGTGCTGGTATCATTTAAAATCACTACTATGAAAATCAAAATCATTACCATTAAAGTTACAGATGTTTGTTTAAAAACCTTCCAAGTCACTACCATGGCCTTAAACTTGAGGGATTTCTTTGCTCTCCACTGCTTTGCATGGATTCAGTTTTCTCCTTTCTGCATGCACTCTTTCATGATCTTTTCAGAGAATGAGTATGAACTCCCAGAATCTGGGCATGCGGGGAACTGCTTGTCTCCGGTCTGGAAGGATCGTTTGGTGTGACTACTCTTCACCTGTGGGCCATGGAACTCTGACATCCAGCTTTTTCGGTTGAATATGTAGCAACAATTTACTCATTAAAAAATATTTTGGGGGTGCCTGGGTGGCTCAGTCGGTTAAGTGCCTGACTCTCGATTTCAGGGTCATGTGCTCGAGCCCTGCTTTGGGCCCCAGCACCTAAAAATAGTGTGCATTTTTGGCGGCTGCCGTACAGATCTCATGAAGCCACGAACAGGACGGGCAGAGCCCTGCTCACGGACCTGACACACCACGGGCATGGGGGAGCCACACTAGCTACCATGCAGTGCCAGGAGGTGACAGCTGCCACGGAGAAAGACGTGGGGGAGATACCAGGAGCAGACCCAGATGACACAGGAAGGGTCCTCCGAGGAGAGCCCTGAATGGCAGGAACAGTGGGCCTGCACAAGTGGCTGGAGCCCAGGGGACGGCTCTTGGCACCCCGTTGTCAGTGCGATCTGTCCCTGCTCCCGCTGCTCTATTTCCGTTTGTCCTGCACACTCAGGGGTCCTTTCTCCCCGAGGACAACGGTGGGGTGGGGAGGGGTGCAGCCAGCCCTGGCCTCACCATGGAGCCCGTGTCCTCATGTCCTGTCCAGATGACCTCCTCAGAGCTCTCTGTCCTCATGCCACCAGGAGTTCCTTGAAACAGTCACCTCCCCTTTCCGCTCCCACCCCCAGCTCTGAGATCTGCTCAGATGATTTTCCACTTTCTTTTCCAAGTGATTATCAGGCATTTCTGGCAGCACATGTACACCTGTGTTCTTGAGGGTCCCATGCAGATTTCCCAGGAGGCTGGGGAGCACAGGGCCCCGAGCCTGGGGCTGGGAGCCCACAAGCCTGTGCTCACCAGCCGGGTGCTGGAGGCCAGGAGCCCGTCTCTGCACCTGCCGGTCCTCACCCGGGGTTGGAACCTGGGAGGGCATGGTGCCCTCTGTACTGGTTGCTGGAGCCTAAGAGGATTGATGAGAAATGTGGACCATGCCCTGCGTCCCCCATGTGTTCTGAGAGCAGGGTTAGTACGATGTCCCTTTCCCTGGGGTGACTGGGGGGCTGAAATCAATGGATGCAAAGTGGAGAATATGACAACCTCTTCCCCCCAGATTCCTGGCAGACTGAGGGAGATTGATGGGGAGGAGATGGGCTGTGAATCGAGCTTCTGGGACTCTGAGATCCTGAGACGCCTTCATGAGAACGCTTGGGCAGAAGCAGTTGAGCTCATGGGACGTCCACCCGCATGCGGCTGGCCAGTGGAACCAGGTAGGTGTGCTGTCCCCTGGGAGCTCATGGATGGAAAGTGCAGATTACCTCCAGGAGTTGCTAGGGGGAAGAGGACAAGAGGACAGGGATACTTGTCAGCTCCTTCCTCGGTCGGCAAGGAAGGTGGCGAGCTCCCTGACCTGCTCCTTCTGGAACTGGTGGGAGGGTGAGAAGTGTAGGTTGTGACAGCACCCTGCTGGAGGTCTGGACTCGGGACTGTGGGCTGGGAGGTGAGGGGTTGAGGGAAATGGGCAGGATTACCATGCGTTTTTCCCACGTGGCCCGGGAGCAACAGTAGCAGAGTGGAGGAAACGTGGTGAGTGTACCCTGTGTGGCTGACAGGCTGAATTGGACCAGCTGACGCTGGGAGGCCCATCAGCAGAGGGGCTTCAGAGATCAGCCAGAGTCCTTCAGGCGGGACACAGACAGGCCTGTGATAACACGGAGAACCCCGCCCACCCCTCCAATGATCGGGCCCCCAGGTTGCCCCTCTTCTGCCTTAGTCCCCACTGCACCCAGGGCTCCAGCTTACCTCTCGTCTTCCCAATGACCACCCCCCACCCCGTGTGTGTGTCTCTCTCTCCCCTTGGGTCTACCCAGCACCATCTAGGAACCACCTACAGGGCCCTGGTGTCCATCCCCCCACCTGCTTTGCTGTGGTTGAGCCAACCAGGCAGAGCTCAGACCCTCCAGGTGTGCAGATATGCACCTCCTCAGACCGTGCGCACTGTCTGTCCCCCTCGGGAACTTGTTCCTCAGTCCCCCCCCCACACACAAGCGGCCTCCTGTCACCTCTGCCCTTCTGTCTTCACCCCCCCCAACAGCCTCCAGCCCCGCAGGAGCTCCACCTGTGTCTTCTCCAGGGGGAAGGTGGACTGTCCTTTGTGCAGCCCCTGGAGCTGGTGCTGGACCCTGGACAGCCCTGCAACTTGTTTCCTTAGGCACCTCCAAGAACACAATGTGGAAAAATGCCCCCAAGCTGGCCAGACCCGGGGAATGGAGTCTGGGCTTCCTCTGGGATCAGGCAGGCAGGGACGGAGCGCCTCTTGCGCTCCTCACGCGCCTCTCCTTGCGGCTCCGGGACCTGGTCTCCCATCACACCTGCTTTCTGGTTGCAGCGCCACCTGTCTAAAATGACGCCTCGGGAAAGGGTCGGGCTTTTCTGCTATGGCTGCCCACCCCCCCCGCCCCGGCTTGGCACAGGCTGTGCGGACAGAGGGGAGCAGGACCACGGGCAGGGAGACATCCGCCACACGTGCTGGCAACAGTGAGGAAGTCAGGGGCCTCGAGCAGGGAACCGGGAGGGCACCCAGAGGAAAGGACGTACCGTGGGGTGCGGGGCAGGGAGCCGACCCACTGGTTTGGGAACCCGGGGAAGGTCGGTGCCCCAAGGAGCAGGAGCTGCAGGCGTGTCCGCGAGGGCAGGTGGGAGGCCTATCCTGCGCCCGCGGCTGGCGGGGCGGTCCCTAACCCGGGCAGCCAAGCAGCGCGGATGGGACTGCAATCAGCCGAGGGTCAGCGAATCTGCGTGGAAGGAAACGCCGAGGGGACGACTCAGAGAAAGGAAGCGACCTTCCCTCCCCACGCGCGGATTAGCTTCGTGTCCGTCCGCCTGCTCGTCGCCTCCAGAGGCTTCCGTCCTGGAGCTGCACCTGCAGAAGAGCGGCGGGAAAGGGCTTCCCGATCCCTCCGGAACCCACGCGGCCCTTCTCAGGACACAGAAGGACGACGAGCTTCCGCTGCAGAGCCTCCAGCTCCAGGGACCAATCTCCGTCCGGGGCAGGTGCCCATGCCCTCCCGACAGATTCCGGGCCCCAGGCTCACCTGCTAGGGCGCAGGGAGGCCCCGGAGTCTCCGGAGTCTCCAGGTCACCAGGCGCTGGCGGCGGGAGCCGGAGCCCTCGCGGCCTAGTGCCGCCCCACGTGGCGGGACCCTGAACTCGGGCCGCCAGCAGTTCTCCGGGCGACACCGCGTGTCCGCGCGAAGACCGGGGCCGGCGGCGCAGGACAAACCGGCACCGATGCACCGCAGAAGCGGGAGAACCCAACAGAGGACGCGCTTGGGTGACACCGCATCCACACAGCCCGCGGGGCCGACTGAGAGCCGGAAGGGCAGTGGCTTCTTATCGACTGGGCTGTTCCAGCATCTCACAGGCTGGGCTGGGATTGTCTCTCATTGGCTGGGCTATGATTGTCTGTCATTAGCTGGGCTGGGACTGTCATTGGCTGTGCTGAGACTGTCTCTCGTTGGCTAGGCTGGGACTCTCACTGACTGGGCTATGGCAATTTCTCATAAGCTAGGTTGTGCCAGTGTCTCATTGGCTGGGCTGTGGCAGTGTCTCACTGGATGGCTAGGATGATCTCTCATTGGCTGGGCTGTGGCAGGTTCTCATTGGCTGGATTGTGACTCTCTCTCATTGGCTGGGCTGTGACGGTCTCTCATTGGCTGGGCTGTTGCTGGGGGAGGAGGAAATCTTCCTTCCTCCTGCTGGGATAGTAAAGTGGTAGCTAAGGTAATAGCAGGTGTAAGGTGTATGTCTTCCTGTTGGGTGTGCGGTTGACCGGAAGTGTAGGGCGGGAGCTCCCCCGCTCACCTCCAGACACCGTTCTAAACGCATCTTCTTACTAATGTTCACGTGGTGGCATCCCTACAGCACCCCCATCGCTGGCCTGTGGAACGAAGACTCTGCCGGGGAGGTGAGCAAGGGGCCCGGGGAAGGGTCCGCATGGGCACTGATCCGGCTGGCGGGGCCTCCAGGAAGGGGTCCCGGTAATGAGGTCAGGAGGTCCGTGGCTGGGGAGGGGAGCAGGGGTGACATCCGGAGGAGGCTGGTGACGGCCCAGCTGTCGTGGACGCCGGTCCTGGCTAGGCCCCACCGTGCAGGGAGACGCGCTTCCACTGCAGCCCCGTACCTCCCCGCACTGTGTGGCCTGTCCCAGCGGACAGCTGACCCCCCACGCCCCCTGCGGCCCTCCCAGTCCCGCCCCCCCACCTGCAGGCTGGCACCACCGTCATGACCCGCTGTCCCGCACGCCAACACCTGGCACCTGGCTCTTGGCAGACCCGCGTCCCCGGGGCCGGCCTGACCATCCCGGGCATGTTCCCATCCAGCAGGCAGAGGAGGGGTCCTCACCTGCCAGGAGAGCTCCTCCCGGACCTGCAGGGCTACAGCCGGGTCAGCACAGGGAGGTGACCCCCAGCACACTGCCCCCTGGGTGTGGGTACCCCCTACGTGGATGCACACAGGGATCCTCCCGGGCCTCCAGCCAGTCAGGGGGTGTCTGCCCTCCAGCCCGAGGCAGACCAGTCTGCCGGCCGGAGCCTCTGACCAGCTCAGATCAAACCGGCCACCGGGCTGGCGCGGCCTCCCACCAAGCGGCTCGCGGCGGCAGGTGCCCGCAAGCCCAGCCCACGAGCTGGTAACAGGCGCCCAGAGACTATCCGCCGGCTGGAGCCCCCTGACCCAGCTTCTGGAGAACCCATCAAGCCGTCTTCCTAGAGGGCCATGCCCGCAACAGTCCCACCAGCGACCTGGGACAGAGCCCCGTCCTCCCAGCGTCGGGGTGTCCCTTAGCTTACCCACGTGCTGCAGGGGGCGGGGATGTACATTCGGGTCCTTGTTTGGATTTCCCTAATGGCTAAGGACGCTGAATACCTTCCGTTCGCTTATTTGCCATCTGTCCCTTCTCTTTGCTGAAATGTCTATGTCTTTTGCCCATTTTCTGTTTGGCTAGTTTGGGGTTTTTTTCCTGTTGACTTTTGAGCATTCTATATACATTCTAGATACAAGTCCTTTGTCAACTATGCAGTTTGCAAACAATGTTCTCCTAGGGGGTACCTTGTCTTTCATCCTCCCGATAGGGTCTTTACTAGAGCAAGTTTAAGTCCAGCTTTTCAAGTGTTTTCTTGTATGGATTGTGCTTCTGGTGCCATGTTTAGAACCCAGCAATACCAAGGTCCTGAGGATTGTCTCCCACACCTCCTTCTGAAAGGGTGGCCCTTTCACAGTTTTCGTTGAATACATGCTGTGGTCAGTTTGAGCTCAAATTTGTATAAGGAGTGAAGTTTAGGACGAGGTCTTTCTATTTGTTTTGTTTTTGTTTCTCATCCGATGGACGTCCAATGGCTCTAGCACCTCTTGTGAAGAAGCCTGTGCTTCTGATGAAGTGGATTCTTCACTTTTGTCAAAAATCAAGGAGTCAGGGGCACCTGGGTGGCTCAGTTAGTTGAACATCAGACTCTTGGCTTCAGCTCAGGTCCCGATCTCAGGGTTGTGAGATAGAGCTCCTCACTGGGCTCTGTGCTGGGCATGGAGTCTGCTTGAGATTCTCTCTCTCCCCCTGCCCCCCCACACCCTCTGCTCACTCTCAGGCTCTTTCTCTCTCTCAAAACAAACAAACAAACTCAGTGAGTCATACTGGCGTAGGTCTGCTCCTGAGTCCTCTCCTCAACTGAACCCGTGTCTTTCCCTCCACCAACACCTGACGGTCTTGAGACTGAGCACAGATTCCCCCATTTTATTCCTTTTCAGAAGTGTTTTAGCTCTCCTAGTTCCTTTGGATTTCTGTACATACTTTGGAATAATCTCGTCTATATGTACAAAATAAATATTGCTGCAATGTCTTTAGGGAACATGTGAGGCCAGTACATCAATCTGGGGAGACTTGACATTGCTATGACCACGTGTCTGCCATTCATTTGGAGGTTTGATTTCTTTCCTCACTGCTGTGTAAATTTTAGCAAACAGGTCTTGTACATGTTTTTTAGATTTGTATCTAGCTGTTTTAATGATTATAAAATTTCAAAAATTGTGATTATGTATTTTTTAAGTTTTTGTTTCCATGTGTTCATTGCTAACATATAGAAATAAAGTTGATGTTTATCTTATATCCAGAAACTGTGCCGAACTCATATATTCATTCTAAAGCTGTTTTGGTTTGAGATCCAGCAGGTAGAGGATTTGTTTGTTTGTTAGATTTTTGTTTGTTTGTTAGATTCATTGGAATTTTCTGCATAGACAGTCGTGCTGTCTACAAATGGAGACAGTTTAATTTTCCCTTTTCAAACCATATGCCTCCCCAACTCCTTGCCTTGCCTTCCTGCACTGGCTGGAACTTTGAGCACTAGCGTTGAATAAGAGTGGTGAGGGAAGACTTCCTTGCCTTATTCTGATCGTAGGAGAGAAGCATCAGTTTTTCACTATTCTGTATTCTGTAGCTAGAGGTTTTTATTGAGGTTCTTCATCAAGATAGAGAATTCCTTCTATTTCGATGTTTTCTGAGTTTTTACCATAAATGGGTGTTGAATTATGAATCAAAAGAAATGTTCTTTCTGCACCACCTGATGTGCTCATGTGACTTCTCTTTTTCAGCCTGTTCATAGGATGGATTAGTATTGATTGATTTGCAAGTATTGGACTGTCTCAGATGTCTGGGGAATATGCCCATATGGTTGTGGTGCGCAATTGTTTTTATACGGGGATGAGTTCTATTTGGTAATGTTCTGATGTGGATTTTGGCGCCTCAGTTAATGAGGGATATTAGTCTGCAGTTTTCTTTTTCCATACTATCTTTCTCAAGTTGAGTATCAGGGTAATACTGGCTTCATCAAATAAATTAGGAGGTGCTCCCTTGTTTCCTCTCAATTTCCTGGAAAATATTATGTAAAATTGATGTTAATTCTTCTTTAAATGTTTGGAAGAATTCTCCAGTGAAACAGCCTAGGCCTGGAGATACCTTTTTTTGGTGCTCTCTTGAGAACTTGGTCCATTTCACCTAAGGTGTCAAATTTGTGTAGGGGGAGTATTTCTTCCTCATTCTTCCCTGTGTGCAGTGTCTGAGCTGAGGCCCCTGGTTCATCCCCGATATTCTCTGTGTCTTCTCTTTTTCTTTATCAATTTTGCTAGAGGTCTATCAATTTTATGGCCCGCTATTTAATTGATTTTCTGTTTCTTTTTCCAATTTCATTGATTTCTGCATGTTTTTATTGTTTCCTTCTGTATGTCTTGGGTTTATTTTGCTCTTCTTTTTCCTAGTTTCTTAAGGTGTAAGTTTAGATGATTGGTTTAAGAGTTTTCCTTTTTTTAAAGGTAAGCATTTAATGCTGTAAACTTTCCCCATGGTACCTCTTTAATTGTGTACCACAAATCTTAATATCTTGTATTTTATTATAACTTAATTCATTAATTTTAACTTCCCTGGAGACTTGCTTTTTGACCTGTGCATTGTCAGAAGTGTGTTGTTCTGTTTCCAAGTGCTTGCAGATTTTCTTGTAATCTTTCTATCATTTCTTAGTATGATTCCATTGTGGTTGGAGAACATAGTCTGCATGATTTCAATTATTTTACATTTGTTGAGATTTGTTTTGTGACCCAAGACAGGCCATCCTGTTACATGTTCCATGGGGACGTAAAAACAACTTGAACTTTGCAGCTGTTGTGTGGAGTGTTCTATAAATGTCTATGTCAGGAACCTAAATGTGTACTTTCCGGTAATCTACTTTCTGTCTCTATGGATTTGCATGTTTGGGACATTTCATCTAAACGGAGCCATACCGTATGTGACCTTCTGTGTCCAGCCCCTTCCACACCACGTGTTTTCAGGGTTCATCCATGCTGTGTGTCGGTCCTTAGTTCCTTCTCATGGCTGAAAAATTTCCCGTTGTAGGGATGGACCATATTTTGTTTATCCATCAGCTGGTATTTGGATTGTTTCCACTTTTTGGCTATTGTCGGTAGTGCTGTTTTGAACAGATGGGTAAATTTTTTTTTTTTTTTGTATGAACGTCCCTTTCCGTTCTCTTGGGTTTATACTTAAGTGTGGAGCTGCGGGATCATATAGTAATTCTGTGTTCGAAACTTTGAGGGACTTCCAGACTCTTTCCCACGACAGCTGCACCATTTTTCATTCCTACCAGCAAAGTAGGAGAGTCCCACTTTCCACTCCGTCCCTAACTAACTTATTGTTTTCTGGTTTTGAATTATTTTGTTATTTGCCCGTTGGGATTATGGCTGTCCTAGTGGGTGTGTGAAGTGGTATCTTTTTTTTAAGATTTTTAAAAATTTATTCATGTGAGAGAGACGCAGAGACAGAGACAGAGAAAGCACAAGTAGGGGGAGAGATGAAGGAAGAGGGAGAAGTAGACTCCCTGCTGAGCAGGCAGCCCGGTGCAGTGATTGATCTCAGGACCTGGAGAATATGACCTGAGCCGAAGGCAGACCCTTCACCATCTGAGCCGCTCAGGCCCTCTGTGAAGTGGTATCTTACTGTGGTTTTGATTTGCATTTCCCCCATGATAAGGTATGGGAGGTAAAACTTAACCTTGACCCTCTTAGGGTTTCTGGCTAGGACTGGCATTAAGTGTGTATGTGGGAGTCCTCGTGGAAAAAAACACCCGAAGGAGTGATGATATCTGTTGTTCCTAGAGCAAGTGAACAAGGAAAGGTAACCAGGAACCATGACTAAAACACCCAGGGAGGGCAAAGGCAGAGGAAAGCTATCTTAACAAGCTCTGTCTGCACAAAATCACCTAGGCCTGACTCCTTGTCTCCGGTGACAAGAGTGTTACTTTCCTTTTGGTGCGGGGGGCGGGGGGTACTGTCTTCCGCGTGGGAGGTCTAGCTTCTGTGTTCAGGAAGAAATGCTAGTGCTGGGAAGTCAGGGCCTTTCTTGCACCTGCTCTCTTTCAAGCAAGGAACAGGACAGCCCAATGGACTCCGGAGCGGCGAGTCTAGCCTTACAGACTCGAGCGACGTGTCCCCAACTGCTTCGCTGGTGGTTGAGCGTCTTCCTGTGGACTTACGGGCCATTCGTGGACCTTCTTTGGGGAAATGTCTGTGCAAGTGCTTTGTCCTCATCTGAAAGGGGTCGTCTGTCCTTTTGTCATTCAGTTGTCAGAATTCTTTCTGTACCCGTGTCGGATAGATGGTTTGCAAATATTCTTTCCCCTTCTGTAGGTTGTCTTTTCACTTTCTCAGTAATGTCCTTTGATGCACAAAAGTTTTTAATTTTGATGAAGTATGATCCTTCTATTTTTTTTCCTCTGTTACTCGTGACTTCGGTGTCACATCTGGGAATCTGTTACCAAACTGAGGTTTGGCTCCCTGGAGTGTGGTTTGCTCTGGCCTCTTTGTCCTCAGCTGTCACTGGTCTGACGCTGCATCTTCGTCTCTACGTGCTCTGCCCACGTGGTACTGTCCACACTGACATCCAGGTCCTTTGTGTCCTGTCCCTCAGTCCTGCTTACCTTGGCCACCCCTGCACTTCTTCAAACCCTGACCCTTGGCCACCTCTTGAACTCAAGTATGCACACGCACTGTGCTGTCCAACCCTGGGGAGCTGGTCGGGGTCCGCCTATGGGGGCCCAGGAGCAGGATCCAGACTGGTCGGTGGGATTCTGAGGCTGCAAGCATATAGGCAGATTCTAGAAGGGGAGAGGGTGTGTGGATGCACATGGCCCCTTGGCCCAAAAGACCCATCTATGGGGACGAGCGTGACCAGAGACAGACCCCCAGGAAGGTCCTGCCTCCGGTACACCTCCTTTTGGTGCTGCAGATGGTTGGATGCTGCATTGGAAAGCAGCACCACGTGGTTTTATTCCCGCATAAGGAAAAGGGCTCTGTAAACAAAAATATTAACCACAGATGTGTGAGTGTTCATACCACCACAGGGTGGAGGATCCTGGGAGGCTATCTTGTCAACCTGACTCCTTTCTTTGTTTCAGTGTATTTTCTACAAAGGAATTTAAAATTACTACTAGTGCTCTAAATTGGTTACCTAATTAAAATTCTGCCTGTGAGCTTAAATGAATAACATACACCTGTCAAGGTGCATCACCCATTTCATATGAAAATAAAGTCAGAATTCAAGAGCAGGGGCGCCTGGGCGGCTCGGTCAGTTAAGCATCTGACTCTTGATTTTGGTTTAGGTCATGGTCTCAGGGTTGTGGGATCGAGCCCCGCTTTAGGTTCTGCTTTGGGCATGTAATCTGCTCAAGATTTTCTCTCTCCCTCTCCCACTGCCCCTCCCTCTTCTCTAAAATGAAAAGAAAAAAAGAATTCAGAGAGCAGACATGTAGAATGTGGAACATCTGGAATGAGTCATTACCCTTAGCAAAGGGGCTCTCAGCTGGTGATGATGACAAGTCCATTTTTATTCTAGTAAAAGCAAATCCCAACGAGCTGGAGAATCGGCAGAATATTCTTCTTACTAAATGTGTTGGACAGGGCCAGATATGCCATCACAGCACCCGGCAGATGAGATCACAGTTTTGGCCACATTAGCCCATCTCTCCCGGGCACTGAAACAAACCTTCAGAGAAGACGTCTATCTCCACATAAGGTAGACATAGTCACCCCCATCATTCTACGCTTGCCTTTAAGGGTTCCCTGTTCATTTTGAACTTCACAAGAAAGCTAAGAATGTCTGCATAAGGCAGATTCCAGAGTCGTACACCTGTCCTGGGAGGGGAGAGAGCCACCCCTGCGTTCCCCTCTTTGGAGTGGTGAGGAGAATGCCATGCATGGTCAGGGCAGGAATACACTGGCCAAACCTCCAGCAAACAGGCCAGGACAGCACGTGGTCAGTGTGGTGACTAACATGGAGGGAGCATGCCCCCCTCAAGTGGGGTCTCACCCCTGCCTGCTCGCCCTCAGGGCTTGCTGAGTGGGTGGGCAGAGTAGAGGCCCTGGGGCACCCTCCCAGACGTGGACCTTTGCTGTGTGCCGGCAGTAGCCTGTGAAGTTGGGGACAGCACACAGGGCAGAGAGGGACATCCTGACATGGAGAGCAACAGTGGACAGCTGGGCTCTCAGGCAGAGAAAGAGGTCTCCTAGGTCAGGGTCCCAGGGCCCTGCAAAGTCTCGCCAGAGCTCATATCCCAGGAAGCCAGAGCCTCCCTTTTCATCCTTCATTTATTTAAAATAGAAGCATAGTTGACACACAATGGGGCATTAGTTTCAGGTGTACAGCATAGTGGTTGGGCCACTCTCTGTTCCACTCTGCTTATGAGGGTAGCAACTATCACTTTACAACATTGTAGTCTGTGTGTTGTACCTTTCATCCCCTTGACTTATTCATTCCATTCATTCAGGTCCATTCTGGACCTCCCACTCCCCTTCATCCATTTTGCCTGCCTCTTCTTCTCCCCCAATTTTTAAATTGTAATATATATTACAAATCACTTGAAACTTACCATCTTAACCATTTTAAAAAAGATTTTGACAGAAAGAGAGAGAGCACAAGCAGGCAGAGCAGCAGAGAGGAGAGGGAGAAGCAGGCTCCTCACTGAGTAGGGAGCCTGACTCGGGGCTCGATCCCAGGACCCTGAGATCATGACCTGAGCTGAAGGCAGAGGCTTAATCCACTGAGCCACCAAGGCATCCCCATCTTAATCATTTTTATATAGTTCAGGGGTATTTAATACATTCATAATATTCTGAAACCAGCCCCACCCTCCATCTCCAGAACTCTTTTCATCTTGTAAAACCGACACTTGGTTCCCATCAAGCACTGACTCCCCCCTCCCAGCCCCTGACACCCACTATTCTGCTCTGTTTCTATACTCTGACTCCTCTAATGGCCTCTCATACAGGTGGAATTACACATGGTCTGTCCTTTTGTGTCTGGCTTATTTCAATGAGCATCATGTCCTCAAGGTTCATCCATGCTGTAGCAGGTGTCAGAACTTTCTTCATTTTTAAGGCTGAATAATGTGCCATTGTATGGATGGACCACATTTTGGTAATTCTTCATCTGTCCATGGACACTCAGGTTGCTTCAACTTCTTTAGCTGCTGTGACTAGTGCTGCAGTGAACATGTTGTGCAAATATCTCTTCAAGACCCTGCCCTTGATTCTTTTGGGAACATACCTGCAGGTAGAATGGTGGGATCATATGATAATTCTATTTTAATGCTTTGAGTAACCTTCATCCTGTTTTCCTCACCAGTAGCATTCAGCACGCTAGTTCCCCCACATCCCTGTAA
>NW_019154105.1:69140538-69156907 GCF_002288905.1 Enhydra lutris kenyoni | reverse complement strand
CAACCATTATTTCCCATTGTTGTGTCATGGTCATCCCACTGGGTGTGAGGTGGGATCACGTTGTGGTTTTGACTTGCATTTTCCTGATGCTTAGTGATGTTAAGCATCTTTTCATGGCTTATTGGCCCTTTGCATAACTTCTGTAGAGGAATGCCTGTTCAAGTTCTTTGCCCATTTTTGACTCGGGTTGTTGGGTTTTTTTTGTTCCTGAGTTTTAGAGGTTCTCTACATAGTCTGCATAGTAATACCTTGTGAGACACCAACCATTATTTCCCATTGTTGTGTCATGGTCATCCCACTGGGTGTGAGGTGGGATCACGTTGTGGTTTTGACTTGCATTTTCCTGATGCTTAGTGATGTTAAGCATCTTTTCATGGCTTATTGGCCCTTTGCATAACTTCTGTAGAGGAATGCCTGTTCAAGTTCTTTGCCCATTTTTGACTCGGGTTGTTGGGTTTTTTTTGTTCCTGAGTTTTAGAGGTTCTCTACATAGTCTGCATAGTAATACCTTGTGAGACAAATCATTTGCAAATATTTCCTCCCATACTGTGGACTGCCTTTTTATTCTGTTGAGTGTGTGTTTGGATGCACAAAATTTAAAAATTTTCATGAAGTATAGTTTGTCTATCTTTTCTTTTGTTTTCCTGTGCTTTGCTGTCCTATCCAAGAAATCATGTCAAATGTTGTGAAGCTTTTGTCTGTGTTTTCCCCTAAGAGATTTATAGTTTTAGGTCTTTGATCCATTTTGAGTTAATTTTTTTGTATAAGGTAAGCCTCCAAAGTCATTTTTTTGCTTGGGGATATCCAGTTTTCCCAGCACCATTTGTTGAAAAGACTGCCCTTTCCCTATTGAGTGGTTTTGGCACCCTTGTTGAAAATCACTTGACCATGTTTGTGAGGATATGTTTCTGAGCTGTCTATTCCCTTCTATTGGTTTATATGACTATCTTTTTGCCCACACCACACTGTTTTGATTATTGTAGCTTTGTAGTAAGTTTCAAAACTAGAAACTGTTACTCCTCTAGTTTTTGTTTCCTTTTTCAAGGTTATTTTGGCTATTCAGGGTCCCTTGAAATTTCATGTGAAATTTAGAATTGGATTTCCAGTTTCTGCCAAAAATGAAATTTGGATTTTTATAGGGATTGTACTGAAACTATAGATTACTTTGGGAACTTGGAGATTTTCACAATATTGAGACTTCAAATCCACAAACACAGCATGTGTTTCCATTTATTTATGACTTCTTTAATTTTTTCAGCAACACTTTGTAGTTTTCATTGTACAAGTATATCACTTCCTTGGTTAAATTAATCCCTAAGTACTTGATTCTTCTTTATGTTATTGTAAGTGGAATTATTTTTTTTACAATTTTCTTTTAATATTGTGCATTGTTCAAGTATAGAAATGCAACTGACATTTTGTTGACTTTGTATCCTGCCACTTTGCTGAAATCATCTATTAATTCTAATAGGTATTTTGTGTATTCTTTCAGGTTTTCTAATATAAGATTGCATCATCTTCAAACAGAGACAGCTTTAGTTCTTCCTAAATTTTTTTAAAGATTTTATTTATTTATTTGACAGACAGAGATCACAAGTAGGCAGAGAGGCAGGCAGAGAGAGAGGAAGGGAAGCAGGCTCCCTGCTGAGCAGAGAGCCCGATGTGGGGCTCGATCCCAGGACCCTGGGATCATGACCTGAGCCAAAGGCAGTTGCTTAACCCACTGAGCCACCCAGGTGCCCCTGATTTTCATATGTTGAACCATTCTTGGTCGTGGGATAGAATCCTTTTAAATATGCTGCTGAATTCTGTTTGCTTGTATTTTGTTGAGGATTTTGGCATCAACGTTCATAAGTGATACTACTCTGTAGTTTCTTTTCTTGTAGTCTTTGCCTGGCTTTGGCTCAGGGAAATGCTGACCTCATAAAAATGAGTTAATAAGTGTTCCCTCATTTTCAATTTTTTGGAAAAGTTTGAAAGTAACTAGTATTAGTTCTTTAGATGTTGGGAGAACATTTTTGTAGTTTCCTACAGTTGTAGGTGAAACCATCAGGTCTGGGGCTTTTCTTTGTCAAGAGATTGTTTTACTTTTTATTTTTTTAAAGATTTTACTTATTTATTTGACAGATAGAGAGACACAAGCAGGTAGAGCAGCAGAGGGAGAGGGAGAAGCAGGCTCCCCACCAAGCAGGGAGCCCGATGTGGGGCTTGATCCCAGGACTTTGGGATCATGACCTGAGCCGAAGGCAGTTGCTTAACCAACTGAGCCACCCAGGCGCCCCAGTAGCAGACATTATTATTCATTCAATTTACTTACTAGTTCTATCTCTATTAAGATATTCTATTTCTTCATGATTTAGTCTTGGTGGGTTTTGTGTTTCTAAGAATCTGCCCATTTCATCTAGGTTACCCAATTTTTTGATAAACATTTATTCATAGTACTGTCTTATAATCCTTTTCATGTCTGTCACATTTGTTTGAACATTTCCACTTTCATTTCTAATTTTAGTAACCTGTTTTTTTCCCTAGCCCATCTAGCTAAAGTTTTGTCAATTAAGTTGATTTATCCAAAGAACCAACTTTTGGTTTCACTGATTTTCTCTGTTGTTTTTCTCTCCTCTGTTTTGTTTTTCTTTGCTCTCATCTTTATTATTTTCTTCCTACTGCTAGCTTTGGGTTTAGTCTGTTCTTGTTTCTCTGATTCCTTAAGTTGTAAATTTAGGTCATTGACTTGAAATCACTCTTGTTTTTAAATATGTTTATAGCTCTAAATTTCCTCTAAGACCACTGTCAATGAATTCATTAGTTTTAGTAAGTTGTGCTTTCTTTTTCATTCATCTCTAATTATTTTCTAATTTTCTTCATGATTTTTAACATAGATTCATATTTGATTTATTGGTTGTGTAAAAGTGTGCTGTTTGGACAACAGATTGAGCCTCTGATGTTCAAAATAGGTCCAAAGTTGTTGACCATAATTATAGTCTCTACAAACTTAGAGCTTCTAAACATAAAATGAATATTGAAAATATAAACAGAAGAATTCTTTTATAAGCATTCCTTTTATTCTGGAAACACCTGTGAGAAGCAGAATAGCTTCAAGACTTAAAACAGTTGATTTTTGAGAAGAGAGAACATGGAAGAAATCACAAGCCCCCAGCAAGCTGCTCAGATGGTGATGGTCATGCTTGGTCCTCCTCAGTAAATGTGAACATTCTAAGTCAGTCCAGTAAAAGCAAAGATTAAATATTAAAGCTACATGAATATGTGAAGTGTTTTTAGCTTTCTTTGTACAGCTTCTAAAATCTGAGTTTGTATTAAAATTAAATATATATATATCAATAAAAAATAAAAGTGCATTGTTTGATTTCCACAATTTTGTGAATTTTCTACTTTTCCTTCCATTATTGATTTCTAGCCATATCCCATTGTTATCAGAAAAGACCCTTTATATGATATCTTTTTTTTTAACTCTCTTCATGCCTAGTGTGAGGCCCAGTGAGGGGTCTGAACTTATGACCCTGAGATCAAGACCTGAGCCAAGATCAAGAGTTGGGCACCCAACTGACTGAGCTACCCAGGCATCCCAATATGTATCTTTTAAAATCCCCTGAGACTTAACTAGTAGCCTCAAAGATGGTTCATCCTGGGAAATACCTGGTGTGCACTTGTGAAGAATGTGTGCATGGTTGTTGGTGGATGGGTGTTCTGTATGTCTTTTGGATCTGGTTGGTTTATTGTCTTAAGTCCTGTTTCCTTATTTATCTTTTTTTCTAGTTCTACGTACTATTGTAAGTGAGGTAATCAAATCTCCAAATGTTATTGTAAACCTGGCTATTTCTCCCTTCAGTTTTGTCAGTTTTTGCCTTATGTATTTTGATGGTCGTTGTTAGCTATGTAAATGTTTATATTTCTTCTAAGTTCTTGCTGTATTAATTTAAAGTCTATTTTGTCTGATATTAGTGTAACCGCCCCTATTTCTCCTTTGGTCAGTATTTTCATGGAGTATGTTTTTACATCCCTTCACTTTCAATCTGTTTGTGTCTTTGGATCTCAAGTGAGTCTCTTATAGACAGCCTGTGGTTAGATTACATATTTTTCCCATTCTGCCAATCTCTGTTTTTGTTTAGAGAGTTTGGTTCATTTATATTTATGATTTTGCTGAAAAGGAAATATTTAGTTCTGTCACTATACTGTTTTCTATGTGCATTATAGTTTTTTGTCATTTGTTCCTGCATTATTGTCTTCTTTTGTGCTCAGTTGATTTTTTATAGTGAAATATTTAAATTCCTTTCCCTTTCCCTTTTTTGTATATTCCATAGCTGTTTTATTTGTGGGGCTTATATTTAAAATACCAAAATTTGGGGCACCTGGGTGGCTCAGTCATTGGGCATCTGCCTTCAGCTTGGGTCATGGTCCCAGGATCCTAAAATTGAGCCCTGCGTTGAGCTCCCTGTTCAGTGGGGAGTCTGCTTCTCCCTCTCCCACTCTCCCTGCTTGTGTTCCCTCTCTTTCTGTCAAATAAATAAATAAAGATCTTTAGAAAAAAAACTACCAAAGATACAATAGTCTAATTTGAATTTATATAATTTATATCAGATTAATTTGAAGAACAATAAAATGTCTGTTCCTTTATAGCTCTGTCCCCTCCGCCTTCAATTATCAATGTCACAACATTATACCTTTGTACACTGTGTGCACAGAAACATAAACTAAAATTTCTTTTAAATGAATCATTCCCTTAAATTATGCAGAAAACAAGAATTGGAATTATAAACAAAGTTACAATACTAGCTTTTAAACTAATAATTTCTTAAAATGTATTAGTCTCTTAAATCGTGTAGGAAACAAAAAGTACAATTACAAACTGATGTTACAATACTTTTAAAATTGTCATGTATTTACTTTTATTGAGATTCTTTATTTCTCCATATGGCTTCAAGTTACTGTTTAGTGTCCTTTCATTTCACCCTGCAGTACTCCCTTGAACATTTCTTCCAGGGCAGGTCTAGGTGGCCATGAAAACCCTTAGCTTTTGTTTATCTGGGAATGTTATGTTGGATATAGGATTCTTGATTGACAGGGTTGTCCCCCACCCACCTCTTAACACTTTGAATATGTTGACCCAATATCTTCTGGCTTCCAAAATTTCTAATGAAAAATCTGCTTATCATCTTCTTCAAGAGCTGTGGGTTTTTTTAAAGATTTTATTTATTTATTTGACAGACAGAAATCACAAGTAGGCAGAGAGGCAGGCAGAGAGAGCAGGGGAAGCAAGCTCTCTGCTGAGCAGAGAGCCCGAAGTGGGCTCGATCCCAGGGCTCCAAGATCATGACCTGAGCCAAAGGCAGAGGCTTTAACCCACTGAGCCACCTGGGCACCCTCAAGAGCTGTTTTATGTGATGAGTTGCTTGTCTTTTGCTGCCTTTGAGATTCTCTTTGTCTTTGTCTGCAATGCCCACAATGGGTAGCCTGATCTGCTTGCTATGTCCCATAGGTCCCTTAGGCTCTGTTGGTGTTTTTCATAAAGTTTCTGTTGATACATTTTTTTCCCTCTAAATGGGCCATACTTTCCAGTTTCTTTGTATGCCTTGAGATTTTCCATTGAACATTGAACCCTGAACATTTGGATTTAATAATATGGTTTCTCTGGAAATCAAATTCTCCCCCTACCTTAAGGTTTGCTGTTTTTTGTTATTGTTTTTATTTTGCTTTGATTGTTGTGCTGAGGATCAGCCTGAGGTATAACTTAAGGTCTTCTCAAGTCTTTTTTGAGCCCTTGCCTGGACATGCATGGCCCACTTTCTAATTTTCCCCTCATATGCAGTTGTTCTAAATATCTGGCTCCCAAAAAATGAAAAAGAAAAAGTAAAGTAGTGGGAAGGGAGCTGGCAGTGAATTCCCCTAGAAGTCTGTTCAGCCAGAGGGAGAGGGTCTTACAACAATGTGGGAAGGGGCAACAAGCGTGGCTGCCTGACTATTTGTCTGAACCTGTGTTATTAGAAGGAGCAATCAGCAGTCAAAGCCCAGATCCCTACTCTTTGCAAGACAGGGTCTTTTTGCCCACACTGGCTTCTGCACACTGTTCAAGAAACAGTTGGACAATTGCCTGTGGTGTGATTGGGGCTGAAAGATGGGGATGGGTAGCTGCTACTGTGCTAAGAGCTGAAATTGACCAAAACTAGCTGTAATTTACCTTCCAAGTCTGGAAGTTTCAAGCCTCCAAGAGACTCCTGAGTCCAAGATGGTCATTGCATCAGATTGTTTCTGCGACTGCAGCTGTGGTCCAGGTGGGGAGGCAGTTTCTCGCTTACATGCACTTCCTACTCTGCTGTCTTCCCAGAATCCTCTCCTTTAAAAGCTTCTTTTTATTTGGGGTTAAAATATTTGGGGTTATTTCTTTTGAAGATCCTGTATATAAAATGATGACTCCCTAAAATGTGGGATATATTACCACTTTCAGTGTGGTATTTTTGTTGTAAAGCAGTATTTCTGGAGTGCCTGGGTAGCTCAGTCAGTTTATCATCTGACTCTTGGTTTTGGCTCAGGTCGTGATCTCAAGGTCCTGGGATCGAGTCCCACATCAGTCTCTGTGCTCAGCAGAGAGTCTGCTTCTCCCTTTGCTAGTGCTCTCTCTCTAATAAATAAAAAAATACAACAACTTTAATAACACATTTTAGTCACACAGTTAACATGGAACATAGATAATCAATAGCTTTAAAACAGAAGGTAGATGGAGTGCATCTGAATTTTAATGCTTTCAGTTTCAGTATTTGGTAGCTTCCAGCACTGTCCTAAGACACGTAACTGATTTAACTGTTTGTTTCTTTACCAAAGCAGACACTAGTTGGAACATTTAGATCAGAGAAAATCCAAAACAGAAAAAATGTCACTCTTTTTTCTCCAGGCCTTTTAGGAACCAAATCAAATTATAAATCATTCAAAATTCCTATTAAGCAGTCGTGTTTTTCTGTGTGTAATTGTCTAGAAAACAAACCAAAGAAGATTTCCTTATTACTATGAGAACATTAACTTGGTACACTTCTATTAGAAATTGGGAACCTTGAATAGCATTTTGGAGTTCTCTTATACACCCGTTTGCCCTGCCTTTTGCCAGCTATTATGGCACATGCATTTGGGGGGCCATGCTTGACAACTGAGGCTTAAAGACCCTTTTTTAGAGAGCTCTCTAGCTGAGTAGAGATCCTTCTGTAAAGCTGGCTGTGACTTGAAGCTATACTACAAAGCTATAGTAATTTAAAAAAGTGTATTACTGACATAAAAACAGACACATAGACCAATGGAACAGAATAGAGAGCCTAGAAATAAACCTCACATATGTGGTCAACTAATATTTGATAAAGGAGCCAAGAACATCCAGCAGGGAAAGGATAGTCTCTTCAACAAGTGGTGCTGGGAAAACAAGATAAACACACACAGAAGAATGAAATTGGACCCCCTTCTCACCACTCACAAAAATTAACTCAAAATGCATCAGTCTTAAGCTTAAGAACTGAAACCCTAAAGTTCCTAAAAGGAAACAGGGAAGAAACTGCTCCATATTGGTCTTGACAATGATTTTTTTATGACACCCAAGAGAACAAACAACAAAAGAAAAAAATCAACAAGTGAGACTACATCAAACTTAAAAGCTTTTGCACAGCAAAATAAGCCATCAACAAAATGAAAAGACAATCTACAAAATGGAAAAAAAATTGTAAACCAAATATTTGTGGTTAATATCTAAAATCTGTCAAGAACTCATAAACTCAACAACAAGAACAACAACAAAACCCCCGAACTATCCAGCTTAAAAATGGGCAGAGAACCTAAATAGACCAAAACTGAATTTTTCCAAAGAAGACATCCAAATAACCAACAGGTACATGAGTGGGTGCTGAATATCACTAATCACCAGGGAAATGCAAATCAAAAGCATGATGAGATATTGCCTTACACCTGTAAGAATAGCTAAGTATCAAAAAGACAAGAGATGGGGGTCCCTGCATGGCTCAGTGGGTTAAAGCCTCTGTCTTCAGTTCAGGTCATGATCTCAGGGTCCTGGGATTGAGCCCCACATCGGGCTCTCTGCTCAGCAGGGATCCTACTTCCCCCTCTCTCTCTGCCTGCCTCTCTGCCTACTTGTGATCTCTGCCTGTCAAATAAATAAATAAAATATTTAAAAAGAAAAAGACAAGAGATAACAAGTGTTGGTGAGGATGTGGGAATAGGGTGCCTTTTGCACAGTTGGTGGGAATGTAAACTGGTTCAACCACTATTGAGAGCAATATGGAGGTTCCTCAAAAAGTTAAAAATAGAACTACTATATGATTCAGCAATCCCACTTGTGGATATGCATCCAAAGGAAATGAAAACAGGATACCAAAGAAACATATATACTCCTGTGTTTAAGGCAGGATTATTCAGGATAGTCAAGTTTTTGAAATAACCTGTGTCTATCAATGGATGGATAAAGAAAATGTGGTGTGTATATACACAATGGATAACTATTCAGCAATGAGAAAAGAGGAAATTCTGCCATTTGCAATAATGGATGGACCTTGAGGACATTAAGCTGAGTAATGTAAGTCAGACAAAGAGAAATACTTCATGATTCATATATCTTGCATGTGGAACCTAAATAAGCTGAAATCATAAGTGCAAGTAAAATGATGGTTACCAGGGCTTGCAGGGTGGGGGAATGGGAGAGATATAGTTTAAAGGTACTTACTGGAACTAGTAAGCCACTTAGTCCCAGAGACCTAGTACACAGTACAGTGATTATAGACAACAAAAATGTGTTGAGCATTAAACTTGCTCAGTGATCAGAACTGAATTGTTCTCAACACTAGAAGAAGTGACGGTTTGTGATCCATGGCTGCATGCCCAACTCTATGATAGCAATTATGTTGTAATGTAAATGTATCAAATCAATACATTGTATACCTTAAATTTACACACAGTGTTGTTTGTGGAATATATCTCAAAACTTGGCAGGTTCTGTTACTCTAGAGGAGACTTACTGTCTCTTGGAATGATCAAATGGCATTTTCTTTTGGGAAAGAGCGTAGAGATAATGAGGATTTATCGACAACTTAGAAGGCAATGTATTAACCTTAAAAATAGAACAATTTTGGGGTGCCTGGGTGGCTCAGTGGGTAGAAGCCTCTGCCTTCGGCTCAGGTCATTGTTGGGTCCACGGTGAAAGGAGCGAGACTGATACAAAGTGAAGGTCAAGCAAAGCTTTATTTCGCGCCAAGCATCGAGAATAAAACTGACCGGCCAGGGCCATCTCTTGCAGAGAGGGCAACCCCTCCCTGCCTTACAGACTAACTTTTATAGAGCAAAGGCCATGTGGTTGGGCCTGGCCACACACAGGTGGCGAATGAGATTGTAACACACAGAGAAAGCTGCACAGTTATGCTAGGTCACGCACGGGTGGCCAATTGAATTACAATTCACCCCCATAGTAGCTATTTGAACTAGCCTATCACCTTAGTCAGAATTGGCGCCCAAAAGGCAGGGCCCACACTCCTTGGTAGCTAGGGAGACAGTATGCGCGCTTTACTGATTGGATGTCTCCACCTGACCCAACTCATCCCTGCATTCGGGCTGTTATCTCCACCTGACCTGACCCACCCTTTGTTACCCACCCAGGTAACAAAGCCCTGTATTTGGGCTTTGTTACCTGGGACTGGTTTCCCCGACTTGCTTTTAAGTAAGTTCCCCTGGGGGGACAGGGTCAATTTAAGTTTTACTGCATAAACAACAAAATGGCTGTTCAACCGGGGTGGGACCGCTCTGGCTGAATAGGCCCTTACAGTCAAGATCCCAGGATGTTGGGATCGAGCCCTGCGTCAGGCTTCCTGCTCAGCAAGGAGCCTGCTGCCCCACCCCTTGCCTGGCTCTCTGCCTACTTGTGATCTCTGTCTGTCAAATAAATAGATAAAAATCTTTTTTTTTAAAAAAAGGACAATTTTTCTTGCTATTTTCCCTATAAAACTGGGTTTTCTCAGTAATAGCAGAGGACTGCAGTGCAGAGCCAACAACCCAGGGCAAAACCATAGGCAAGTCAAGACAATAAGGCAGAGGAGGCCCATTTACAGAGGAAAGATGAGCTGGGAGGGCTGTTGAAACGGTAAGTCCACTGATGTATACTGGGAGTTTAAGTGTAGTGGCAGTGTCTCATTGGCTGGGCTGTGGCAATCTCTCATTGGCTGGGCTGTGACTCTCTCTCCTTGGCTGGGCTGTGGCAGTCCCTCATTGGCTGGGCTGTTACTGGGGGAGGAGGAAACCTTCCTTCCTCCTGCTGGGATAGTAAAGTGGTAGCTAAGGTAATAGCAGCTGTAAGGTGTGTGTCTTCCTGTTGGGTCCCTCGTTGACTTGGAGTGTAGGGCAGGAGTTCCACTGCCCGCCTCCAGACTCCGTTCTAAACCACACTTGGTTTCAATTTCCACAGTACTTTAGTTTTTAAACTCCTGAAAATTGAAAACAAGACAACTAGGTTAAATAATACAGTTCTCCAAAGTTGCATGTGCTAATTTCAAGTTCAGTTTTTCTCCTTGAAATACAAAAACAACTTGTTAAACTAGACAGGAACACCACTATTCTGATGAACTGTGATTAGATTTGGGATCAATCATAGTTGGTAGCATCCCTTTTTATCCTTGCTAAGGGTTTAAAAAATGCTAAGATGGTGCACTTTTTTTCTTTTTTTTTTTTTTTTGCTTCAAATTACTGCCTTTGTATTTCCAAATAAGCTCACTACTGTTCAGTATTCTCTTAAGTCTTTTTAAAATTTTTATTTTATTTTAATCCAATTAATTAACATATAGTGTATTACTAGTGTCAAAGGTAGAGTTCAGTGATTCATCAGTTGCATGTAACACTCAGTGCTCATTATATCACGTGCCCTCTTTAATGTTCATCACTCCGTCACCTCATTTCCCTAGCCCCCTCCCCTCCAGCAACCCTCAGTTTGTTCCCTATGATTAAGAGTCTCTTATGGGGGGCGCCTGGGTGGCTCAGTGGGTTAAGCCGCTGCCTTCGGCTCAGGTCATGATCTCAGGGTCCTGGGATCGAGTCCCGCATCGGGCTCTCGGCTCAGCAGGGAGCCTGCTTCTCTCTCTCTCTCTCTCTCTCTCTCTCTGCCTGTCTCTCCGTCTACTTGTGATCTCTCTCTGTCAAATAAATAAATAAAATCTTTAAAAAAAAAAAAGAGTCTCTTATGGTTCTCCCTCTTTGATTTCATCATTTTATTTTTCCCTCTCTTCCCCATCCACCTGTTTTGTTTCTTAAATTCCACATATGAATGAAATCATATGATAATTGTCTTATATCACTTAGCATAATATCCTCTAGTTCCATCCGTGTTTCATTTTTGATGGCTGAGTAATATTCCATTGTCTTTATGTATATTTATATACCACATCTTCTTTATCTGTTCATCTGTCAATGGACATCTGGGCACTTTCCATAGTTTGGCCATTGTGGACATTGCTGCTATAAACATTTGGGTGAACGTGCCCCTTCAGATCACTACATTTGTATCTTTGGGGCAAATACCCAGTAGTGCGATTGCTGGGTCATAGGATAGGTCTATTTTTAACTTTTTAAGGAACCTCCACGCTATTTTCCAGAGTGGCTGTATCGGTTTGCATTCCCACCAGCACTGTAAGAGGGTTCCCCTTTCTCCACATCTTTGCCAACATTTGTTATTTCTTGACTTGTTAATTTAGCCATTCTGACTGGTGTGAGGTGGTATCTCACTGTGCTTTTGATTTGTATCTCCCTGATGCTGATCGATGTTGAGCATATTTTCATATGTCTGTTGGCCATTTGTGTGTCTTCTTTGGAGAAATGTTTGTTTGTGTCTTCTGCCCATTTCTTAACTGGATTATTTGTTCTTTGGTGTTGAGTTTGATAAGTTCTTTATAGATTTTGGATACTAGCCCTTTATCTGATAAGACATTTACAAATATCTTCTCCCACAGAATGCTGCATTTTTCTAGTCTTACACCAATTTAAAGGATTTATTTCAGAGAGAGAGTGTGTGTGCACTTTTGTGCAAGTTGGGGCAGAGGCAGAGGGAAAGAGAGAATCCCATTAAGACCCCCTGATTGAGCCTCAGGCAGAGCTCCATCTAACAATCCTGAGATCATGACCTGAACCCAAAACCTAGAGTCCCACATTTAACGGACTGAGCCAGCCAGGTGCCCCTAGTCTTACATCAATTTCATTCCCAATGTCTCCTTAGAGGCATACACCACACAGAGGAATCTGTCTTCCTCCTTCTCACTTTCACACTTCATCGGGGTGGACCTGTCGCATCTATTCACCAACTGGGAGAAAGCGTGATTAGTACTGAGCTGTAAGCACTTTCTGATGATCCTGATGAATTCACTCATGCTGATGCAACCAGTACAAGGACTTCGGCTGGATCCAGGACAGGAAGCTGCCTCCCACCCCAGTGTGCTTCTCTCCTCACCTGCATGGCATATGGGCTGGGCAGAGGTGGGGGCAGAGGGTCGTGGCGGTTTCCCCATCCCACAATAGCGGTCCTGACTTGTATAGTCTTAGGTGTTTTACACTAAGCTTCAGTTTTAAATAATTGTTTTGGGAATGAGTGAGAAAGACGAGAAACGGTTTAACTTGAAAGTCTTCTCCTAATTGATGAAACCTAATTTCATTCCTGTTTTAAAAGGGGAGTAAGAGGGTTATTTGGAAAGGCTGGATCGTGAAGTGGTTGGCAAGGAACTGGAGCGCCGCGGTGGACACCGGGTCACGTGCCCCTGGTGGGGAGGGCACACTTGGGGCGCTTTCCGGACATTCGGTAGTACCAAGTCTGCCTTTCCTTCTCCGACGGGGCAGCGGCCACCCCGTCCGTAAGGGGGTAAATCCATGCGGCACGCACCTCCGTGCCTCTCCGTACTCAGCCTCCCAGCTCCGACGGACGCTCAGGCCCTTCCGCCCACAGACGCCGAGACTGGCCGGAGCAGCCCGGCGCAGAGCCTGCCCTTCCCGGCCGCTGGTTCCAGGGGGAGCCGCCGAGCCGGGCTTCCCGTTGATTGGCTGAACGAGAGAACGGCCAGAGATGATTGGTCCGGCCGGATGCCTCTCCGCGCACAAGCCGCGGCCGCGCCTTCTTCCGCCGCCACTGTCTGGTGGGCGGACGCGATTGGAGCAGACGCGTCGGCCCGCCCCAGCCCGCCCCGCCCCGCCGGAGGGCGCGACGTCACTACCCGGCGTGCCGCGCGCGGCGCTTCCCCCACCCGCTAATGTTTTGGCCGATTCAAGATGGCGGTGCAGGAATCAGCTGCTCAGCTCTCCATGACCCTGAAGGTGCAGGAGTACCCGACCCTCAAGGTGGGGTCTGCGGGCCGGGCTAGCGACCGCGCTTGGCTGGTGCCCGCGGACCGCGGGGGGTCGGAGGGGAGGGAGGAGGGGCAGGGTGGGGGCCGGGGCGCGGCCTGGGGCACCGGGCGGGGTCGGGGGGGGGTTCTGCGGGGTAGGGCTTCCGGGATCCCGGGGGCTCCGTGCCGCGGGTTCCCGGGTGCCCTGGGGTCTGGGAGTCGGGAGGCCCGCAAGGCCCGCGCTTCTCAAGGTCTGGGGGTCTACAGCGCCGGGTTTTCCGAGATCTGGGGGTGTGTAGGGCCAGCCTCCCCGGGGCCTGGGGGTCTGCGAGGCCGACCCCCTGGGCTTCCCGGCGGCGGCGGGGTCTGGGGGTCAGGCTTTCCGGGATCTGGGGTCCTTCAGGCCGGGCGGGTGTGGTGTGGGGCCGTCCATTGCCGGCCCTACCTTCGACTTCGTGGCAGGGCGTGGAGCGCGTCTGTCTGGCGCCCCGCTTCGTCCTCCGGAGCCCGATTGTAGCCCCTTCGTCCAAAAGAAAAAAAAAAGGGGGGGGGGGGAACAAACAAACGTGAACTGCCCCAGTGACATTTTGCGGTAGGCAGGCTTGTGGTTTTGGGGGCTGGGATGGAGGCCGGGGTTTGCAGGGTGTGGGGTCGCGGGCGTCCGGCAAGAGTGCCTGATGGTTGGTATCCAGCTGTCCTAATATCAGGAGGTGTTGGTGTATTGACTTCCAGTCTCTAATTAGGGAACCTGTAAAGAGACACCTAACGACCTAATGGGAACCCATCTTGTGGGGCGTCACCAAACCTGAAATACAGCCCTTGTCACTAGGTTCCCAGTTGGGTGACCTTGGATGGCCACTTACCCAAGTCGCCTTCCCTGAGCATGAAGTCTGTGTCTCTAGTACGAGGGGCCACACTTGCTGCCTACCTAGTTAGCAGAGTATTTGATGGCGATGAGAACAAAGCATCTGGAAACGAACTTCTTAGGAGATCAAGGTCATAACATTCCAGGAGAACCGTGGTTGGGCATTTGTGATTCTGGACCCGTTCCCTGAGAAGCCAGGTAGCTTTTCTCTCCTCCTGGGAGACCCCCGCGTCCCCATCCACCTCAGTGGTGGCAGGTGGTGGTGGGTTTGAATACTGCCCCACTGTGTTCATCACTGTCAGGGAGACCCCAGGTAGGGGACGCGCCTGCTCTGAGTTTGCTGACTCCTATCACACGTAGGTAATGAAAGCACCAGAGCCACCCCAGGTGAATCAGGGGACTCTGCTGCGAGTCGTCACTACTCAAGTCAGACTGCCCTGTGCAGTCCTCGCTGGAAAGCAGAAACGAGGCTTTGTTGCTTTTCATTGACTAGTGGTGGAGCAGTGCTGTTTGTCTGCACCTTGTTTGATCAGGAAGGGCAGGGGAACTTTGGCGACTGCACCAGATGCCTGTTGTCTAGGCCCTTTCAGAATTAGGTGGTAGGTGTTCTTGTATTCAACTCCTTGAAGACCCTGTGGCTCGGAGAAGCCATGACATCATGCCACCCACGGCCCCCAAGGAGACATCATTTGGGTTGATTTTTAACCCCCCCACACACACTACATGAAAAAATGAGGCTTTCGTGGGGGAGCCGCTCATTTCTGGCCTGTTGTCTCACTCAGCCTACCCCCAGGCCTGGCATTGGAACTGACAAAACTGTGGCAGTTTGGGACTAGCTGGTGAGTGTAGGCAACAACAGACAGGAAGAGATTTCCCCTCCAAGTTCTCTTCCATGGTTTCATAATCCTGACTGTGGTTGATTTCTAGAGTTATTAAGTAGCCTTTGATTAAAAATAATCCTGCAGTTACTTATACAGGTAAAGAGATACTACAGTGTCAAGTGAGCTTGCATGGTTAAAAGGAGTTTTACTTCTGCTTTAGAATGATTTAAATGAATTTTTGAAATCGGGGAAGCTACTTCCATCATTTTCCCTCATAGGTTGTCTTGATCACCTGTAATCCGTCAACATGTGTCATTGTTGACAGTTGACCTTTTTTCTAGATGTTTTCAGGAGTGATTTCTAGTGGATAAGGAGGAAGTTTCCCTGGGAAACAAGGGTCCCTTGATATAGGAGCATAAGTTAATACGGAATCCCCAGGACACTTGGGAGCTATGCCTGTCACAGTCTTGAGCACGGTCCAGATGCACGAGCCTCGGCCTGGAGCACTGTGCAGACAGCGTGAAGGGGGGAGTGAGGGCTGAGAGCTGGAGTTCTACAGGGTGTGTACTATGCTTCTGGGCTTCAAGGGCACGCTCTCCTGCAGGGTAATGGGAGCCAAGTTCTCATTGCTTTCCTGACAGGCAGTGCCTCCTTGGACACGATGGAGGCAAATCCAGGCAGGTTCCTCACAGCCCCAGGGCTAGTGGTGGGCTCCTGGGTGCCTGTGGCACAGGTCTTACCTCCTGGCACAGTGGGAAGAGAATGGCACAGCCGTGACGTAACCGCCCTGCATGGGTTGAGCTGGATGCCCTCTGCTCCCTGAGCCCGCAGTCCTGGGGTGGGATGGGCTGGTGTGGGCTTTTGGGCCACGTGAGTCCTTGTAGTGGGGGATGTGCATTGTAGGATGTGTACCAGCACCCCTGGCTTCTGCTCATCCCCAGAGTGTCTCCAGACATTGCCACATGTCCCCTGGAGGGCAGAATTGCCCTGGTAAGAACCACTGGACTGGATTTTGCTTTGGGGAACTTGTTTTTTATGTTTTTAGAACAGCAGGGAGAGTGGGGTTTGTGGAAAACACGTTTGTGTTTCAGGCCTAGCTGTGAGTCTTTACCTGTGAGCACCTGGAACTGGAGGCCCTCTTTTTTTTTTTTTTTTTTTTTTTAATTTATTTATTTGACAGACACAGCGAGAGAGGGAACACAAGCAGGGAGAGTGGGAGGGGAAGAATCAGGCTCTCTGCTGAGCAGGGAGCCTGATGTGGGACTCGATCCCAGGACCCTGGGATCTTGACCTGAGCCGAAGGCAGAGGCTTTAACCCACTGAGCCACCCAGGT
>NW_019154105.1:68845597-69140438 GCF_002288905.1 Enhydra lutris kenyoni | reverse complement strand
GAGCCGAAGGCAGAGGCTTTAACCCACTGAGCCACCCAGGTGCCCCTGGAGGCCCTCTTTTAATTATGCTTTTAAAAGTGTTCTCTGAGGGGCGCCTGGGTGGCTCAGTGGGTTAAAGCCTCTGCCTTCGGCTCAGGTCATGATCCCAGGGTCCTGGGATCGAGCCCCACTTCGGGCTCTCTGCTTGGCCGGGAGCCTGCTTCCCTTCCTCTCTCTCTGTGCCTCTCTCTTCTGCGTGTCTCTCTGCCTACTTGTGATCTCTGTCTGTCAAATAAATAAATAAAATTAAAAAAAAAAAAAAAGTGTTCTCTGGGTGCGCCTGGGTGGCTCAGTTGATGAAGCATCTGCCTTCAGCTCAGGTCATGATCCGGGGGTCCTAGGATCGAGCCCCATGTTGGGCTCCCTGCTCCCAGAAGCAAACTCTGGGAGTCTGCTTTTCCCTCTCCTGCTCCCTGCTCGTGTTCTCTCTCTCTCTTTCTCAAATAAATAAATAGAATCTTAAAAAAATTTTTCTTATCAAAGTAACATGTTTTTCAAATTATTCTGCTAACCATCCTGTTTATATTTTGGAGTCTTGACTTCTGGTTTTTTCCCCTCAGAGAGTTGAAGTAAAATAATATCTTAGAGACCTTCTTTGCCACCGCCCAAATCAGGTGGGGGTCTTCACAGCCCAGGAGAGAGGGTCTGGCGTTGGTCCCTGGGAGACCTGGCTCTGGACCCTCCCTCCCCCAACTCCTCACCTGGAGTCTCACCTGTGCCTCTCTCAATGCTCTCCCCGGGGCCTCTTCTTCTTGGTCCTCCCAGCCTGACCCAGCTATGTCCCCCTCCCAGCTTCCGTCTCTTCTTCACACGTGACAGGCTGGAGGAAGGGGAGCATGGGGCATTATTCCCAGCAGGGTCTGTGGGCGTATTCTCCTATGTCTCTCAATTCTCTACGGGACTGTTGAAATGTTCTGCTTTTAATTTGGTGACAGTCTTGTTGACCAAATACTGGTCTGCAATTTCAAAGCCGGGGTTTGTGCCTGTTGTAGAAAGTCTGGGTGCAAATTTTATGCCTAAAGTTACAGCTTTTCCAGCTTGGTCTTGGCCGGATGTAGGGGATCATATGTTCTCAAGTTTGAGAAACAGTGGTAAGCATGAGCATGTGGTCTGAAGGGACAAAATCCTAAGTATGCTGAGTCCAGGAAGGAGGCAGTAGCCTGGGTCCTGATTCCTTTTTACTTTAGATCTTGTGGTTTACAGAGTGAGCCGTTCCCTCTCTCAGAGGTGGTTGTATCCCGTGAATGACACCACCTCTCTCTCTGGCTCCAGGCTTCTGAGTGTGATGTCCTTCCTCTTCTCAGGCTCCAACTTTGTCAGACCTCCAGAGCTCAGTCTGCTCCTACCCCGAGGGGCCTCAGACTGCCTTTGTCTTCCAGGACCCTACCAAAGCCAGAGCACAGTTGAAATGCTTTCCTATTCCCCTTTGCATCCTCCTGACCTTCTACTCTTGTCTCTTGTGCTGCTGCTCAGATCCTGGGCCACAGACAAGACGTTGGGGTGGGTGGGCCTTTGGGGACAGGGGCTGCTCCATGTCAGGGTGGGTGCCCGGGTGGGTGCAGGCGGTTCGTGGTAGTCTAAACAAGCTTCACACTGGGAAGGGAAGGGCTTCCAGCGTCCCACTCTCTGTAGCAGTGGGGTAGGCTGGAGCCAGTTCGAGCCCCCTCCCAGGCAAGCTGCTTCAGCAGTGGCCAAGGGGCAGCCGTGCGACAGATGCTAGCGTGAAGTCTGCTGGTGGGGCTTGCTGGTGCTTCTCCCTCCCAGAGCCACTGCGAGGCACCCCAGAGCTGAGGTGCCACACTCCAAAGGCCTCGTGCTCCTTTGGCTTGTGCTCCTTGCTTGAAGAACCTCTGTGTGCTCAGTGGGCACAGCTGGGGACACTGGGGTGTCACAGAGAAAAAGATAGGGCTTGGCAAGGGGGAGGCATTAAACAAGTAATCTCAAACATCTCCAACCTTGAACAGGTGGAGTCAGGCCTGTATGGGGCTGGGGGAGGCTGGGGGAGGCTGGGGGCCCCCAGGGGGGGGGGGGGGTGGTCTTCAGTGGGCAGCCAGGGCACTTGCGCTTTGGGGCTGTGTCGAGGTCTTGGCTGACCCTAGCACCACTGGCACACAGACCTGTCAGAGCTGTAGGGCTCGGGTGTTCCGGGAGCCACACACAGGTCTTGACAGTGGGGCCCTGAGGGCCTGGGCCTGGCCATGGACCGCAAGTGCAGGGGCGGGAGGGGCAAGCTGGGAGGGGGCCGGCCACTGTGTGAGGCTTGTGCCCTGCCTGGTGCGGACCAAGACATGGCAGAGCTCAGTGCGCCTCTGGTCTTTCTAGGTGTACGATGTTTTAGAATCTGTATCCCTGGGGGCTATTTGTTTGAAAGCTTTCTGAAAAAAGATTTATTCACTGTTTCAGTAACAACTAAGTGATAGAAAAGAGGTATTATTAGTTTAACAACCCAGCTATTGAGCTGAATGTGGCTGATGGAGAAAACCCCCGCCCGAGCTGTGCTAATGGCCTCACTGACCCGTCCTCCCCCACCCCCATCTATGAACACAAGTACTGCACAGCCCTGCTTCCTGCTCCTCCTAGCCCACGTGGCCCCAGCTTGGCCTCCTCACCCACTTTCCATTCGTGACAGCTGCCGCCCTCCTTGGGTCTGCCCTCCCTTGTGGGGGGCTACCCCCGAAGTGGTCAGCTGTGCCTGGAGTCCGCCCCTTCTTGCATGCGGCTCCAGCACACGTATCTCTTCCCTCCCAACTCAGTTTCCCCTTCTCAGTGGGTTCCATCAGCACCTGGCTCTGATCGCCCCAGGTCCTCCTCCAGCCACTGTCTCCTATTCCTGCCCCCTCCCGTGTGTCTTCCCTGGTTCGAGTCAGAAGTCTGGCCCCTGACATTCCTTGAAACTGTGTTTGTCAAGGTCACAGTCCATTTGACGCTGCTAAGGAGCCAGGTGCTGGGCGGTTGCCTCCTTCACTTGGACCCCCTGCTGCCATTCTCTTGCTTCTCCCGGCTAGTCTTCTGCCTTCAGGTTACCTCCAGCTTGGGGTTCTTGAGTCTCCGTGGCAGCAACCAGCCCTGGAGAGGTCTCAAGTCCTGCCTCCAGGCAGGCCTGACCCTGAACTCCCACCTGGATGGTGGGCCACCTGCCAGGCCCCCTCAGGTGACTGAGTGGGGCTCCCTGCCCCAGAACTCGTGCTTCTTGGCACCCAGCCAGCCCATCTTATGTGAAGATTCCTCCTGCTCTTTGTGCAGGGTTTGTTCAAAGGCCCTGGGGTGTTCCTGAGGCCTGAGTTTCCTACGATCTTTCTGTGATCCGTGATCCCCTTGGTCTCCATGGGCTGCAGGGCTCCAGTCTGCTTGCGGGTGGCAGGCAGGAGGGAGGGGAAGGGGGAAGGTGCCTGCTCCTTCCCGGGGGCCTCCCGAAAATGCCATTTAGCATTTTGCTTCTGCTCTAAGGCCAGAGCTTATGATTAGCTCTACCCAGCTTTGGGGGGACCTTAGGACAGCCTGGTGGGGGGCTTATTGCTGCCCTGGCCCTGAGTGCAGCTGGGGTTTGTGGCCCCTGCTGTGCTCTGTCCCTTCCTCTACTTTATGTTCTTTACAGCTTTAGTCAAAGTCAGACGGAACTGTCCCTAGTCTCTCTGCTTGCTTTTCTGTCAGAGTCCTCATTACAACTCATACTCCTCAGGGCGAGAAGCTGCGTTCTGCTTCCTCATTCCCAGGCTCTGGCCAGGCCTTCAGTGATCCTCATGGTGTCTGGCAGTGAGCACCCACTGACAGCCCCTCCTCCTTGCAACAGGGAGGACCCTGTTTGGCTCCCAGGTTTGTCCCTGGCTTACAGCTGCCCTCCCCCAGTGTGACCGCGTACCGTGTTGGTGATCTTGTGCGGTCTCATGAGTCTGAGGACTCTCTGTGCGAACTGGTGACTCCCAGATGGTTAGCTCCCCAGTCCCAGGGCCCAGGATCCAGTAGCCTCGCTGGAATCTCTGCAAGGTCGCTCGGCACATGCAGGTCTGAACTCCCTACCTTACATGCCTCCTCCCCAGACCTCCTCCCCATCTTCCTTCCTTCCCTATCAGTTTAGAGCCTTGAGCTGTCTATCCTCACAGCTTACATCCGTGTGTCTTTCTGCTCTAGCTCCAGCATGTGTTCAGAGTTGGACTGTGTCTTACCTTCCTTCTTCCTGCTGCTGTGGTGCTGGCAGTGGGGGTGGGGGAGCTCAGAGCCTTTGCACATGTTTCCTTCTCCAGGAATTCTCTTCCTTCAGGTGTTCCTCTTATTCCATCACCTTCTTGGATCTTTGCTCCGCTGTAACCTCAGTGAGGTCACTTTGTTTCAACCGGGAGCCCTCCCGTCTCCCTCCTCTCTCTCTTTCTCCTTAGCTGTTACTGTCATACTGCATTTTGCTTCTTTGGTTCTAACCCCTGAGATTGTAGGCTTTGTGGAGGGCAGAGAAATATTTCTTCAGTTAACGAATGAACTGTTAGTTAAATATTACTTTGGCAATTTTGTCCAAACAAGTAAAAGTTGAAACACAAGTAAATGTAACTTCAAATGGATGAGACATATTATGTCTGTGTATCCAGCGAACACAAACAAATTGGAAAATTACTAGACTTAATGAGAAAGTTCAACACGATAACTGGGCACATAAAAAATATACAAAAATCAGTCACTTTTCTGGGTCAGCAACAACCGGTTAAAGCACCTCATGGGAAAATACCCGTTCACAATAACCTAACAGCAACAGAAAATACCAAGGGAAGCTTTAGCAGCTAGCGTGATGGGCACTGCAGGAGACACACAGGGAGTCTCAGGGAAGGCCTAGAGGAGGACTAGCACCAGCAGGGAGTGTTGTATTTGAACGTATTGATGGCTGAAGATGCCATCTGACTTGCTTGTGCTGGAGCCCGGACTTCTTATGTGTAATCAGGGAAACACAGGGAAGGGCGGGGCCGTGCCAAGGCCAGTGGCTGGTGTCCCCCTTGCGACAGCCGCCACTTCCCGTCACTTGCTGCTCAGCAGTGAGGAAGCCTGCTCTGCTGGTGTTACGTACACAGGTCGACCCTGGTGCCCATCTGCGGTTGCTGTGTCATGTTTGGTCAGTGAGCCCATCCTGAGGGGTGGACGGCACTTGACCACGGGGAGGCACGGCCGTGGTGCTCCCCCCACATGGGGGTCCACCGCCTGTGCGACGCTATACTGTGTGTGTGCTAGCTGTTGCTTTGCTCAGACCTCCCTTTCTAAGATGGACCAGTGGCATGGACAGATGTCTGCAGGTACCTGGCGGACCGTCCTGCGCTGAGGGAGGAGGGCATGGAGGTGCTGCTGGCGCTGTTCCCACGGCGAGTTCTGTCTGCTGCCCTGTGCTGTGAATGGACTGTCTCGTCCTTGCACCCTGAAGCTGGCCAGAAATGTCACTGTTTTAAGAAGCCATTTGAAACTGCATGAGCCTCCCTTGAGGTGTGTGCTGTGCTTGGGAGATAAGCTCCGGGAAGGAGGAAGCCTTTGTGATTTGGGAAACTGTCCCATGCGACACATCCAAACACGAGGTGGACTCTTCAGGATGTAGATGTCTGCTGCCGCTCAGGGCTCAATCTAACACTTTATTTTTTGGTAAAGATCTTATTTATGTGACAGACACAGCAAGAGAGGGAACGCAAGCAGAGGCAGAGGCAGAGGGAGAAGCAGGCTTCCCACGGAGCAGAGAGAGCCTGATGTGGGGCTCGACCCCAGGACCCTGGGATCCTGACCTGAGCTGAAGGCAGACACTTAACCAACTGAACCACCCAGACGCCCCTTCAGTCTTACACTTTAGAAGATGTTCTTAGCTTTGTGAGAAATAGAAACCTCTTCTGAGGTTTCTTCATTGGGAAAGATAAAAAGTCCCATGACATTGGGGAAATCCTTCCTGTGCTGGTAAAAATGGCTGAAAACATTATGATGACAAACTAAAATGCATTTCTTTGTCTGCAAATACTGTCAGAAAACCCACAGCAAACATTGGAGAAGGTTTGAAGAAACACATACTAAAGCAAATGACACAGTGTAGGAGGATTGCTATAGAGCTGGTGAAAGTACAGATGTTTCATAGAAATCTTATGGTGTTTGCCAGATTCTGTTTTAATTATGAAAACAGGAAGGATTACTTTTTGTGAGTCACTGAAGGGGAAAAATGTACTGAAGGAGATATAATTTAACATCAGCTAACTAAACAGAAATCCTAAGATCTTAAAAGCTACAGTGCAACAAATTATCAAGGAAAAATTAAGTGGATTTAATTAATACAAATTTAAATCTCTGGTATACTCAGATAAAATCGAGCCAGAATTTAAAACAAATAACAATTTTAAAAATCCACCAAATGTGACCCATAAAGAGCTGATTTGCATTGATGAGAAAGATCCAAGACTTCTTTTCTTCCTTGAGTGTTAGACAGGGAACACAAAGGGAAAATACGTTGGATTGAACCATGTAAAATTGCTGTTTTGTGGATTAAAAGACAATGGCTGAATAGGCTTAAGCATGTAAAGAGATTTAAAAAAAGAAAAGAAAAGAAAAGAAAACTTCCCGTTAAGAAAAGCCCAGGATCAAGTGGCTTCACTAGTGTATTCTGGTAAATGTTTAAAGAAGAATTAACACTGATTCTTAACAAACTCTTCCCAAAAATAGAAGAGAAAGGAACATTTCCCAGCTTACTCTGTAGTCAGTATTACCCTGATACCAAAACCAGACACAGATATCCAAGAAGACTATAGACCAGTATTCCTCAAGAGTTAATATTGGTGTTAAAATCCTCAACAACACACTAGTAAATTGTGTCTGACAACATAGGAAAAAAATTATGTACCATGAGTAAATGGGATATACCCCAGGAATGCAAGGTTGGTTCAAGGTGAAAAAAGCAGTGTAACACACACCACAACAGTATAAAGGACAAAACCCACATGATCATTTCCATAGACAGAGAAAAAAAAGCACTTGACAGAATCCAACACTTTTTCATAATAATATCACTCAACAAGGGGCGCCTGGGTGGCTCAGTGGGTTAAAGCCTCTGTCTTTGGCTCAGGTCATGATCCCAGGGTCCTGGGATCGAGCCCCTGCATCGGGCTCTCTGCCCAGCAGGGTTCCTGCTTCCCCCCCTCTCTCTGCCTGCTTCTCTGCCTACTTGTAATCTCTGTCTGTCAAATAAATAAATAAAATCTTAAAAAAAAAAAAAGGCTAAAGATAGATCAGTGAACTAGAACTTAGAGTCCAGATATAAGCCCATACATAGTAACTCTCAGTAAGGGTGCCAGGACAGTTAATAGGGAAGGGAGAGGCTTTTCATCAAATGGTTCGGAGACAACTGGATATCCACATGGAAAAGAAAGAAGTTGAGTCCTTCGCTTACACCGTATGCAAGCATTAAGTCAAAATGGATCAAAGAGTTAAATGTAAGAGCTAAGATTCTTAGATAATCACACCTAAAGCACAGGAAACCAAAACAAAGTTATGTTGAACTTCAAAAGTAAAAAGCCTGTGCTTCCAAGGACAGAATGGAGCAAAATGTTTGCATGTCACACCTGGTAGGAATCTAGTAGTATCCAGAATTTATGGGAAAAGAGTTCTTAAGGTTCAATAATGTAAAGACAACCCAATTTTAAAATGAGCAAATGATTTGAATAGACTTTTCCAGAGAAGATAAACAAATGGCTAATAAGCATTGAGAAGATTCTCAACAATATTACTCATTTATGAGATTCAAATTGAAAACCACAATGAGATACCACTTTCTGCCCCCTAGAATGATGAATCAGAAAGATGGCTGGTAGCAGGTGTTGGGTGAGGGTATGGAGGAAACAGAGCTGTCCTGCAGTGCAGGGCATGTAAAAGGCAAAGACACTATGCGGAGCAGTCTGGTGTTTCTTGAAAAAGCTCGACATAGAGTGGCCTGCCATTCCATTCCTCAGTAGAGCCCCCAAAGAAGTGAAAGGTGTCCACATGAAAACCATGCAGGAGTCTCTGTAGTCTTATTATTCATAATAGCCCAAAATTTGGAAGCAGTCAAAATGTCCATCAACATACGAATACGTAAACAAATGCGGTATGTTTGTGTGATGGAATGCCATTCTTCCGCAGTAAAAAGGCATGAAATACATGTTACATCATGGCTGAACTGTGAAAACATTACGCTGAAGCCAGCCCAAAGGCCATAGGCTATCTGAGTCCGAGTGTGTGAAGTGTCTGCGATGGGCAGACCCAGACACGTTGTTCGTGGATGGTTGTCTGCCTGTGGGGAGGACATCCATGGCAATGGGATTTCTCTTTGGGTTGAGGAAATGTTCTAAAGGTATTTTATGGTGATAGTTGTGCAACCTTATGATTATATTAAAAATTATGAAGTACACTCTAAGAGTGTGAGCTTTATGATATCTGAATTATATCTTAATTAAAATTGGTAAAATAATGATGGCCTGTCAGCATATTTGTATGCTTCAACATAATAGACAGTTACAGAGCACTCATGTAGGGGTGCCTTGGTGGCTCAGTTGATTAAGTGTCTGATTCTTGATGTCAGCTCAGGTCTTGATCTCAGGGTCGTGAGTTCAAGCCCCGCGCGGATCCTACAGAAGAAAAAAAAAGAGCATCCTGCATGGTGCTGGCCAACCTTGGGAGGGTATCCATGACGTGCTACTCTGCACACATGAGTTAACTTTAGGATTGATCCACAGAATTCCAGTAGGCAGGTCAGAGATGAGACACAGTTTTGATAACTGCTGTCAAATTCCCCCCCCTTCCCCATGCTCTCTGCCAGCCATGTATGGGGTCCAAGTTACCCCCAAACTTCACCATAGGTTTTCTGTAGCTGCACTGTCCAGCACAGCAGCCCCAAGCCCTGTGTGACTATTGAGTGTTTGAAATGTTCATCCAAATATGTGTTTGACTTGTAAAACAAAATGTGTACTGGCTTTTAAAGATTTAACACAAAGAGAAAAAATAATGCAACATGTCTAATAAATGCAATATTTGGGGTGTATTGGATATATAAAATACACTAAAATCAGCTTCATTGCATTCTTTTTAATGTGGAGAGAAAATTTGAAATGGTGAGCACAGACAGCTCACCGTTCCACAGACAATCCTGCTGTGGCTTTATCCTTTCCGTTTCTCTTGCCCACTTATGCTCTAGTTCTCTTTCCGTAGCCATCCAGATTTGTAGTGAGTACCAATATTGTGGACTTTACCTCCCCATATTTGTTCTCCGTCTCCTGTGCTTTTTTGTGTCTTTTTTCCTTTCCTTCTTGGTAGATTGATAAAGTTTTCTTTGTTCCATTTAATTTCCTCTTTTGGTTTGACAAGCTCACTGCCACACCCAGGTTGTGACAGATCCGAAAGGTCTCCAGACGTTGTTTCCAGGTCTCCCCTTGGAAGCATTCTCCCTGGTGGCAAACCGCTCCTCCCCCTGGTGTGCTGGTGTTGGAATGTCACATAAAGAGACCTCACAGCTGCACTGTGTGTCTCGCTTCCCCCCCCCCCCGTGTCTGAACTTCAGGGGTGGCACCCACATCAGTGGGCAGTTTACCGTCCCCATGGATGCATGTTTGAGATGGTTCCCATCTTGGGCTTACAAATAAAACTACTACGAGCATTTGTATACAAGTCTCTCTGTGGATTCTCTATTTGTTTCTCTTGGAATTGGAATTGCTGAGTGATGTGTTACATGTATGTTTACCATCATAAGCAGCCAGAGTCTGTTCCTGAGGGTTGTGCACACCACTGCCCGGGATAGCATCCAGGTGTCCTCAGCCTGGCCAGCAGGTGCTGGGGAAGTCCTGCTAGCATGCCCTAGTGTCCTGTCTCGGCTCTCCAGAGAAACGGAACCATCCTGTACGGGTGGAAAACAGAGAGGGAAGGAGGAGGGGGAGAGAGGTGGAGACTGACTATGCAGAATTGGCTTATGGGATTATGGGGGCTGAAAAGATCTGCAGTGGGCAAGCTGGAGCCCCAGGAGAGCTGACAGAAGTCTGCTTTACCCAACCCAGTGTGCAAACACGATTCTCCAGACACACCCAGAGCCACGTCTCACCCTGTGTCCTACCTTGTGGCCCGGTCAGCTTGACAACACATACCACTAACTCTCACATGTCCCCTTGTGGCTTGAACTTGGATATTTCTGACTAATGATGTTATGTGTTTTTATTATTAGCCCTTTGTATATCTGCTTTTGGGACTTTTTGTTAAAACCTTTTGCCTGTTTTAAAAATGGGATTGTCTTCTTGGTCTTGAGTTGTAAGAGTTTTAAATATGTTCTAGATGTAAGTCCTTTGTCAGATTTACATACACTGAATGTTTTCTCCTACTCTTTGCCTTGCCTTTAATAATTGTCTTTCAAAGAGAAGTTTTAGTTTAATTAATTTCTCTTATAGCTAGTGCCTTCTGTATCCCTGTGAGAAATCTTTGCTTCTCTTAAGATTGTGAAGGTTTTCTCCTGTGTTCCCGTCTAGAATTCTGTAGTTTTAGCTTTGACATTTGGGTCTGTGATCGTTTAAGAATTTTTGCAGCCCACATGAAGTCCAGATTGCGGTCCTCCCTCTCCCATGTGGCTGTCCAGTTCTGCTCTGCTCTTGCAGAGCGGGTCCTCTCTGCCCTGGGTCACTGGGCTCCTTGTTGGGATTCGTATCTGGGTTCTCCGCCCTTCTCCAATCCTGGTGTGTTCACTGTAACTTCATGGGAGCTGTGGAAATCAGATACCATTGCCGTGTGTTATCAGCACCATAGGAATATTTTTTATCATGGTAAAGCATAGCATGAACTAGTCATTTCCATTTTTTTTTAAAGATTTTATTTATTTATTCGACAGATTACAAGTAGGCAGAGAGGCAGGCAGAGAGAGAGAGGAGGAAGCAGGCTCCCTGCTGAGCAGAGAGCCCGACTCGGGACTATCCTGGGATCGAGTCCCGCATTGGGCTCCTTGCTCGGCGGGGAGCCTGCTTCTCTCTCCGCCTCTGCCTGCTTGGGCGCTTGGGCGCTCTCTCTCTCTCTCTCTCTCACAAGTAAATAAAATCTTTAAAAAAAAAAAAAATGCGGTTGGCTGGGTGCTTGTAAATTACAGAAAGTTCTTCTCCCAGGTCCTGGAGGCTGGAAGTCCAAGATGAGAGTTCCAGGGTAATCTGGTTCTGGTGAGGCCTCTTCCATGTTCCTGATGGCTGCCTTCTCCTGTGTCACATGTGGTGAAGACAGTGGGCAGTTCTTTCAGAAGGATGCTGATCCCAGTCACGAGGGCCGCACCTTGTAACCCAGTCCCCTCCCAAAGCTCCGTGTCCGCATACCATTTGGTTGGGGGTATGTGGGTGCATTATGGGCATGGGGACACATCTGTCTGTTGCACCATTAAATCCCTCCCCTTTTCCCCAGCCCCCCCCCCCCCCCCCCGCCGCCGCCCTCCTTTTTTCTGTTTCTGATCATTTGGCTACTCTCGGTGTCTCCTGGGAGAAGAGCCCTACCCTTCAGTGTTTGGTGACTGGCCATTTCACTTGGCATGACGTCTTGCAGCTCCTCCATGGTGCGGCATTGGGAGGGTTTCCTTCTTTCTGAGGCTGAATCATATTCCATTGGGTGTATACACCACATTTTGGTAGTCGGTCCCTCCGTCCGTCCATCCGCCCGCGGACACTTGGGTGCCTCCCTATCTCAGGTACAGGGCCTAATGCTGCCATGATCATGGGTGTGCCGGCATCTCATGGAGACCCTGCTCTCCGTTCCCCAGGGAACATGCCCAGACGGGGAACACTGGGCGTGAGCTCATCCTGGATCCTCCACACTGTTTTCCACAGCGGCCGCAGCCCACAGTGCATGGGGCTCCCGTCAGTCCACGTCCTCGCCATGGCTCATCGGTGTCTGCTCCTCCGAGAGCCGCCATCCTGCGGGCTGTGACGTGGGGTTACCTGTGGTTCTGACCCTCATTTCCCTGATCCCTGGTGACACTCAGCGGCCTGTCCTGTGCGGCTCGGCTACTGCACAGGTCCTCCGGAGTGCTGTCCGCTCAACTCCTCTGCCCACCTGGGGTTGGGGGTTTGTGCCTTTGCTCTGGAGCGCGAGCTCTCCACCTGCCCCAGGTGCCAGACCCTTTTCAGCCTTGCACTCTGCCTGGGTGCCCTCCTCTTCTGGGGTTACGGCCTCACTATAGATCGTTTCCTTTGCTTCGCACGAGTTTTAAGTTTGGCTAATCCCATTTGTCTGCTTTTGGTTTTGCCTATTGCCTGTGCATTTAAGACTACATTTCATATTTGCCTCTTACTTTGGAATTCTTTCAAAATCTCTTGGATTTAGAGTCACCTTGTCCACTTTCCTTAGGCTATGGATTGGTTTCTTTCCTTCTCGTTCGACTCTTATTTACTGGTTTCTTTCCTCACTGCTTTTTGCTGTATCTTGTTTCCTCTCATTGATTTTGTTGTTTGTCTCACTGAGGGCTCCCTGAGTAATTTTCCTCCCAGAAAAGGGATGTGGCGCTAACCTTGGCAGTGCCGCATATCTAGAAGTATCTTAATCTTGCCCTTCTGGAATGATAGTTTGGCTGCTTTCAGTATCTTCAGCATTTCAGAAATTCCATTCCTTCATTTGGCCAAAGCCCTTCTTGAAGGAGGCTGTGAAGGAGCTGTTGGTGACTGAGCAGCAGGGGACAGTTGGGGAAAGGCAGGGGAGGCCCGGACCCCAGGCTGGGTGCCCTGTGGGCAGAACGCTGAGCCGCTTTCCAGGGCCAGCTGCCTGGTGTCCTCAGGACAGAAGCTGGCACTGGAGACTGCTCAGTGCTCCTGGGACGTAAATTCTGAGAGCTCCTGGTGGGGGATGGGGGATGTTGCTATGGGCCAGACCGGTGGGGGGCACAGGACACGTCAGGGTGTGGGCAGCAGAAGGTGAGGTCCTGAGAGCTCAGCCTTGTGGAGCTAGTGACCAGGTGTGGGGCGGGAGCACCAGGGACAGCTCAGGGGTCCTTGGGTGGGAGGAGTGGCCCCAGAAAGCTCCTGTCCAGGCCATCAGAAATGGAGGCTGAGGGGCTTACTCAGGCCCAGGGAAGATGCAGGCTACATGGTGAGAGAGCAAAGTGGGCCTAACAACCCCCCAGAAGTGTACGAAGTCCTGACTTAGTTTCTTTTATCAAAAGATAGAAGAATTGGGACGCCTGGGTGGCTCAGTTGGTTAAGCAGCTGCCTTCGGCTCAGGTCATGATCCCAGTGTCCTGGGATCGAGTCCCACATCGGGCTCCTTGCTTGGCAGGGAGCCTGCTTCTCCCTCTGCCTCTGCCTGCCATTCTGTCTGCCTGTGCTCGCTCTCTCTCCCTCTCTCTCTGACAAATAAATAAATAAAATCTTTAAAAAAAAAAAAAAAAAGAAGAATTAATGTTGACTGTAACCTTATAATAGAAGTTGGGCCTGGGTATCAATGATGGACTGAAGATGAGTGTTAGAGTGTTGTCTGCTTCTTTTTGGGTAAAAGTTAAAAATGGAGATCTAGGCCTATAGCGCCTGCTTCAGAGTCTCCTTTTCCTCCCCTTGGCTCTGAGGGATGAACGTCATGCCAGGTGTCGTGAGCAGAAGGCAGGACCTGAGACTCCTGGGATTCCCGTGCTGGTGTCCCCTGAGCTTGGGTATGTTGACCACAGGGAGACCTGCTGGATCTTAGGGGCACAGCAGTGTCCAGCAGGTGTGACGGCGCTTACTGGCTGCTCCCGTGGCTTTTCAGTTGCCTGGAGCTGGAGGTGTTCCCTTCCCCTGGCTTGCGCTTGGGCTGACAGTGTGTGCAGGTGTAGGGCTTTTTCTCTTTTCCCGTGTTGTGGTTGTTTTGTTTGAATTTATTGAAATGTAGTTTTAACATCTGAATTTAGAATAAAACTTTGAAGCTTTTGTTATCGGGCATCACGGGATTTGTTTCAGTTCACTTTTCAGTGATTCTCTTGATTGTGTTTTATGGAAATATCAGCCAGGTCATATTGGAAACACACACAACATATTGGAAACACACAAACCGTCTGGCACAGACGGTTTGCAGGCCCTGGGGTGGGTGGGTCTCTGAGAACAGTCCAAGATTCTGAGAGGGAGGATGCACGCATCAGCATCCCACAGTCGGCTGGTCTCAGGGCCTCTGCCGAGAGCTGCTCTGCTCTGGGCGAGGGGGGTCAAGCACATGCTCGCATTTGGGTCTCTGTGCTGTGCGGTGTTATTAGGAGGGACCTTTGCCAAAACTGAGGCTCAAGGCAGGGAGCCCTTTCCTTTGGACGTGGAGGATGGGACCCATGTCTGCGCCTGGCACCTGCTCATGGCTTCACTTTTGTCCACGCGCCACAGTGGAAGGCTCTTCAGGGACTGAAGCCGGAACAGGCCTGGTTAGGTCAGGGACCTCAGTGTAGGTGACAGTGCATGGGTGTTGTGGGCGCTCTGCACCACTCCATGTTAGGGACGGTCCTTTTACTTTGTCTAGAGACTCTCCTGTCTTGCTTGTGTGAGATCATGGCGCAGTTGCAGGAAAGCCTGCTAGACCCTGCTGCTGGGGATGAGCCCTCCCCAAATCGTGGACATGGTTTGTCTAACAGCATTTTGCCTCTTGAGCCGGGAAGACCCAAGGTGTGGTGGACAGGAATGTTTACCCACTGCCACCGTGTCTGCAGGGCAGCTTGGGGGGTGGCAGCTGGGGCAACGGCAGCACTGGACCCCTGGCCAGGTCTTGGGGAGGTCCTGCTGCTGGGGCCCCTGGTTGGTGTCTAGGTCCCCTAGGTGTCCCTGCTCCTGGGAATCCCAGGTTCCTCCCTGCCATGCATGGCGCCTGGCACCTGGTGGAGCGGCAGCGCAGACTTCCGTGGTGAACTGCTGGCTGCCAGGGGGTCCACGCCACATGAGCTGCATTCAACGAGTGGGAAGTACTGGACCTGGAGCCCGGAGAAGGGCTGGGAACAGTGTTGGCAGCCACTGTCTCTCAGTGACACGCCATCCTTCCTGGGTCTTTTGTTGGCTGTTCTATAGGGAGAGGTGGTTTTGTCCCTGAGGGCTGAATAAATATGGTCTGACTGAGATGACTTAGATGCGTACCTGTGGCGACATGCTGACACCCCAACCGTCTGTGCGCTTCCACCCTGTCCTGCGTGGCCTTCCCGGTGTCCTGAGTCTGCGATACCCGCCGGCCCCATCACAGGCCACTGCAGGTTTTCCATCTGATGGATCTCGTGGTGGTCCTCTCCTTCAACTGTTTGGCATCCTGGATGAACTTTGGGATTATTTTGTCAGTGTGCCCTTAGCAGTTTTCTGGAAAGAAAGGAGCTGCCTCTGTGGATTTGGGGGGGGGGGGGGGGGGGGGGGGGGGTTCTCATTTGTGTCCTCATCCAGGAACACAAAAGAGCCTCCGTTCACACAGGCCTTTTGTGGGCCTCGGTTAGGGTTAGAGTAGATGTGTCTGTAGAGTGCAAGGAGCCTAGGACATGTGCCTGCCAAAACACTGTGAAGGGGGTCTGGGCATCGCACGTGTAGGACTGCTGGTGCTCACACACCAATTACCGTTCTTCCCCAGGTGCCCTACGAAACACTAAATAAACGCTTTCGGGCTGCTCAGAAAAAACATTGATCGAGAAACGAGCCACGTCACCATGGTGGTGGCCGAGCTGGAGAAGACTTTGAGCAGCTGCCCTGCCGTGGACTCTGTGGTCAGCCTTCTGGATGGTGTGGTGGAGAAGCTTAGTGTCCTCAAGAGGAAGGTCAGTGCGGCTTCTGGACCGTCCTAGGAGCCCGCCTGCCTACGTGTGAGCTATAGTGTGGGTCCCACAGCCCAGCGTTCTGATGGACCCAGGCTGTCCCCAAAAGGGCTGTCTTCTGCAGGAGCCAGGATGCAGGAGAGACCAGACAGCCGTGCCTTGGGGAGGTGGGCTCTCACGGCCAGAGTGTGGGAGAGGCAAGCCCCTCCATGCTCTCTGTGCTCTGCAGCCTCTGCGGGGCTGGCATCCAGCTTCCAGTCCTGTGCTCCTGTTCCTGTGTCGCTGGGTTGTCCCGGCTTTGGAGTGTCTCAAGCACAGACAGGAGGCAGATGATTTATTATTTTTAGGCTTTCCCCTCAAAGCTTCATGTAGGGTTTCTCATTTCTGGGAGAGGGAGGTAGGGTACACTACTGTGCCCGGGGAACCACCCAGCAAACACAGCAAGATGCTTTATAACATCCTACTGAACATGTCAAAGGGCTCATGGGACAGAAAGTTGATCACCAGAATTGGAGGGCAGGGGCCAAGAGGAGAGAAGGGCAGGACCCATGGCTGCCTTGCTGGCCAGTGTCTGGGGCCAGCTTGGGGGTGGGGGGGAGGCCAGGGCTGGTGGTGCAACCTAGTGGCCGTGTACGTCAGGTGGGGATGCCCCAAGTGTGGCCTCCTGTGGCAGAGCATCACAGCCTGTTTCAGAACACCAGGGGAGCCAGGACCCTCCTCTTCAGCCTGGGGTAAGTGGTCCCAGGCGCCAGGCACACTAAATGCATTTCCCAGGGGCCGGACACCGTCCACCAGAGTGTCAGGGGTCACAGAGGACCACGAGGTGCATGGGAAGCTGTGGTTGAGGTTTGTTGAAGTGTGGCAGGAACAGGAGACTTCACTCAGATTTCAGACATAGAGATTATCAGGGACCAAACTTGACTATATCCAAAGATTAAACAGCTGAGAATATTGCAAGGGGATGTAAAGCAGAAAGCATAATTGAGAGTTTAAAATAAACCAAATAAAACGTAAATTAAAAGTATAACTGAAATGAAAAACTCAAGTGTTTGCTTATAACACTTTTTTTGAACATTTAACAATCAGACAAAGCTAAAGAGAGGATTTGTGAGCTGGAAGGTAGGTGTGAGGAAATTACCGAGAAATTCTAGCAGCACACAGAACCAAAAGCACAGAGCTCTGTAAGAGGGTGGGAAGCCACAGAGACTAGATCGGAGACCATGTTTGACCAAAGTCAAGAGAGGGCACAGGAAGAGTAGCCAAGATTCTCAGAATTGATGGAAGTTACCAGTTCAGAGTCCTAAATGGATAAAAAAAGATAAACCTAGGATTTCACATCATGAAACTGAAAAGAGAAAAATCTTAAAAGCAGCTGTAGGAAGAAAACCACTTCCAAAGGAGCAGCAAGTATCCTGGCAGCAGAGGGCAGCTGGAGAGCATGGCGAGCGCTTGAGGGAAACACAGGCCGACTGGGGCCCTGGGTGCATTTGTGTGTCTGGCTCCTCGGTGGCCCTGACCGTGTGTCACCTACTTGGCGGTCAGCTGCCATCGCAGCCAGAGCTGATACAGAACGTGTCTGTGGAGCTGTATTCATTTTGAACAGACTTGACATTGAGGGGGAAAGTATTAGCAAAGATAGAAAGCCGCAAAATGGTAACAGATGGCTGAGGTAGCCAGGAAGCGGCAGCAAAGGTGCAGTCAGGCTTTGGTGGCAGCTCAGCCCCAGACCACAGAGGGCAAGAAGGTGCGGCTCCAAGGGGCAGGTGTTGACTTGCCTCTGGGTGGTGACACTGGACGGGGGGCACTCCCCTTTGCTGCTTCCGTCCCCCAGCCCTAGGGACACCCCCTGCCCCCGGCCCCCTCTGATGTCTCCTGCCCCGTGGCGGCAAGGGCGCTGTGCTGAAGTGCCTTCTGCCCACGTCACAGGCGGTGGAGTCTATCCAGGCGGAGGACGAGAGCGCCAAGCTGTGCAAGCGGCGGATCGAGCACCTCAAGGAGCACAGCAGCGACCAGCCGGCAGCTGCCAGCATGTGGAAGAGGAAGCGCATGGACCGCATGATGGTGGAGCACCTGCTGCGCTGCGGCTACTACAACACCGCCGTGAAGCTGGCACGCCAGAGCGGTATCGAGGTGGGCATGCACGGGCCCCCACCATCCCAGTCCGGGCACCAGGGCCAGTGTGTTGCACGTTCTGGCAGCAGCCTGTGGCAGGGGGTCGTCCCCACTCTGTACCCGTCCTTTGGTACTGTTCGCGGTGTCCCACCCACCTGTCTGCAGCGGTTCCCGCAGTTCAGGCGTAGAGACAGGTGATGCTCTGGCTTTCAGTGCCCACGCAGGCCAGGCTCTGTGGAGCTTTGGGAGGAAGGCTGCTCAGCAGTGGCAAAGGTGTCCAGTGCCCTCACCCCGTGCCAGCACTTCTCAGACTCTTGTGCACCTCTGTCTGTTGTCTAGCCTGTGTGCTGCCCTTCTGTCGTTGGGCCGTGTCCATCTCCCTGGCCCACCGGTCTCCACTCTGTACCCGGTAGTCCCTTGGCCCTGCTCCTCCTACCCTCTTCCTTCCCTGCCCAGCACGGCCATTGTATACCTGATGGACGGGCTCTGTGGTCCTTGTGTTTGTCTGGCACCGCCGGTGCCTCTGCATGGTTACATGGGTGCTCGCAGATAGCCTGCACTCCTCTCCCTGCCCCTGTGGGCAGAGCTTGGCCAGGTGCTCCTAGCCTCAGGAACATGGGCTTTGAAGGGGAGAGAGGCAGGTGGTCCAACAGGATTGTTTACAGGCGTGCATAGGGCAAAGGGGCAGGATGGCTGGTGATTTTCAGAAGGCTGGTTGGGGTCAGCTTGCAGAGATGAGGGGAGGGTCCCGGGACAGGCCTGGGAGCTGCCCGGTATTGGGGTGTGTGGGGTCTGAGCACGTGCAGAACTCGTAGAGTGGGGCTTCCCCTCAACTGAGATGGGTGTGGGTTGGGGGTGTTGAGTTGGAAGCACTGCTCTAATAGGCTCACTCTGGTTCCTCTGTGAGTCACGGTGATGGCGGTGGTACGACCTTGGACATCCGCTAAAGGGTCCCTGTGAAATTTACATGTGGAATGCCCAGCTCCACAGCTATAGGTAGAATTAAGGTTGCTTCCAGAAGCAAGCTCAGGCCCTTGGGGTGGGGGGAGGTCTCCTGACGAGATGGGGTGCTGTCACCAACCAAGAGGTTGATGTACCAGGGTTCATTCACATTTAAAACTTATGTTTGTCAAAAGATGCCATGGAGGGAGAGCTTATCAGGTCAGCCCAGATAGGGGCTGTGTGTCCCACACGGAGCCATGGTCTTAGAGGAGAGTCCTATCCCGCTGGTGTCCTGGTGTGTCTGTCTGCATTTGAAATCAGTGCTGGCACCTCATGGGGGCGACCCTGATTGTCTGGCGTGATTTCCAGCCCTCCTCCAGTCATCTGGTTTAACACCTCTGGTGTGGCTCCCACACCCCAGGGTCCATGGACATCCAGGACAGCCATCGGCAGAAGAGAAAGATGGCAAAGACCCAAACCCTGAGGCCGTGTGGACCAGAGACACAGGTGGACCCTGAGGTGCGGGCAGGAGAGGCCACCTCTCAGAATTTAGAGGAAAACTGAAAACCAGAGATGGGAAATAGGAAAGATGACCCTCATGTAGGTAGCCCAGTGTTTCCCTGCACGGAGGTTCTAGAAAAGAGAAGAAAATGCCAGAGAGATGGCCAAAGCAGTGGTTCATGAGAACAGCCAAGCTCTGAGATGATGTGAGGCTGCGGTGCTCAGCACTTACTGTCAAAGCTCATGTCAGGAGGGTTAGGGGTCAGGGGGCAAGGAAGCAGGGCTCCCACCCACACATGAGGGGCCGAGCGGTGTCTCTCTGGGTCTGCCCCTGTCTGACCTTGCCGCCTCGACAGGCCTGCAGTCAGGGTATGGGGCCTGAGGCCGAGTGAGGCTGGGGATCCATCTGTTGGTTCTGGAAGACTTGGGCGACCTGGCCCAGCCTGCCCACTGCTGGACTGCTGTACTGAGCTGACGAGCCCCTGGGTCATCTGCAGGGCGCCGACCCTGACGGCGGCACACCGCTTGCCCTTCAGGTCGGGGGCTCTTCTGCCCTGGACCGGCTATGGCTTGTCCCCACCGAGATGCCCAGGCAGTGCCTATGCTGGCCCTGACGCCACCCACCAGCCCTCGGCCCTCACTGCTCCTTCTCAGAATCTCAAATACATCTTCAGAGGCAAAAAACAAAACAAAATGAGGGTATGGGGTACCAGGGTTCCCAGGTCTGATTGTGAAGGTGTGTAACAGGGTCAGGTCGCTCCTGGGGTCGGGGGCAAGGTTGTGGATTGGGCCTTTGGTTTGGGAGACTGTATCCAAATGATTTGCAGGCCTCTAAGCTGCAGGCCTACCCCTCGTCCTGGCCCAGGGAAGCTGGAGAAGCTGGGCTGTGCTCTGGCACAGGGTGGGAGCTCAGGAGCTGGCTGGGTGGGGTGTGCTGGGGGGGTGGGGGAGCATCTGCAGACTTGGGGCTGGGGTCCTGACGTCCGGTGTTCTGAGTGCGTACCGCTTCCTTCCCCTAAGGACTTAGTGAACATCGAGATGTTCCTGACGGCCAAAGAAGTAGAGGAGTCCCTGGAGAGGCGGGAGACGGCCACCTGTCTGGCCTGGTGTCATGACAACAAATCCCGGCTGCGCAAGATGAAGGTGTGCAGGAGCCCGGGTGCGGCTGTGGGAGGGACCACTCAGGGTGGGGCTGGGGGCATGGCACGGGGGCGGGGCAGACACCTGCCTGCAGCCCACTGGCCTGCACCTGTTGACTCAGAGTTCTGTGCTTCTGGTTTGGGGGGGTGGTTTGTGGGGTTTGGTGTAGCTTTGGGGTTATTTTTTTGGTTGTGATGTTTGGGTTTTAGGTAAAATCCCTAAAAAGTGCACCCCGTTCTGCGTTATGGTTTGGACAAGTGTTCTGAGCATGGGGTTCTGAAGGAGCAAGGTGCCACCTGCCTGCGTGTGCTCAGCTTGTTAGCGGCTTCAGGTCCTTCCCGCCCCCGACCCCTTAGTCACCGAGGCAGGAAAGCCCGGTCCGGAAGGCCGGTCCGCCTGCAGCGGTGCAGCGTTCCAGGCTGGGCTCCTCTCCGGTACAGCTTTTCTTGAGACCCACAAGCAGCTTCCAGAGTGGACCCTTAATCATAACTTAGAGACCCGAAACATGCTTACTGACAGGTGTTGTCCCCGGAGCTTGCAAAAATGTTTAACTTCTATTAACCTTCCCCTGCCTCCGTTAGAAAAACTGTTTGTTTTCTGTTTTCTAAACCGAGCGCCTTTAACCTCTCCCTGGTTGAGCTTGTCATGTGCACATAGTCACCAGCCAAGGGTGACGCTCTCTGCCACTCAGGGCCGCCAAAGCGAGCACGACGCGAAGACGGGACGGAAAAGTAGAGTGGCCAGTGGTCCCCCTAAAGAGAGTGAGGATCTTGGTATGGAAACCATAAAAGGAAAGCCAGAATTGGTATGTAACACTTGCCCTGCTCTCCTGCTCCAGCCCCCAAGCTGTGCCGCACGGTGGGAACCAGGTCTGAAGGGACGTAGCTCCCCATCCCGACAGGTGGTCTCTGCAAGCCCTGCTACGTCCAGTCAACGCTGCTGCTTGGCAAGGGCACCGCCGCATAGCCGGGTCCCGGCGGGGAGGGCGGGCGGCCGTATCCGCGACGGCGGGCTCCTGTCACCAGAGACTCCCGTCACCGGAACATTTAACTGCAGAGAGCGTAAACAGCCGTTCCCAAGTGCTCCAGGAAGACCAGCTAATGACCCAAAAACAGGCTTCTTATGCAGTGTCAGCTGAGCAGAGTAGGCCCAGACAGTGTGCATATGTGTGTGTACACGCGTGAGCGCACACGCAGGCGGGGGAGGGGACAGATGCGTGGGGGGGGGCATGCCCGACGACCACGGATCCCTCACATCAGTTGTGAGACTCTAGGCAAGAAAAGGAACTTTGAGACCCAAGTTTCACATAGCTGGAAAATACTTCTAAGGTGGTGGGCGCCTGTCTGTTGAGTTGACTCCCATCTCCAGACGCCTAAGGACAGCTGAAGCCACAACACGAGCGCTGCGTCTGGGAAGCTGACAGAGTCACAAATGTGCATGCGCCAGGCCCTCCTGGCTCGCATGGGAAGGACCTCTTCAGCCCCCCGTGCTTGGTGTGATGACCTGGAATCGTGGTATTTCACATTCGAGTCTGAGCACCTGGGTTGCGGTACACACGTGTTTGTCCGTTAGCCGACTGTTTGGAAGGTGACCTGCCAGAAAAGAGCTGTACGGTAGTAGAACATGTTTAAGCATGTCAATCGTGGGGAGTTGACTATGACCTTGTCCATCTGGGATGCCCACCTGGTGGCCCCCTCCTGCTGGTAGAGCTGCTGGCATCCCCGAGCACAGTAGTGGCGACCGTCAGGTGTGCTGGGGAGGCAGGCAGGGCCCCTCCCCGCTGTCTCCACCCCTTGGCCTCTGCTGGTCTGGCCTCAGAAGGGAGCGCATAGCTGGGGCTGGTTTGTGCTGCCACCCAGCACATAGCATCGGCTCCATCCAGTTGGGGGTCAGGACAGACTGCCACCTTGGTGCAGAGGACAGGAGAGGAGGGGGCCAGGGAACACACTCAGGCCCCAATTCCTGTGGTGTGGATATGTTGGGCACCACGTAGGTGGCTCTCTGCACCTTTGCCTCTGATGGCCTGGTGGGCCCCCAAGGAAGTCACACCAGCCAGTGCTCCACCCTGGTGTCCGTGGAACTCGGGTGGGGGCTTGGAGGGCTCTATCCCTGGGGCCTGGCTAAGAGGCTTCATCGGAATGCCAGAGCACACGCTTGGAGGCTCGGGTGGGAGAAGTCCACATGATTGGTAAACTTGAGTGTAAGCGCTGGACATTTGGGGTTGACTGACGGACTTGCCTCATAGACCATCCATGTCATCTCATGATCCAGGTGCCGTGGAAGGCAAAATGGTAAATGAGTGGAGAACGCAGAGATTTTTCTCTTATTCTGTTAATTCCATGTATTTTGCTTCTGGTTGGAAATACTGAGTGTTTTCCTGAAACCATATTGAAGATATTTGAGTTTAAATTAGCATCTTTGTTAAATAATCCAGTTTTTGGTCTTAGGTTATAAAAGTTAATTTTTCCTGCCTTCCCCCGTCCCCAGCCAACTGGAGGGACATTGAAGAATTAGCCCTTGGGCTTCTGCTGGTGGTGCCCCCTGGTAGCTCCACTCAGAACCACACATGCTATGTTTGGACAGACACCTATCAGACACGCAGCTGATGGGCGTGGCAGTGCTGCTTCTAGCAGCTGACGTCCCAGACCTCGCACCCTCTGCAAACCCCGCGCCTTCCATCTTTTGCTCTGACGGCCCCCACGAGCCCTGTGCTCCTCCTGGTACCACCCGCCCTCCCCAGGGCCTTTGGACTGGCTCTTCCTCTGCCTGGAAGGTTCCCCCCAGGTACCCCTGCAGACTGTCCCCACCTCAGCCCGGTGTCCCTGCTCTGGGACTGGGCTTCTCTCACTGGCTCTGTGCACGTTGCTTCTTCTCTCACTCTTCTGTGAGGCGCCACCTCCCAGTCTCTCCTCCTCTCCTCCCACCAGGCATCAGAGCCTCGAGCCGGGACTGGCCTCCCTCTCCCAGAGCAGGTCGGGGTGGACAATGCCACACGGTTCTGGGGGCACGTCCCCATGCTTTTACTTTATCATGTGAGACCAAATCCAGACAGCTGCTTTGTCCTTGGAGAGGGGGTGGAAACTTGTGTTCTAGGGCTCACGTGCTTCCCACGGGAAGTCCTGTCTCACACCCTCCGAACTGCTGAGGGTCTGCGGCCTCCTCACAGGGACTTGGGGTGAAGCCTGGCAGCCTGCCTACACCTGTGCCTGCCTGTCCTGTTGTCCCGAAGCCTGGCCAGTGGGTAACTGCTCAGGGCCAGCGGCCCGTGCATTCAGTGCTGCTCCACTGTGCCAGGAACGCTGGGCCCACATGCTGTCAGGGCCAGGAAAGTGTCGACAGCAGGCGGAAATTACAGTCTTGGTACCAGACCCACCTCCCTGGGGGCTTTGAGCTTGCTTGGCGGGGTGTGCAGTGTCCAGCAGGTCTGGTAGGGTCAGCCTGTGAGTGTGGCTCCGTGGCAACCCTCCCCAAGCCTGGTCTTGTCTTTACTCCCAGAGTTGCCTGGAGTTCAGCCTAAGGATTCAGGAGTTCATTGAGCTCATCCGGCAGAATAAGAGACTCGATGCCGTGAGGTATGTAGAGAGGGGCCTCCTGGGCTCTGGGGAATGAAGTGTGGAGGGTCAGGTCTGCCCTGACTGGCTGGGCCCTGCCTGTGATCAGTAGGGTGCTGACGCCTGGCACCCAGGCTCCGTTCTGTCCAGGCAGCATGAAGCCGACTTAGCATGTGTGCTCAGGGCCCTTGGTTCTGAGGCTGTTTCCACCCACCCCAGAATAGTGCTGGCTCTCGGGTGGGCACAGGGAGCCTTTGGGCAGGAGGCTGGTCTGTAGGTATGGGAGCCTGGGCTCCCCCAGGGGCAGGCAGTGCAGGGAGGCCCAGGTCAAGCCCAATCTGTGCAACCCGGGCAGGGAGGGGCTGTTCCTTTGGGGTGGCAGGTGGGCTCTCAGAGTCGGAAGGGGAGTTGTTGAGGCACTACGAAAGCTAGACGGTCTCTGGGTCCTCCCAGGGTTGTGTCATCGGGGTTTGCTCTGGCAGATGGGGAGCTCTGATTCTTAAAGATAGAAAGGCAAACTCAGACAAACACCAGGGTCACTTGGAAGGGCTTGGGTCGCTGCCTCTGGGTGTTTTCTGCATGGGATTCTGTGCTCGGTGCCTCAAGCCTCGTCCCCCTCCCTGTCCCCTTGAGGAGAGGGACCCTCGCCTCACTTCACTGTGGCAGACCCTGGCCCAGGTCATATGAGGTGGGGCTTACTTGGTACTGAGGCTCTGGCAGATGGGGAGCTCTGATTCTTAAAGATAGAAAGGCAAACTCAGACAAATCTGGAATGTTTCATAGACATGCGAGGAAGCACTTCAGTCAGGCCGAAGGGAGCCAGCTTGACGAGGTCCGTCAGGTGATGGGCATGCTGGCCTTCCCCCCGGACACGCACATCTCGCCCTACAAGGTAAGCCATGCCTGTGGGCTCTCGGGGCTGGGGAGGGCCTGGGCGTGGGACCGCACACCATGTGGGCTTTCCCCGTCTCGCTCCCGCCTTGCCAGTGGGAGGCTTGGGTCAGAACCACGCATGAGGGGTCTCGGCCTGGAGTGTTTCACGTCTGGGTGCCTCACCTGTCGCCTTCCCCATTTGCCCTATGTTCTGCCTCACTTCTGTTGTCTTTGCACTGCTCCTATTGACCTTGGGGGTCCACATGGGGTCTGGGCGAGTGTGGTCACATAGCATTACTAGCCAGCTTGCTCAGCGTTGCTAGGGCAGCGTGTCTGGCCTCTTGAAACCAGGTGATGCCCATCTGGGACCCTCAGGACAGCCCTGGTAATCTCTGATCTGCCTCTAGGGTCCTTCTCTTGTCTTGAGGGATGTTATGTGTTTGCAGCTGAACTGCTCACAGTGGTGTCCTGGAGAACCTAGGAATTCGGACAGCCTTCCCACTTTCCTTCTGGCTCTTCCCCATGCAGGCCCCTTGGCCATCAGCTCTTGGTCACACCCCCATGGGTGTCCTTAGGCTTGCTTGGATACGCCCTTTGTGTTCTCTCTGGAGCAGCTTTCTCATTTTTTGCAACATGGATGGAAGTTTCCAAATCATCAAGTTCTGCTTTCTTTAGATGAGCAGTTCATCCCTTTGTCAGTTTTCTGTTCACACGTTTTAAAGGTAAACGTTTCCAGAGAAGCCAGGCATCCCCCGCTGGCTCCCCCCTCACCCTGCACTTTGCTTGGAGGCATGGCCGTCACGTTCCCAGGTCCCTTGCACGCAAGCACTGCCTTCCTCAGATACCACCGTGCTCTCTGCCACCTGTGCCGGCCCTGCTTGGGACCCTGTTGCTGCTGCCCGTGGAGACCGGGGCTCTCCCAGCTGTGCCCACGTGTATAGGTGTTTGTTGTTCGGTTCCTCCCACAGTTTTCTGTCTTCGTCTTTCTGGGCTCCATGACAGAATTCCAGAGTCTCGGGTCGGAAAGCCTGAGATCAGGGTACTGGCCGGATTGGGGGGTGGCTCTTCCTCCTGTATGTTCTTAGAAGGAAACTAGTTCCTGAATACGCCTCCCTCAGCACCCTGTGGGCCTGGAAGTCCACCTGCCGACACCCTCAGCAGACGCTCAGCCACGTGCTGTCCCCCAGCTGCCAGCCTCTTCCCAGGGAGTGAAGTAAACTGCCTTCCTTGTGGGCTGGACCGGGCTTGTTCCCTGAGCCCTGATGGCAGGCTCTGTCCAAGGCCCTGGCTGCCCCATGCAGTTTCATGGGCAGACAGTCCCCAGTGGCTGGAGTGCTCAGCCGTCCACAGGGCAGTGGCAGCATCTCCCCCGCGACTGGACTCACGTGGCTCGGTGGTGTCGGGAGTGTCCCATAATCAAGCCTCAGGTCACGGGCTCTGCAGGAATGAGACTGAGCTTTAACTTACAGTCTCCTCCGTATCTCTCCCCTGCTCTGGAGAAGCTTTGAGAGAAGGCAGAGAGGGCCTGCCCTGGAGGGTGAGGTGTCCGCTCTGGGAGCATGAGGCAGGTGCCATCCCCATCTGCGGGCTGGAGGGCTGACCCTCAGGGAGGCACCAGGGCAGCGTGAAGAGAAGCCACACAGTCGCTGCGGAGTTCAGGCCGGCGGGGGACAGGCAGGCACAGCCCACCGACGCACAGCCTCGTAACTAGACACGGATGGCACGCCCGAGGAAGACCAGGGTGCACACAGAGGGGGTGGCCCAGGGGGCACGGGACTCCGGAGGGCAGTGCTGGGGTAGGGCCATGCCCTGCCATGCTGAGGGCACAGAGGCCTTGCCCCCTGTGGCAGGCAGTCACAGGTGTGTCTCAGGGGTTCCCACGAGAAGCAGGGCAATGTGCTCTAGTTAGGGAGAGGTGGCCACACCAGAGGCCCAAGGCCAAGGGTCTCGGGGTGGGGGTTGCAGAGCCTCTGGACTGTGGCCTTGGTCCACTGTGGACTTTGCTTCAATAATAATGACATTAAAGACATTTTTTTATAACATTGGAGTTGAGCGTACTGTCTGCCCGTAGAGCCCCTGCTGAACGGGTGCCCACATCTCCTCCCTCATCGTGGGGCCTGACCTCTGTGCATGACATGCAGGGTTTCAGTCTTGCTGGCATATGCCCTCCCTTGCTGTTCTTGGTGACTCGGAACCTGGGAAGCTCTGGGGACACACATTAACCAGGCTTCCTGTTCTGTTATATGACTCTCCAGCCGTGACATGGGGGTGGCTCCTGGCCCAGGAAGTTTCTTTCTGGAGTGAGACTTTGCCCCTGAGACCTCAGTGCTGTCCTTCGGCCCACTACATCCCCTTCCTGCCATGAGGCCACATTTAGCCACCCCCCCTTTATCATCCATGTCCACGCAGACTTGGGAGTCTAAGCTGGCGGGCGCAGGTTAATGGGGGCGGGCCAGGAAGGCTTTGTCACTCACTCTTGGGGTTGATGGCCCTGTGCCGTCCCCAGCTCGGCTCTGCCCCATCTCTTGCAGGACCTGCTGGACCCAGCCCGGTGGCGCATGCTGATCCAGCAGTTCCGCTACGACAACTACCGGCTGCACCAGCTGGGCAACAACTCTGTGTTCACCCTGACACTGCAGGCCGGCCTGTCGGCCATAAAGACACCGTATCCTTTTGGCGGGCGAGGACACCTGCGGGCTCGGCCCTCCTTAGCCTGGGCTCCACATCTGGGGCCTTCTGTCCTCCAGCGTGCAGGCATGCGCCACACCCCTCCGACTTGAGGCCTTTGCTTGTGGCTTGTGTGGTGGGTGCTTGGTCCCGGGCAGTCAGGGGTGGTGGTCGTGGGGCAGCTCTGCCCCCAGCCTCTTAAGTGTTCACTCGTTCCCAGACACCACCCGGCACTGCTCGCAGGCCGCAAGGCTGGTGTTGGTGTACCTTCTGGCAACTGGGTCTGGCTGCCATTCTGAAGGCTCCCGTGTGATTCCTGAGACTCTCCTTGAGCTTCTCTTGGTCTGAGCCCTGGCCGTCACTGGCCCAGTGTCTTGTTTGAAAACATGTGTGGCATAGCAGTCATTCCCCTGCCACCAGAGAGCAGTGGGATTGTGACCCCAGTGCCCAAGTGTCCCTCTCGAATGTGGCATGTGGGCCCCTTGGGAGCGGGGGCTGTTGGCTTTCGTGGCCATCTGTGTGATGGGACCACAGTGAGTGTTGTGGGCACTGGCCCCGGGCTCAGGTGCCTGAGAAGGGGCAGGTGCACAGGGGTGTGGGGCAGTGGGGTTCTTGGGCTGGGCTGGTACAGCCTTAGTGAGGCCATTTTCCTGCTTGACACAGTGTTTGCTCTGTCTTGAAAGAGAGCTCCAGGCTTGATTCCTGCCTGGCAGCCGGGGTGGCCTCAGCATGCCCAGTGCCCCCCACCCCACGATCCTTCCTTAACCATTGCGCAGACAGTGCTACAAGGAGGACGGCAGCTCCAAGAGCCCCGACTGCCCCGTGTGCAGCCGTTCCCTGAACAAGCTGGCACAGCCCCTGCCCATGGCCCACTGCGCCAACTCCCGCCTGGTCTGCAAGATCTCCGGTGACGTGATGAATGAGAACAACCCGCCCATGATGCTGCCCAATGGCTATGTCTACGGCTACAACGTGAGGGGCAACAACATGCAGGGACAGCGGAGCGGGGTGGGACATGCGGGGGCGGTGGTGGATCTGGCAGACCTAACGGTCTCTGCCAGCTGCCTGCTGTCTGCGCTGGGTGCAGTCCCTGGGTATGGGTCCCCGTGTGCAGGCGGCTTGACCCCACGCTGCCCCTGGAGAGCCAGACTGGTGGTCAAGAAGCTGCAGGATCAGGGTTCACAGACAGGCAGGCCTCCCAGAGGCAGCGTGCGGAGAGAAGCCGAGCCCTCCCACAGCGGTGGGCGGGTGGGTGGGCGCCCTGGAGAGGTTTGGCCTGTGTGTCCGCACGTTCATGTGCCCCCTGCCCCCGTTGTGTTTCAGTCTCTGCTGTCCATCCGTCAAGATGACAAAGTCGTTTGTCCGAGGACCAAAGAAGTGTTCCACTTCTCCCAAGCCGAGAAGGTGTACATCATGTAGGCCGGGCGCCCCATGCGCCCCCGCCCGCCTGCGTTTCTGTTTCTTGCGACCAAAGATCAGTGAGCGACGCTGGGCACTCCTAGAAGGGTGGATTCGGGTCCGCACATCTGTGCTGGGGGACAGCCTTTTGCTGGTAGGACTCCGGAGTGCATGTGAGCCACCTGATGCCCTCCCCTTTCAGAGAGACCTACCCACCGCCTTCGGCCGCTTGGGAAACAGGAGTCGGTTCTCCCGCGCCCGCGCCCCCGCCCCCGCCCCTCCTGCCACCCTGCCCCCACGGCCATCCTCGGCGAGGGGGACCAAGGGGCTGCACCTGCTCTGCCGTGGGGGCAGTCTTAGGGTGTGCTAGGTTCAATGTCACGTCATTCGTGCCGCCTTATTTCCTGCTTGAGAATGTATTCACGTGGAAATCCACTGGACCGAGTTCTGCAGAGGCCTTGCTGATGGCTCCGTAACTGTAGATCTAATGCTGTTGTTACAGAAACTAGCAGTCAGTCCGAGTAACCACCGATGACTTTTCAAATCAAACGACCCATTGTAGTTTACACGAAACCACACTGTAGAGGGTTGTATTTAGCGCTTATTTTTGCATGTCGATGTTGATTAGCTAATAAACTGTAAATGTAAAACCTGTTAATAAAAGGGTTTTCTATTTCTTATGTCTGTGTGAGGTGGAAGCTGCTGTGCGTTCTGACACCCTCGCTTGTGTCTGCTTGCCCCAGGCCCCCCCTTGTCTGCAGCCATGCAACAGGGTGGCTCTGGGGTCCCCACACGGGCCCCATCCCAGAGTCCTGCTGCAGCTGCCGGAGGGTGCTGTGCTCTGCTTTGGGGGAAGCGAGTGGGGCTGGACCCTCTGAGTGGGGTCTCCCCAACTCACCAGCTCCTGTTGGCCTCCTGCTGCCCATGGGCACCTGGTGCACCTGTGGCTGAGCCCCTACGCAGAGCACAGGGTGGGTGCAGGGAGGCAGCAGCTCCTTCCCACCATGCCCTCCAGCCCTGCCGCCCTGGCCCCCTGGCCTCCCTCTGACCGTCACCTGGGCCGCCCCTCCATTTCCTTCCCAAAGCCGTGAGGACATCCGTATGTGTGCATGTGCGTGTAGCCACACACCCCACGCCTGCTCTCCGGGTCCCTTCTGGTCCATGCCAGTGACCACACACATGGGGAGAGCTACTCGGCCAGGAGAGTGGGGGGGCAGCCACAGGGTGAGTGGAACACAGCGATTGGTCCCAGCTACACTGGAGAAGTTTGAGCTGTTTGCAGATGAAGCTGCCACAAATGCACTCACGCGTGACTTGCTGAACGCCCACGTTGTGAGTGGAGGTCAGTAGACAGTGACAGTGACGGCCGGCTGGCCAGAGCACTTAAAGCCTCCCGTTCCCCCTCACCCCCCCACCCCTGCCTGCTCTTCATTCTTGCCAGCCTCAGCCCTGCACGTCTTCGGTCCAGGACATGCCAGTGGCTGACAGCTCTTCGCTCATGGTGGGCTTTAACCAGCATAGCAGTCGTACCCATTGGAACACACGGGTTCTCCATAAACAGTGTGATGAGTTTTGATAAATGGACCAGGTATAAGCTGCAAGCCCAGGAGTCTTCCCAGACAGCCACACCCCACTGCACAGTCACCACTGGGACTTTATCAGCACATACATCAGAACACAGGCCATGTGGTCCTTTGTGCCTGACTTGGTTCAGCAGATGCCTCAGGTGCGTCCACATGGCTGCATGTGTCTGTGGCCCTCCTCCATCGGTGAGCAGTAGTCCACTCCACGTGCACCATAGCCGCGCATTCTCTCGGTGGACATTGTGTCCAGCTTCTAGTTACTATAAGTCAAGCTGCCATGAATGTGGCAGGAACAGTTCTTCGTGGACATTGTTTTCATTTCCCTTAAGTCAATGTCTGGAAGTAGAAGGAGTCATGCCAGTGCTGTACCTTTAATTTCACAACTGCTAAGGCTTTTCCCAAAGTGCCAGTAACGGTGTACATGCCGGTTGGCGGTGTGGGGGCGTTCAAGTTTGTCCGCGTCTTTGCCAGTGTTTGGTGGTGTCATTCTTCCCTTTAGTGGCTCGGGTAATCCCTGTGGGCTTATGTGCGTTTCCCTGATGGCTGCAGATGCCGAGCTCCTGCGGATGTGGTAAGTGGCTGTTAGTCCCATATCTGTTCAAGTCTTCTGTCCATTCTTTATTGGAGAACCCCCCCCTTTTTTTTCTTTGTAGGAATGCATTCCGTATTGGGGGCACAGATCCTTTGTCTGATACATGTATTTGCACTTGGTTGCCTGTTATTTGACCACCAGAGGTTTTACGTTTAGTAAAGTTCAGTTAACTTTTTCTTTTGTGGCTCATAACTTCTGAGAAAATTTGCCCATTCTAAGGTCCCAACCATATTCTCCCCTGTATTCTAGAAGATTGTTTTAGCTTTTTAGGTTTGTAGCCCATTGCAATGAACTTGTGTGTATGGAGTGAGGAGGAGGCTAAGGACCATTTACCCCCATGTGTTCATCCTGTCGTTACAACATCATATGTTGAACATCATATGTTGAAGGCTTTTTTGTCTCCATAAGATAATGCGGAGTCCCCAGGCTGTCATTCTCTCAGTTTATTTCTGGAAGTTCTCCGCGTAGTTGCCTTAGGGTTGTCCTCACCCCAACACCCAGCATCTGAGTCACTGCAGCTTTAAAGTACAAATGAGCCCCTTTTGTTCTATGTAGTTTCTACTTTTTCAAAATTGTTTTGATTGCATTTCCACCTAAGTCTTGGAATCAGCTTATAAGAGTACTCTAAACAAAGTCTGCTGGGATTTTAACTGGAATCGCGTTGAATCTTTAGATCAGTCTGGGAACTGCCTTAGTCTGTCCAGGCTGCCCTAACAACACCTCAGACTGGGGTGCTTGAACAACAGAAATACATTTTCTCACAGTTTTGAACACCAGAGTCAATCCAGTTGCCAGAGTCAATCTTCCTGGCTCACAGACGGCCTTCCCTTTGTGTGCATGGAAAGACAGCCCTGCCTACTGTGAGGACACTGGTCCTGTTGGATTAGGACCCATCTCATAACTTCATGTGAACTTTTGCCTCCAAATATAGTCAGCATGGGGGGACAGGGCTTCAACATGAGTTTGGGCAGTGAGGAGGGCAGTTCAGCCCACAGCAGGGACTTAAAAATCATGACCACATTGAGGCCACCAGCCTGTGAATACAGTGTTCTCTGTATCCAGACATCACCTGCATTACAGTTCTCATCATTTTACTGCTATTGTCAGATTTTTAAATTTGACTTCCCAACCATTCTAGTGTGGTAACATACAGACATGTCACTGATTTCGTATATTGATCTTGTATCCTGTGACCCTCCTAAGCTCACTTGTTCTGGTAGCTTTTTGATATGTTATAAAGCATTTTCTGTGTACCCGTTGTAACCTCTGCAAATAAAGACCATTTGCTTGTTCTTGTCCAATCTCTATGCCTGGCATTTCTTTTTCTCCCCTTATTGTATGGGTAAAGCCTCCAGGACAGTGTGAACTAGGAGGGTAAGAACAGAGTCCTGGTCTTGTTTCTGATCTCGGGAAAGCATCCTCTCCCATCATGAAGAACCACGTCTGCTCTAGGTTTTCACAAGGTGCAATTATCAGGTTGAGGAAGTTCACTCCTTCTTCCTGAGTTACCATCGTGAGGGCATGTTGAATTTTGTCAAATGTTCTTTTCTTCATCTAATGAAATTACCATAAGTCTCTTCTCCTTTGTTCTGATAAGGGTGACACAGAGAACTAGATTAGCTTTGAGCAGTTGAACAAGCTTTAGGTTCCTGAGATAAACCTCTGGTGCTCATGGTGTGGGTCTTAATGTAGTGCTGGATCTGACTTGCTAGTACTTTGCCGAACAAGTTGTTTACAACGTACTCTATTGTTTTTTGTTTTGTTTTGTTTTTAACGTCTATAGGTTCTGTAGTGATGTCCCCTCTCATTCCTGATATTGGTCATTTGTTTCTTTTCTCTTGAAATCTACTTAGAGGCTTATCAATTTTATGGATCGTTTCAAAGAACCACCTTTTGGTCTTTGATTTTTTTCCCCTATTGTTTGCCTGTTCTCTGTGTAACTGATTTCTGTTCTTTATTGTTTTCTTCTTCCTGCTTATTTTAGGTTTAATTGTCCTTTTTCTAGCTTCTTAAGGGGAAGATTAGATTACTGCTTTGGGGCCTTTCCTTTCTAATATAAACATCCCATACGTTTTAATGTTGTTTTCATTTTCATGCAGTTCAAACTATTTTATAATTTCCATTATGATTTTTTTTCTCTTTGACCCACAGGTTACAGAAGCCTGTTAGATAATTTTCAAATACTTGCAGACTTTCCAGATATTTTTTGTTATTAAGTTTTCATGTAATTGTTAGAAAATCTAGTCCATATGGTTCAATCCTTTTAAATTTATAGAGGTTTGTTTTATGTCTGCCTTGCTAAGTGTTCCATGTGCACTTAAAGAGAACATCTGCCTGCTGTCGGGGGCATGTTCTGCAAGTGCAAGCTAGGTCAAATTTGTGACGGGCAGCCAGTCTCTGCTATCCTTACTGATCTCCCTACTTGTGCTTAAAAGTTTACAAGTGAATTTGTCTATGTCCTCTTTACATCTATGGGCTTTTGCTTCATGTATCTGGAATCTGTTACTAAGCACAAACACCCTCCCTGGTAACGGCTCTTGTTATAAAGTCCACCTTGTCCTGGCCCAGCCACTCTGGCCCTCCTGTTGAGTGTTTGTATGTTAGTTCTTTCTTGATCCTTTTGCTTCCAACTCAAGTCTTAAATTGAAGTCTGTTTCTTGCAGAGAGCATATGCGTGGGTCTTTTTAATCCAATTGGACAATCACTGCCTTTCAATTGAGCAAGTGTCTAGACTACTGATATTTAATTTAACGTGATGATTATTATTGCTGGATTTGTTACTCTTTTTCCATTTGTCGGGTCTGTCTTCTGTTATTTTTTCTGTCTTTACCTGCTATCTTTAGACTAAAAGTTATTTTGTCTCCATTGACTTCTTAGCTGTATGTCTGTAGTTGCTCTAGTCTTTAACTGACAACAAGTGCCTTCAAATATGATAAGAATCAGAAACTTACTGCCTCTCTCCTGCCCTTTGTACCCTATTGTGGCCACGTATTTACTTCTACAGACATTCTGTATTCTGTACCTTGCAATACCTTTTTATGTTTTCAGTGACCAATGATTTAGAAAAGAAATTTAAAACAAAATAGATATATTTACCCACGTTTGCCAATTACAGCACTCTTCACTGCTTCTATAGATCTAAGTTTGCATCTGCTAGCATTTTCCTCATTTAGAGAATTTACCGTATGCTTCCATGCAGACCTGCTGGCAATGAATTCACTCAGCTTTTCTTGGTCTGAAAGTGTTCTATTTTAATCTAATTCAGGTTGGGAAGGATAGTTCACGGCATATACAATCCAGGTTGACAAATTTTTTAGTTTTTTCTTTTAGTATGTTAAAGATTTTATGCTAAGGGCACCTGAGTGGCTCAGTCATTAAGCATCTCCCTTCCGCTCAGGTCATGATCCCAGGGTCTTGGGATTAAGCCCTGCATCTGGCTCCCTGCTCAGCGGGAAATCTCCTTCTCCCTCTCCCACTCCCCCCTGCTTGTGTTCTCTCTCTTGCTGTGTCTGTCAAATAAATAAATAATAAAATATTTCATGCCATTGTCTTCAAGCTTGTGATGTTGTGACCAAGAAGTCTGCTGTTCCCTTTCTTTGTAACTGTTTGTATAATGAGTTTTCTCTTCCACTGCTTTTCATCACTGCCTTTCCATGTTGTGGTCCTGCTGTGCCTTGGATGGGTTTGTGTGTGTCCTGCTGGGTTTCCTCATCTCTGAAGTCCTGGTTGGTTCCTCTACAATATCCTTTAGGTCTCAACACATTCATTTGGGCTAATTCTATTTATTCAGCATTCAATATTGAGCAGCTACTCTGCCTGACCTCATGAAACAAAATAAAGACCTCAGTTCTCATGGACCATATGTTCTAAGGGCAAAAAGAAAAAAAAAAAAAAAGATTATGAGCCTTGTGTGATGGAGTCTGAGCACTGCAGAATGAAGTGGTGCTGCCTAAGGAGAGGGCATGAAGAGGCTGATTACAAGGCCGGCGAGGGTGGGCTGGGAGCAGCCTTCCAGGCAGGAGAGTGGGCTCTGTGGAGGCCTGACTGCTGGAGGGAGGCAGCAGAGCTGGAGATGTGGGCGGTGGGTGGCACTGACAGTTTCCTCCTGGCTGCTGTGAGATAAGTGGACTCTACGGATGTGAGGGCAGTTGCTGGCCTGCAAGGGTCCCCCAGTGGGTTGTACATGGGGTGCCAGCGGCCCCCAGGTCACTGGCCTGAGCACGTGGAAGTACAAACATCCCATCACCTGAGCCGAGGGAGGCAGGCAGGAGATGTGACTGGGCCACACAAACATCACAGGCCGCTGGGGTCAGAGGAGGAGAAAGGTGCAGGGCAAATGCACAGCTCTTTGGGGGAGTCCTGCTGCACAAGAGCACCACAACCCTAACAGGCTTAGGGGGGAAGGTGGATGCAGAGCAGGGTTCTGTTGGGAGGAGAGAAACTGCATGCTTTTGTGTTGATGGGAACAGCTGGGAGACCAGAAAGGCCAACCCACACCTCAGGAGACGCAGGGAGGCTGCCAAGCTGGAGGCTGCTCAGAGCAACCTCCAGGCCTGGGATCAAGCACACAGAAAGGACGAGTCGGCATGCTTCCCACTTTCCTCTTCTCTTTCCATAACTGCATTATTGAGAGACAGCTGCCACACATGGACCTGCCTCTCTGGACACATCCAGCTCGACGCTTTAGCGTGCTGACCGCCACGCTCCCCACCAGCAGCCACTAATCTATCCCCACGCATCTGCCTTCCCCGGACATTTTGTGTCAATAGAATCCCGCAATATCAGGGCCTTTTAAGGTTCATCTGTGTTATCAAGGGTGTCTCTGTTTTCCTCCTTTTTGGCTGAAGGACAGACGTTCATCTACCATCGACTGATGGTCACTTGGGCTGGTACCACCTTTTGCTGCTAAGAAGGATACTACTGAGGGCATTCAGATCCATGTGGTCCTGGTCCCATGTGCAGAGGTCCGTGGTATTTCCACGGCATTCTGCATCCCTCCCAAGATCCTAGAAAACATGCAACCTACTTTCTGAGTCCCTGTGGAGACCCCCTCAAAGAGCCCCAAGCACCGGGGGCCTCAGTACCTGGGGGTGAGGCCAGTGTTCCTGAGGCAAAGGCAAAGACAAAAGTCCAAGGGGGTGGTAGCCTGTGGGTTGGGGGCACAGAGGCACAGGCTCCAAGAAGAGGCTGGATGAGGCCACCGCCTGGTCTGGAGGGGACCCCTGGTGCAAGAGACCGGAGAGCTGGGCGGATCACCCCCAGGCCCTCCTCCCCAGGTGGGGGTGCCCAGGGAACCCACCCGCGCACCCGCGCGGCTGGACGGCACGGGTCGGGGCCTGGGCTGCACCAGGGCCGAGCCAGCGCGGGGCCTGGACGAGGCCAGCCTGGCCTGCCCTGCTCAGCGGGCAGGGGCGAGGGGCGTCCTGGAGAAGGACAAAGCCTGGCAAGCACCCTGGCCAGCGCCAGGAGGGGTCCCTGCCTGCACGGCGAGGGCTCCCCGAGCTCACCGCCTCCGGAAGCGGTCACCAGCGCGGGTCGGACAGCGGGGCAGGGAGGGCCAGGGCCTAGCGTGCCGTCCGTGCCGGGCAGCAGGCAGCGCGGGGCGGCGGGGTGTCCGGCACCCCCGGGAGAAGGGCGCACCGGCTCCCACCCGGGCCATCCCGGCCTGCCTGTCGCGGTGCCAGGGCCCGGGAATCGCACACTCCTGGGCGACCGCGGCATGGAGACCACACTCGCACCCCTCGGGCCTGCCCCGCCTTGTCTCGCCCCGGCACCGGCGTACGCGGCCCCTTTAAGATTTGCTGCGCCCGCCCGCTTCCTTTCTCGCGCCCGCCTCGGCCGTCCCGCCCCTCCGGGAGCGCGCCTGAGTCACCGCGCAGATCTCGGCCCCGCCCCGGCGCTCGCGCCTCAGGGCGAGCCACTGGCTGCCGAGCTCGGGGCAATGTGACAGGAGGTGGGCGGGGTTCCCGCCGGAAAGGGCGGGCTAAGGGGAGAGCGGTCGCGTCGCCCCTAGGCGCGGTCGTCGCCTCATTGACCTTCGTCACCGCGCCCTTCGTGCCCGGGCGAGCCAATGACTGTGGCGAATTGGGGCACGTGATAGGGGCGGGGTCCCCGTCGGAAGGGGAGGGGCGAGGCGAGCGGCCTGGTGCGCGGTAGGTGTCGCGGTCGTCGCGATACCCGGCAGGGGCTGCGGCCGGGCTGGGGTCCTGAGGGCCGGCCTCGTCCCGGGACTGTTTCCGTCCTTCTCCCCCCTCTTCGTCCTCCTCTCCGTCACACTCTTCCTCCTCCTCCCCGTCACACTCTTCGTCCTCCTCCCCTTCCTCCTCTCCATCCTTCTCCTCCCTGGGACACCACCCCTCCTCCTCCCACTCCCCTTCGTCTTCACCCTCCTCCGCCTCCTCCCTCCCCCCGCCGCCCCCCTCCTCCCTCCCCCCGCCGCCCCCCTCTGCCCAATCCCACTGCCCCCCTCCTCCCACTCCTCCTCTCTGCCCTCCCCTGGGAAACTGTTCCCCCTCCTCCTCCTCCTTGGTACACCATCCCTCCTCCCTCTCCTCCTCTAAGGGACACCAGCCCTTCTCCACTCCCTCCACCACCACCACCACCTCCTCCTCCTCCCTGGGACACTATCCCTCCTCCCTCTCCTCCTCCCCCCCCCACCCCCCCTCCTCCACCCCCCCCACCACCCCCACCCCCCTCCCCCCCTCCCTGGGACACCTATCCATCCTCCTCCGCTGCCCCCTCCTCCTCCTCCTCTTCCCCTCACCCCACTGTCCCCTTCTTCTCGCTAGGACATTGACCCTGACCCCTTCCGCTTTCTGGACGCTCCCTCCTCCCTGGTCACTGCTTTCTCCTCTTCCCTGAGACACCCCCTCTTCTGTCGTGTGTGGCCATGGTGCCCTGGGCTTAGGAACTCTGGCAGAGTCCATGGGGAGGGACCCATGGTCAGTGGGGGATACCAGGAGGGTGCTCAGATGAGATGAGCAGCTCCCTACAGCTGCCAAGCGGGTACTGAGTTAGTGTCAGTGACAAACATTACTGCTTGAGAGTGGCTCCTGGAGGGGCGCATGTACAGTGCTGGGCCCGGGCCCTCCTTCTACCAAATAAAGCAGCCTCCCAACCAGCCTGGCCCCTGTGCTGCCCCCAGTTTCAGTGCCTGCTGAGTGACCGACTTCCTGGGCCGTCGGGCGTCAGCCTCGCCCTTCGTTTCCCTTCCTGCAAACCTGCTGTGTGCTCAGCCCTGGAATTCTGGGTGCAAGTGATGCTGGCCCATAGCCACTCGCTCTGCCGTCTGCAGAGGCTTCCTATGGGTTGTGATCTGCAGAGGCTTCCTGTGGGTTGTGAATGAGCCGTGTGCTGAAGGGAGAAAGGGCCACAGGCACCTTTGGGAAAAGCTCATTTAAATTTTATCTAGGCAGTTGAATTCTTGGGTTGCTGAGGTACCTCCCACATGTGGAATTGGAGAACTCTAGAGTTACTCTTGTGTTGTGCTTTTGCTGATTTACCACCCAAAATGCTGTGCCCAGAATACCATCTGCATTGTTGTATTTCCGCAGCCAGGTCACATCAGAGGCTAGGGCTGGAGGGGCAAGCCTTGTAGCTCCCCGGAATGCCCAGGACACAGTGAGCTCAGGAAACGTGTAACAGACCGCGAAGGCTAGGTGGTCCTTCCATGTCTCTGCCACACGTGTTTCTAGATATGGATCAGAAACTGTCCAACCTGGTCGAAGAGCTCACGACTTCGGGAGAACCCCAGCTGAGTCCTGAGAAAATGAAGGAACTGAAGAAAATTTGCAAGTATGTCTTAAGGTTCAGCGTTTCACACTGCCTGGCTCTGCGGGTCCAGACACTCCTGGGGGCAGACCTCCTGCCACTTTTGTCTGTCAGCCCTGCCCGTCTGCCCCCACCATGGCCTCTGTACAGGGAAGGAACGGCCCAAGATGTTTCCCCCAGGACCCTGCAGGTCCCAGCTCTGGTGGGCGGTCACCTTGTGGGGCAGTGGTCCCAGGGTTGAGGGGGAGGGCATGTTGGGCTTTAATGCTTCAAAGGTGGCCTCAGCTGGGACAAAGTTGAGATTCACTGATTGTCCTTATCCTGTATTTACAAAACAGGAAAATGTAAGTGATTTTAAGGAATGAAGTTTTTAGCTTTTGACAAAAAAATTGCAGCCCAGATCAGGTTTCCCTGGAGACCCAGAACAGCCCAGAACATCGGTGGCTTCTTTTGCAGGGAAGGTAGCTGGGAGGGGCGGCAGGAGGGGGCAGGGTGTATGCGGGCTTCTGCGGGGGGAGGGGCGGCAGGTCCCTTCCTCCTTGCTTCAGTGCCCTGGCGCGCCTGCAGGGGAGGCTGGTGACCAGGGGTCTCTGCTCCGGTCGGACGGTGACTCCTTGAGGCTTTGCTTTGCAGGCCATAAAGTCTCTGTGATGGCCTCTCAGCCATGGACAGTAACGGGCACGATGTGACGGGGCGGCTGTGCTTGTGTCCCAATAAAACTTGATGGGCACTGACGCTGGCTCTCGTGGTTTTCACATGTCATGAAGTATTATTCTTTCATTAAAAAACGTAAAAGCCATTCTTGCTTGTGGGTCATACAGAAGCATGTGGGAACCTGAGGGTAGTCGTTGGTCCAGCCTGCTCTGGACGGAGGGGAGGGGAGTGGAAGAGGGTACGTCCCTGCTGCTTTGCACACTACGCACACACACAGGATCAGGCCTTGGCAAGGATGACTGGTGTCCCTAGGTCTTCGGAGGAGCAACTCGGCCGTGCCTACCACCTGCTCATGGCCCAGCTGAGCCAGGACCATGCCGAGATCCGCCTCTCCGCATTCCAGGCCATAGATGAGCTCTTCGCCCGGTCCCACCAGTTCAGGATGCTGGTTGTTTCCAACTTCCAGGAGTTTCTGGAGCTCACACTGGGCACTGACCATGAGCAGCCCCTGCCGCCCCCCAGGGAGGTGGCCCAGAGGCTGCGGCAGGCTGCCACCCGGGCCATCCAAGGGTGGAATGAGAAGTACGGCGCGGCCTACAAGAAGCTGGCTCTGGGCTACCACTTTCTAAGACACAGCAAACAGGTGGGCAGGCCGCACGCTCTGTGCTGCATTAGTGGACAGACTTGCCTCTCAGGGCCAGCCAGTGTTGGGGGCAGGGCTCCCGGGAGCAGGGCAGCAGGTCCGGGTGGAGGGAGCTGGGACTCTGGTCCTGACTTCATAGAAAGCCAAATGAGAGAAAGGGGTCAGCTTCTCAGATGCGACCCTGTTCTGTCCTGGAGTTGAGTCCCTCCTGGGTCTGCTGTGGGCTCTGGTGGTCCTGGGTGCGTGAGACCCACCAGGATTGGCTGCCACCACCCCTGCCCTCCTGTCCGGGCAGCTGGCTGGTCCCCTCTACAGCCTGAGCATGCTGCCTGACACTGCATGTCCAGGTCCCCTCCTGGGGTGTTTCTCGGAGGCATGCTGCTTTCTGGACTGTGGGCTGGCTGTGCTCAGCTGGGGATCGATCATTGCTGTCAAGTGTGTTTCCTTGTGTTTGGAAGTGCTGGACCCCAGGGACCCGGAGGATCTGGCTCTGTGCTGGCACGTCTACTGGGTCTGTCTGACTTATTTTCTTTGTGTTCTGTGCAGTCAGGTCTCACGTCCCCTTCAATTTCCCAGGTGGATTTTCAGGACCTGAGTGCGCGGACTGTGGCAGAGAGAAAGTGGGAGGAGGAGAAGCAGAAGCGCTTGGATAGAATCTACCGGGAGAAGTCTGAGCGGGCCATCAGGGAGATGGAGGGTGAGTGACTTATCAGGCCTGAGGGCGCTGGGCCTGCTGCGCTGCATCAGGGCTTTGTGCAGCCCACCCTCTGTGCCCAGGTTAGGGCAGACCTGAGCCCTGTTCTCAGGAACCTCTGGGTGGCCACTTCTCTCCCGCGCCCCCTGGCGGTGCCTAATGGAAGGTCTCCATGCATCCTGGAAGGTCTCTTCGCTGGGGGAAGCAGGAGACATGTGTCTGTTCATCTCATGGCCCTTGTTTCCTCTTGCCAGCACCCCCCACTTCCAAAACCTGATGCCTCTGAGCACCCGGCCCTTTCCATGACGGGCAGGCCCCAGCTTAAGGCATTTCTGGCTCGCCTGGCCTAGGAGGAGCCTGGAAGCAGGCCTCTGTCGCCTGAGGAGGGTGCTGGTTGGCCCCAGGCAGATCCCATTGGCAGGTGGCTGGCAGGAATGGAATGGTCGAGATGTGCTCCAAAGGGAGGACTGGGAAGTGGTGTGTGTCCTGATGGCTCCCCACGGGCCTCCCTTGTCCGAAAGCTCTGTCCATGGTGGCATGTCCCACTTGGTGTCCGGGGCACCGTGACCCTCATGGCCAAAGTCCAAACCTGAGGGTGTCTCTGAGGACGTCCCAGAGGGAAGCCTCGTGCTGCTGAGCTGGTGGTTTCCCAGTGGTCACCAAGCCTCTGCACGCCCAGGGCACTGGCCTCTGCTGGGGGGCAGGAGGAGACCTATACTTCCATGTGACATGTCACCACCCAGCCCGCCTGCCCCTGGGCCCACCTGCTCCTGGAACATCGCCCTACCCTTGATCCTGGGCCCTGCACCAGGGGAGGCTGTGCCCTGTGCTGGTGGCCCCAACAGGCCACACGTGTGTTTGCAGAAATGGCCGAGGAGATCCGGCGCTGCCTCACAGAGGTGGAGAGCTGCTTTCGGCTGCTGGTGCCACTGGACTTTGCCACAGGCCTGGGCACCTCATTGCCCACAGTGGGCTTCAATGTGTCTATGGAGAGTTCCTCTAGCTGGGCCAGTGCCGGGAATCACGGAGACGAGGAGCAGCCCTGCTGTAGCAAGACCCTGCTTGCCTCTGCCGGCTGTCCAGGAACCAGCAGTGGGGCGGGGCCCCCTCAGACTACCGCAGGGGCCAAGGACGAAGAGGAGGAGGAGGAGGACGAGGAGGAGGAGGACAGTGACAGAGACAGTGACAAGGAAGAATTCGTGCGGTGCCATGGGCTGGGTTCCCACAAGTACATGCTGGATGTGGAGCTCTCCTCAGGTAACTTGTAGCTCCTGCTGGCCAGCCAGGGCTCTCTCCCCTCAGCCATGGGCCTTAGGGATGCTGGTGAGAGCCCAGACTTCCCCAGACAGCAGGGCAGAGACTCCAAGGTTGGGGTGAGGGGTGACTTAAGGCTCAGAGTCCGCGGCTCCACCCTGAGGTCCTCCTTGTGATGGGCTGGCCTCATTTTCTGGGGGACTGGGGAGCCCTTGGGGAGGCTGCAGTGCCTGGTCCCCGGCCCATCGGGATCAGAGGGTGACTGTCAGGGATCAGGTGCCCCCCGCTCTGCCTTGGAGAGAAACATAGTTGGACCGCGACTTCCCACCACGTTCGCAAGGATGCCACGTAAGAGGTGGGGCCCCATATGGCCCGGCAGCGTGTGGGGTGTGGGTGGTTGGGGGCCCGTTAGGGGTGTTCACAGGTCAGACTGTGAAGGCTGGTCAGACTAGTTGTGTGAAGACCTGCTGCCCCTGGACCTCTTGGGTGTCAGCAGCCCCAGGGAGCTAGCAGCTGTTGGGGGCCAGGGAGCAGGCCATGTGCAGGAGGTGGGGTGCCCGGCTAGAGACAGACCAGGTGGCAGGATGCAGACGGGGGCCCATGGGACTGAGCCGCGGTATGGGCTGTATGGGGGAGGGGGCTCCACAGCTCCCCGGGCTTGCTGGTTGGCCTGGGGCTTGTGTACCTGTGTGAATGCCGTGTGGGGCCTTGGGGTGTGGTGTGGGGGGAGGCATTAGCTTCAGGGTGAGACGGTCCCCACCAAAGCCAGATCTTTAAGTAGCGCATCTGTTTCTCAGGCATGAGGTGCAGGGTCCCGGGCAGAACGTGGCTGGGGCAGGGTGGGCAGCAGTGCGGGTGGTCCCTATGCAGTGCTGGGTGACCCACCCTGGCTCCTTCAGTGACCCTCATGCTTTGTTCCAGACAGCCTGAGGGTGCATGAGGATGAAGACAACCATGCCGTCATCCAGTCAGCCCGGGACGCGCTCAAGCTTATCCAGAACAAGTTCCTGCCAGCTGTGCGCTCCTGGGTCCAGGTGAGGTCCGCGCGTGCCGGGGTCCTGGGGCAAAGTCAGGGGCCCACAGGGTGTGCAGGGTGACGCTGCAGGGGGTTGGGGAGGACTGTGCCATCCTGGGTCCAGGTGAGGTCGCACGTGCCGGGGTGTGCAGGGATGACGCGGGGAGGGGAGGCTGGTGGGGAAGGACTGTGTACTCCATGGGGTGTGCAGGGGTGAGTTGGGGGGTTGGGGAGGGTGCCCTGGCCCGCCCAAGTGATGTGCCCCCTCATTGGCAGCTGTTCACCCGCGCGGGGATCCATGGCGGGCACTTAGAAGCTGCCATTGACCTGAAGGCAGAATTGGAAACCACCCTGCAGCGGTCGGAAGAGCTGGACATTAAGCCTGAGGAGGGGCGCCGGAGGGAGGTGAGTGCCACCACTGGGCTGGGGAGGGGTGACAGCAAGGAGATCTCCTCTTTGAACTCTTTTCTGAGTCAGCAAGCATCACTGGGCCTTGGGAATACTCTGGTTCCTACTTCAGTGGGAGCTCCTCTCCTGAAATGGAAGCTTTGGCCCGGGGGCCAGAGAGCAACAGGCTTCCCTGCGGATGGAGGGTTGGGACAGGGTCCAGGCAGGAGGGAGTGGCAGAGCAGGGGGCGGGGGGGAGTGGTCTAGTCTGGAGAGAGATCCCAGGGCCCTGGAGGAGGAGAAGAAGGCCGTGGGCTGAGCTGAGACCTAGTCTAGCCCCGCTGCACAGCTGCACCCTGAGCTCCCCAAGCACCCTAGCAGAGCCTCCTGTGAGCTGGTAAGGGCCTTCCAAGCTTCAGGGCCTCGTCCCATCCACCTACATTGCAGCCGAGGGCGCTCAGTGTCAGGGTGCTCGTGACAGACCGAGAATCAGGACTTGGCCTTGGCTTTATGCAGAGGGCCATGTCCTGGCTTGGGGAGGTGGGAGGCCCTCCCAAGCAGGGCCCCACAAAGGAGCTCCTGGGTGGCAAGGTGGGGTGAACATGTGGCCTGGTGCCCCATTTGGGGAAGCCAGTCTAGGCCAGGTGTCTGCTGGTCGTGTGGCACCTCACGGGCCCCATGTGGTGTGGTAGGGGGTGGCTGGTCCCCTTGAATGCTGGGTCCCGGGGCAAGGTTGTAGAGCTGGGACAGGCCCACACTTGTTGATGGGGCACAGGTGAAGTCCATCAGTTCCTGAGATACCTCCCATGGCCTGTGCCAGGACCTAGACCTTGATGTCTGGGATGGACCTGAGAGCTGTCTCCTTTGTAGGTGTCCTCAGGGCCTGCCAGCAGGGTGGAACAGCCAGAGCTGGACTGCGGGGGTGGGGGGGTGTCAGCACAGCTGCTGGCCTCTCAGAACTGAAAAGGCAGATCCCAGAGTGCCCCTCTTTGCCAGGATGCTGGGACCCCGGACCTGGCCCACTGAGCGGGGCCCTGGCTCTGAGTGGATATAACTGTTTCCAGCAGGAGCTCTGGGGTGGGAGGAACAGCATTCCCCAGTGGGGAAGAGAGCAGGTTTGGAGCCACTCAGATCTAGGATGGACAGTAGGTGACACGCTGGGTCTTGGCCCTTAGTGACCTTGAATCTCTCCAGGGCCACTGGACACCTGTTGCAGGGCCATTGCCCTCGTGTGAGTTTCTGAGCATCCGCCCCACTGGCTGTCCTCCAGGTGCAGGTGTGGGGGGTCCCCGGAGACCGGCAGAGGGCGGTCTTGCCTTTCTTCCACAAAGCTGTGGCATCAGAGGAAAGTTCTGGGCAGGGAGCCCAGCCTTCATGCTCCCTGGTATTTGCTGACCGATGTCCTAGAGGTGTTTCTGTGGGCACAAGATTCCTTGAAGAGCCTTGTTTTGGGGATGTGACCTCATTAAGAAGTTAGTTGTGTGAATTTTGACCAAGGTGGTTTTTTTTTTTTTTTTTTACAGCAAAGGAAGGTTGTTTTCTGGTCTCAGGAGGGAGGTGATCTGGTCAGCTCTTCCCAGCATGTCAGGATTTAGCTCTGAACGTTAGACGAGCCAGGATCATGGCATCAGAGCAGAGGCTGGCCTGAGAGCAGGGAGGGGTGGGGAATCAGGCTGGCTCCTCTGGGTGCCCCCTTTATGGCGCCCTGAGGACCAGCCCCCCTCCCCACCTAGCAGGGGCTTGCACTGGGAAGGAGCTGGGGAGGCACCCTCAGAGCAGCAGGGGCTTTGGGGAGAGCCCTGGCAGCCGTGAGGGCTGGTTGGGCAGCATGACATTGTCCCTCTGGGCCTGGGGTCCACAGTACCATTGGGGCCCACAGGGCCCCGAGCCTAGAGCTGGCGGAAGAACCATCTTGCCTTGTGGCTGTAGAGCCCCCAGGGGAAGGGCCCGTCTCCTAATGAACCCAGTTAGGCAGGGGTCCGCGTGTCCCTGGAAGCCGCAGCCTCCCAGCAGGAGGCACAAGGTGCTCAGTGTGGTAGGTTCCAGCCTGCGGCGGCCAGTGAACAGTAGCTGGGAGGCCTCTCTCCGGATGCCCCAAGGGCTGGAGGAGACAGAGTGGGCTCAGGCTCCCTGTGTGGAAGTAGCCCTGCCCTGGGTGCCCTGGGACTGCCAGGGTTGGGCTGCTAGCTCTGCTGTGGCTGCTGTTGTCCCCGCATGGACTCCTGGGGCCCCCACAGGTCCTTGACTATGCTGGGACTGTTGGGTAGCTCCTGCACTGCCTCCAGACAACCAAGCTGGTGGGGGCAGCTCCATGCCGCTGCACACTGCACGGAGCATCGGGGGTACTAGGGGCATTGGGGATGCTGGGGGCACTGGCAAGGGTGGGAGGCCAACCCGGAGGAGCGCTGTAGGAGAAGGGGCCCAGCCCCTCCTGCGCAGGGATAGCAAGGCCAACCTGGATTGCCTGGAGGAAGGTGGCGCAGTGGGAAGGGAGCTTCCCTGCCTCTGTCAGCGCTCTGACGCTTTCCAGACGCTTCTCCACAAGCTGATTGAAAAAAGGAACTGCTCTGAAATCCTTGGAGATTGTGCTCACCGCGCTGGCGGGCTGCGGCACCTGGAGATAAAGCGATTGGGGCACGAGTGGCTGAGTGGCAGCGCCCTGCTCAGGTGAGCGCCGCTTCCCAGAATAGCCGCTGTGTATCTGCCCATCAGCTCCCGCTCCACGAAGGGCCTGTGGCTGCAGGAACCACTGTGGTCCCTAGAAGTCACGAGCGAGCTGCTCTACATGGTTTGCCTTAGCATTTCCCCTCCCACAGGAGCTCAGCGTCCTAACTATGCACAGTAGGCCGAGCTGGGGTTGCTGACTTGGGAACGAGGGATTCAGTATTGGAGAACTTCGGACGGATGGGCCGGAGATGAGAACAGACACAGGGCTTCTGGCTGGTATGCCACCACAGTCAGGGGCCCATGGGGAACAAGCCCTTGGGGTGGGGGTGTTGGAAGGTGGCCCTTTCTGGTTTGGGGTTGCTGTTGGTTTGTACATACTGTTTTCCCTTTGACACAGAGGTTCTGACTTTGAGAAGTATTTAAGCCAGTTTAAATACGTTTAACTGTTTGTTTTATAGAGTGTGTCTCTGTTGTGTTTGGGAGCAGCTAGGGATAAATCTCAGATAGATCGATGTGGAGCATCATTGGGTAGATTTAGTCTTCAGCCTGCTGCCGTGAGGAGTGTAATAATCCGCGCCTGCTACATTCATTACACTGATAAAAATCCTTTGTAAACTTTGAAATTGCCTGCGGTTTAATTATGTGGTCAAGATCACCAATTATTTTGTATTGTGTAATTAACAAAATATTAATTTCCTGCCAACTAATATGTCTGAAAAAATTAACTTCAAGCATCAGTTTATGTAAACTCTCAGGAAGATGGGTTTTTTTTAATGGCTGGGTTGTAGGTTTAAGTGGGTGAGATGCTTGTGTGGGCGTCTCTGTTCTCACCGACCAGCCATCTGACACAGTGGCCACAAGGTCTAGACAGCCAGCACATCCTCATTCCAAAAGCAGACATCATCCTGCAGGGCTCTGGGAGGCTTTCTTCCACGCCGGCCGCCCCTGCCTGCCTGAGCCGTCTCCCCAGCGGACGGGCCTTCTGGCGGAGGAACTTCCTCCCTCCTCAGGCAGGGGCTCTGGACGCTCTTGCTGTCATCGTGTCCCACAAGTTTTCTGTACCATGGGAACCACGTGAGCGCCAGCTCCCTGTAGGTGAAAAGGACAGAGCTGGAGCTGGGGAATGAAATGTTGAACGAGTCAGGCACCCCAGGGAGGCAGGGGAACTAAATCAGCCAGCAGTGGGGACCTTGTGCTCGGCAGGGCCAGTAAACAACCTTCCTGGAGACGAGGCTCTCTCCATCACGCTGAAGGCCACTCTGTGGCTGAGGGCTTGGAGCTGGGGGAGGGGTCCGCACGCCTCCGCCCTTCTCACCAGCGCTGGGAGAGCACACATAGGTTCCCCACTGCTCAGGGCCAGCCCTCTCCCCTGTGCCCTAGGGCCCTGGAGCACAGCCCCATTGCGCCCAGGCTCACCCTATGCTGCTATGCACCTCTTGCCCCTGAATACCTTCCCACAAGCAGCCCTGGGAGGTGGGTGACGTCACCTCCCCATTACACAGGTGGGAAAACTGAGTCTGGGGGAAGTCACGTGAGTCTCGGTCTCCAAGGCCGCCAGACACCTGCATTTTGCCTGTGCAGTTGGGCTGAGGGAGCAGGTTTCCCTGTTCTTGTGTGGATGCCGCTTCCATGGGTGGTGAGAACCAGGGAAGTGGCTGGCTCTAACCAGGAAGCACTGTGTGCTCTGTGGTCATGCTATTGGCATCCTGTCCCACAGCTCATCCGCTCCCACGGGCCTCCCCAGGGCAGCAGCCGCAGGGGAGAGGCTACCGCCTGCAGCTCCCGGGTCACTACCTGTGCTGGGGGACGGATGTGCCCGGACCCCACCTCGCCTTGGAAACAGACCTCCAAGCATCCCATGGCCCCACAGCATGCGCCGCTAGCAGCCCGTTGCCAAGGCGAAGCCCTGGGGAACTGCATCCTGAGCCCATTTGGATCAGACAAGAAAGGGGGCGCCAGTCACTCTGGACACAGCGGCGCTTGTGCACCAGTCGTTCCTGAGTGGGAGGCCATGTGCATACAGCCTGCTCTGCGTCCCAGAGACCTCTGCGTGGCCTGGGTGGTGGTGGCCTGGGGTCCCTGTTCCTTTGCGCTTGCCCCATTCAGCCCCGCAGCCCCACTGTCCTCTGCCCTCTGAAGGTGCGTCCCCAGCCACTGGAGATGCACATGAGATATTGGCTGGGCTGGGCAATTTGCACGGCCTTCCAGGGAGGGCATTAGCATATAAATAGCAGATGCAATGACGACCATCACAGCTGAGCACGTTTAATTTTTAGTTTATAAGATAGAATGGGGTTTTAAATGCATGGCCATCAAGCCGCTGAAAGACAAATGCAGTTTGGAGCTCACTTGTCTGACGAGGCCTTACATCATTTTTTTTTTTTTTAAAAAGGGAAACAGACACACATAAAACTGAACAAAAGTGATTTCTTGGGTGAAAAGTAATTGAGATTGCGCACCGAGTTAATTAGATCGTACAAAATTTATTTAACAGTCCCAGCTGCATCTCGGGCGTGCGTTTGGCGGGCAGACCCGCTCCCAGACCAGGTCGCTCTTCCTGTTCCTCCTCCAATAATCAGGAACCCTGATACCCCCACTGCTGTAAGCTGATTGTGTTGTATATTTTAGATGTTTTATTGCTTGTTTAATTATGATCCTAGAAGCTCATTTTTCTAAATCCTTTTAACTGTGGATGCAAATCCATTTTTAGGATACCGGCGGAAGGCCCACAGGCCTCCTCGGCGCCTCCCTGCTGCAGCCGGCTGGCATCTCCCGGTGCGGGAGGCGTCTGGTGGGCCACAGGGCTCTGACCGCCTGCCCAGGGACTCCACCTGTTGGAGAAGGTGGGTGCACAGCCCAGACGCCGCAGGGGCGGGGTGGGGAGCTGCAGAATGAGAACAGTTCATAAGTGGACCCCATTTTGAGGACCAGTTGCCTCCTTGTGGCGTGATCTCCTTCCTTCCCAGGGTTCTCAGGGTGTCCACACACTCCTGCCCCACGCCCTGCCCAGGGCCTCGCCTCCCTCAGGTCTGGATTCTGGCCACCTCCCTGTCCCACCCCGGGACTGGCTTCGGTGGGCTCCTTCCTGCCGGCCTCAGTTTCCCCAGGCCATGCTGTTTGGCCAGGGTCCTAGAGAGGACTTTCTGGCCTGGTTGGTGGCAGTGTTCTGTTCTCTGAGTCAGCGTTTGGTGTGAGGCCCTGGAGCAGGGCACACAAGTGCCACAGCAGCAGCCACTGTGCCTAGTCCAGGGGCTTCCTCTGCATCTGGACAGCAGATGTCACTGCCCTTCCCCCATGATCTGGGGGGTTTCAGAGCACTGTCGCAGCCCCGGGAACTCCATGTTGAACTCGGAGGCTCTGGAGTGCAGATTTGCAGATCTGGTGTTAGCAGCGAAGTCCGTCTCTGGCCTGGGGTCACTACGGGTCCAGGGGCCACCCGTGGCCGGAGAGCTCCCCGCTCACGTGCACAGATGGGCTGTTGCAGAGGCCAGCGGCCCGGCTGCGGGGACCCTGAGGGGGCAGCTCTTACCCCATGGGTCCTCCTGGAGGTGGGTACGACCTGGCACACGTTGTCGGTGCTAATTTAAGAACAAAGAGGTGCCTGGGCTCCATATTTCATCATGGGAATAAACAGTTTTCGTTGGGGAGGAAAAGGGTGTAATTCCTAATAGTTAGCTAAGCAGCTGAATATTTTTTAGGAAATGAAAATTTAGTAAAAGTCCCTGGTGAAATTGAAGGGTGTGAGTGGTGAACGTAATATTTTATGAAAATGACCCCCATATTTAAAACCCGCTGCGCTCTGTTATGCATTGTAGCACCCCGTCCACATCTACCTTTTAGAAAATTAAAACACATAAATTCTGTTTAGTGTTTGATACGCACTGCACTAGCTGAGAACCGTAATGCCCTAAAACCTTGGGCTGCTTTCCACCTTTCATAAATTCCTGGGTAGATTCTATACAAAAATAATTTTCAGGTCCGTGGCTCATTGTTATTCAAACGTGATTGATCGCCGTCATTTGCCCAGCTCGGGAGTTAAGTGCCCCTGTCATTTCCAAAGAGTATAATTGGGACGTTTCACAGGTCAGTGGTGGAGACAGGCTTCCCTTTTGATCAGTGTTAGACTGATAACAAAAAATTACAGTTTCCGATGATTAATGTCTGCCAAGCTTCCCAGATGCACCACAGTGGGTTGTGCCCAAACATAGTGCATTTGCATCTGATTATGTCTCCCAGGGGCAGGCGTCCTGGGTTGCAGGTATGGCAGACAGACGTGGTTGCTGGTGGCTGCCACCAGGCCTGGCTGTGTGGCGACGGGCAGCTGTGGGGGGGAGCTGCCGGCATCGATGACTCAGCCGAGCCTGGGGTGGCCTCCTGCCCCCAGTATCGCCCAGGCTGTCCATTCTCCGTTTGGGCCTCACTGGTACCTGTGAGCTGTGCTGCAGAGAAATACTTCAGAAGTGAAGGCGTGTTACGAGGTTCTCCAGAGTTTGCCTCGGTGATTGGCGTTTATCCAACAGGGCTCCTCATCCTGAGGAGGATTCCTTCTGGGGCATTGAAACTGTGGTGCGGGGTTCACGTCCTGGTCAGGCTGAGCTGGCCCCCGAGTGCTCCCGGGTGGGGTGGCAGTGGGATTGTTTCCTTCTGGGGGATTGAAACTGGTGCGGGGTTCACGTCCTGGTCAGGCTGAGCTGGCCCCCAAGTGCTCCCGGGTGGGGTGGCAGTGAGTCAGGCGCTCCTGCTTCCTCCCTGCCGTGACCCTCTCAGGAAGGAGCGATCCCTGTGGTTTGCTCTCCCCCAAGTCCCATCCTGGGGCTTGACCCCTGGGGGGTCACTGAGAATGTGGGGCCATTTTCAGCAGCCTGACTCCCCCAGTGTGGTGGCCCAAACTTCTCCTTGGGAACCTCCATGGAGAGGCCAGGTGCTACTTAGCCAGCGGGTTTGGGGCAGGGGTCCGGGTCTCGTGGAAGGAAGCCGGCTCCTTGTAGTTCTTCAGGCCCTCTGGGCAAGCTAGGGCGGAGGTGGCCCCCAGCTCCTCTGGTAGCTCTGGACCCCTCACCACACTGACCTGGGTGGGGAAAGGGGCATCATTGAAAGGAAACTGTTTCTTTTTGGCTTTTTAACAAGTTACTCTTAAGGACAGAATATTTCAGAAATGCCGTAGTCACACCAACATCCCCAAGAGCTGCCCCAAGAACTGCTGTGTTTCGGCCTGCAGGGAGGGGCGGTCTTGCCTGTCCTGGGACTCTGGAAACACACTCACTCCGCACCTCTCCTGGCATTTCAAAGGGCACCAGGCGGTGGGGCAGGTTGAGCATGGTTTAGACTCGGAGCTGTGGATCTGGCATGAGCTCAGGAGTGGGACCAGGCCTGGAGACAATCCTTGGTCTCCGGGCTGTGGTGCAGCCCACGCCTGACCCGCAGAGGTAGGACTGGGAATGTCCGGGCCTCTGTGCTCTGTTCATAGGCAGGTCTGGGGGGGGGTTTCCACAGGTGGCAGCCCCAGAGGACGAGGATGAGGATGATGGGGACTTTGTCGAGGTCCCAGAGAAGGAAGGGTATGAGGCCTGCATCCCTGACCACCTGCAGCCTGAATACGGTGAGTGCAGTGGGGGCGGGAGGGGGGTCCTGCTAAGGATGCTGACCCTCAGGGCGTGACCTCATATCTGGGGTCTGGGGCCCACTGAGCAGGGGAGCCAGCCATGGTGGCCACCCTGCCTGCTAACATTGCAGAGCTGTCACTGAAAATCATGGGATTCTCCCCATTTGTGCCCCAGGTCTTTTTGGGCCAGGCTTCTCCCTGGGGCCTGCCTCACCGTGGGCTCCCACTGTCCATGGTGGGCAGGCCCTAGCACTCATTCAGTGGGCACAGCCAGGCTGGTGCTCCATGAGGGGCAGCCCTGCTGGGGAAACACAGGTCTCAGCACAGGGGAGTGAGTCCAGGAGGCGGGCGGGCACCCCAGAGTGGACAGAGAACCCGCATGGCTCCTGTGCCCTGGGGAGAGTGCTGTGGGTATGTGGTTTGAACCTCGAGGTGCCGGGAGACTGCTGGCCGTTCACCAGCTCCTTAGTCCTCAGGCCTCATTGGCCCTGGCGTCCCCACTTACCACCTGTGGAGTCACGGACTCTGCCGCTGGCCCAGGGCTCCTGTGTAGCTCTTGGCAGCGGAGGGTTGTGCCTTGGGAAGTGCAGACCCAGCTGTGACTACTCTTTCCTGTCTGGGGTTTCCTTCTTTCGCATGTCTGCACCCCAACATGGTGGCATCTGGTGAGAGGGGGTGTGGACCCGTGGAATCCACCCAGCACACACACAGGAGGCCGATAAAAACAAGACCCATGGCTTTTGTGGAGAAACAGACTAGTCGACTTGTCTCTGAATCTATAAGATGAAATGCGAACTTTTCCGCAGGGTGTAGATGGTAGGCAGCTCAGCTGGGGCCTGTTAGGGGCAGCACGCAAAGCAGCACATCCAGACCTGACAGTTGCTGCTGGCACAGCCCTGGTTCCTTTCCTGCAAGCTGGCCACCAGCCTGGTGTCCTCTCCCTAGGCACCAACTTGGACGTGGAAGCAGCGGCCACCCATCCTGCCCCCTGCCTGCCAGGGCCTGTGTGCATGCCTCGCCCTCTGCCCGAGCCACGCAGGCCTTCACATTTTAGTTTTCAGGTCTTCCTCTAACCACTAGGCACCCCTCCTGCTCTTCGTTCCTCTGTGTTGTTCTGTGCCTGAAATGGCTTCGTTTATGCTGCCATCCCTCCCCCACCCTGGAGCAGGGGCTCCCTGTGGCCAGAGGCCTCACCTGCCCCCACGAGGGACCTGGGGGCTGCCCAAGGCATCTGTTAGGAGCAGTGAGCGCCCTCCTGTGCCCAGGCCAGAGCCCAGCAGAAGCCCAGCCACACCCGAGGCTGCCTGTGCCCAAGCTGGGACAGTGGGCAATGGGGCCAGGACTGCCAGGGAGCAGCTCGAACACGGTGCAGTGTGGTCACTTCTCCAGGTTTCTACAGCGGAGGAGTCTGGTGATGGGCAGTCCCAGCCTGAGCACCTCCTGTGGCTAGCAGTGCATCCAGCAAAGGTCGGGCTCAGAGACCCCAGGCCCCGCCCGTCGGGCCTGGGAGCCCTGCACTGACCCTCAGCTGGTCCTCTCGGCCCTTTCCAGCTACAGGCGCTTGGCCTGGCCCTTGGCACATCCTGCTTGGAGGGCACGGAGCCTTTTCCGCAGAAGAGAGAGCTCGGCCTGGGGCTGTGTTGGTAGCCAGCTCTGGTCGTAGCAGGGAGCATGGCTACAGTCCGCAGAGGACTTCATCTGCTCCACATCCACTGTGCCACGGAGGCCATGGCCTCCAGCAGGGACGGTGGGGCTGCCGCCACTCCCACTGGCGAGGTGCTGAGCAGGAGTGGCTGAGGGGACTGGACGACAGGCTGGGTGGGCCCACCATGCTCACAGGACATGCGCCTGGACTCAGCACAGCCCTAGCACCATGGCAAGGGGACCTGCCATCCGCGGCCTCAGCCATGAGGGAGCGGAGATGAGCTGTCCCCACAGAGACATTGCCGATCCCCATAGTCTGCAAGCCTGACAGTGTGCAGTCTGCCTCCCACTCTGGGCTCCCGGGGCACCTGACCGCCACCTCCTCATGAGGCCAGTAGGGCCCAAGTCCCTGGTGCCCATAGCTACACCTGGCCCATGGAGGGTACCTCAGGAGCCCAGGAAAAGAGGCAAGACTGCTGCCAGGCCACCGTCCCTTTGCTCACGACATCCTGTGCGTAAGCCGGAAGGTCATGCTCATGGCTGATGTGGGTCTGTGTTCGCAGACAGGTGGGCTGCGGGGGCCTGGTGGTGATGGACCCAGCTGGACTAGGGCCGCAGGGTCGCGAGGGTCGGGAGGGCCCCAGAGACAGCCGTGCCCCCGGTGGGCCCACCCTCGCCACCACCCTAAATCCCACTGGGAGCCCTGGCGGGCCCCAGGGCTCTGGAGGCTTCCAGACACAGAAGTGTGGCAGCCGAGGCAGTTCATAATGCTGGTTTATATTCCGCCTCTGTTTTTTCAATTAAATGCAGGTGAACCCGCAGTAGATTGGTCTAAATCCACACGGCTGTGGAAGCTGGTGCTTTTTCTTTCTCGTTTCTTTCTGTGAATTTTCAGCGAGGGGCTTTTATCTTCCCCTTAATCCTACCATTTCTGTCAGGACATAATCTCTTTCTCAAATTTACATTTTAATTACAAGGCCAGCTGAACTAGGTAAAATCAATAATGTCAAGCTCGGCGGCCTAACTCCGTGCGGAAGCCGCAGCCTCTCCATTTCCCACTATCGATTCATCGCTCCCGCCCTGTCTGCCTTAGCGCTCCAGGCAAATGGGTGCCACTTGGTCAATTTAAACAAAAAGGGGGATTTGGGCATTTGTAGGATTCTTTCTAAAAGCAACGGTGGGAGTAAATCTGAGCCCAGCTCCTGTACTGGGGCCTGTGCCCGTCCGATGGCCGAGTGGCCGGCTCTGCTGGAGAATGCTCGCTTCCGGGCTGAGGCACACCAGCTGCTTTTTGGGGTTTTACTTTGAAAGTGTGTGTCAGCGAGATTGATTTTCTACAACAATGTGAAAATGGTCGTGTTTTTTTTTAGCGCTCTGAGTATTTACTCTGCTTTAACACGCTTACCCATCTTTTTAATGGTTTAAAACAACAAATCAATGAAAAATATATTTCATTCTTGTAACTCCTAGGAATTCACATATTGATCCTTCGGCTGTGATTGTATCCATCTAAATGCCACAATGCCCACTTATCAGCCTCCCCCAGCACCCTGGGCACGTGTGTGTGGCTTGTGCACACTCATGGGGTTGGTTGTCTGCGACAGGCTCTGCATAGTCAGTGATACTTCTTGTCAACATCCCGAGTGGGGGTTTTGGGGGGTTTCGGGGAGCTGGGGCCAAGGCAGCGTGGTGATGATGGAACCTGGCCTGGGGTCCCAACCCTGGCGGACTTGTCACGCCCGAGCAGCTCTGTCCTCTGCTCTCAGCTGCTGGAACCTGGGAAAGGGCAGCGGGCGGGCTTGCCGGGCATCTGCAGTAGGTGCGGGCACATGTTTCCTGCACAGGGCCTATGGGCTTCTGGAGCCCCTGCGAAGCTGTGTGGGCCACATGCCAGGGAGACCATGCACAGAAAGGGGCCCGTCCGCTGTTGCCCGCGACGCTGCGGGGGACTGGGCTGGACGTCCCCGAGTCGGGTTAGGCTGCCCCTGCTGCAGAGAGCCCACGCCTAAAGCACACACTTTAGTCCTCGGTGCTGCCACGTCCCTTCCAGTTCTCTCTAAATCCAGTGTTCATGAGTTGGTTTTGGAGGGTGCTGGGTGGATCCGTGTTCAGCAGGGCCATCTACACCACAAGTCTGTGTGCTCAGGAAGGGATTGTCAGAGTGTGTGTGTAGGTTTCTGACGTCTGGGTCTTCACTGCCCTTTGCTCGGCTCCTGGCTGCTCTGTGGCCCAGGGACATGGTCTGGGGGCGCTGAGGTCCCCTTGGTCCTCCTGCCTGTGGTCCTGTCAGGCGTGCATGTGTTCTGAAGGGCTTCCTGGATGCAGCGTCCCATGTGGCTGTGGATTTGGCCTTTTTGGTCTATTGTGTGAGGGTGCACAGAGCTGGCCATGGCGAGCCCCTGAGCCGCTTACCACGTGTGCTGTGTTTTTCCTTGTGTGTCTGGAGCCTGAAACCCGGTCTTTCTGGAGACACTGTTGTCCTTGCTTTCTCCGTCCCACTCTACAGGGTGAGTCTGCATGGCTGTCTTTAGCTTCATCGTCTTGTTGACTGTTTAAGTGGGTCTTGTGTGGACCACAAGTTGCTAAAAGTTTTGGAACTAATCTGCGTTTTAGCTGATTTTGATCTGTTTAATGAATTGTTTCTGGTTGTTTGATGTCCCAGACACTTTATTACCCACTGGGTTTTCTTTCCCCACCTTTTGTTTGGTAGGTTAATATTTTTTCTGCTAGTTTTTAAAACATTCCATCAATATTGATAAAATTGTAAGAGTGTTGATTTTTCTGAGAGTTATCCCTTATTTTTGAAAGGTTCATCTTCATGTTTCCTGTGCACGGTCCTGGTCCCGTAACACTGTCTGCACCGCCCTCCCCCCGCGATCCCCCAGCCCAGCACCCTGCTCACCCCAGCTCAGCTCTGGTGCCAGGTGTGCAGTGAGAGGCAGAGATACCACTTTGTGCTCCCGCTTGCAAGCCTTGCCCCAAACTCCCTTTCCTCCCTGACGGATGGATTGATGACTCGCTCAGAGAGTGTTTTCAAAGCAGACCTTCCTGTGGCTCCGGAAAGGGTCTCATGTGTGCGAAGCTGTCCCTCACGGGTACCACAGGGTGCTAGTGAGCTAGATAGAAAGTTCTAGCTCGTCTTCTCTTTCAAGCTTCTCAGGAGGAGCTCCAGAGACTTCGCGTTCACAGTCACTGTTAAAAACACTGGTGTTGGTGGGATGCTTGTCCTTCGCCCTTTCTGCTGTTCCTCTCTAGAAGCTTTTTGGATCTTTCTCTTCATCTTATCGTCCTTAAGTTTCCCTGTAAGTCTACCAGCCATGTTTTCTCTGTCTCTTTCTTGACACTCAGTGGGCCATTTGGGTAGTTCCCAAATTCCAGCAAAATTGGGTGTCTTATTTCTTCAACTGCTTCCCAACTCCAGGTTTTTTTTCTGTGCTTTGGGGGCCAGTAGAGAAGATGCTGACATCGGTATGCAGCACACCCAGTGTCCGCACCTGAGCTGTGAAAGCTGCCATCTGGCTTCATCCCACGCCCGCTGCCTGGGGTGCCCACCACCTGGGGCACCCGCTGCAGTCCCTGAGTCATTACCTCTGTCCATTGCGGGGGGGGGTCTCTGCTCTCCCCTCCTCTTCCGAAGCTCCAGTGTGCTCTGGGCCCCACGGCCCTTGGGGAGCATGCAACACACCTGACCTGCTGGACATCTCGCCTTCTGTCTGGAATATGCTGCTCAGCTTCCTTCCTGGCATGTCACAGTCCTCACATGTGACTGCGCTCAGCCCACAGGACCTCAGCTCCCACAGCGAGTTTGGGGTGGCACGCCTCTGCTGATGCCACTCACACTGTGTGCCGCCCTGGGACCCTGGCCTGCACGGGGGCAGTGTGGCCATACACCCTGCAGAGAGGGGCCGGAGGGGGCCAGGGAGGGCCCCTATGGTGCTAGGAATCTGCCTTCATCCCGTTCTGAGGATTTGGGGTAGACGCTGGCCTACAAAGCTCTGCAGCCTGGTAGCCTCGTCTCTGGCCATCTCCGGTAGAGGTGTACAGAAGCACCAGCGTGGTGGCCTCTTCTGGCTGGAGCCTGGCTACAGGCTGACATGGGTCATCACTGCTGGGCCGTCAACAGGGGGTAGAGATAGAGCATAGTGCCCCCGGGGGTCGGTCTGGGGTCATGGGAGCTGTGGCCAGGAACAGCTCCTCTCTGTTCCAGGGCTGGAGAAGGACCCTACTGCCCAGGGCTTGCAGGCCAGGAGGACAACAAGGCGGGACGAGGAGGCGCATGACCCCACCTCTGCTGCTGCCCAGCGTCACCACCTACGTGGACACTCGCTCCCTGCCCCGAGCCCCAGGTGACCTCCAGATGCCTATCTCTGCCTGGTGCAGGCTGCCCAGACACCTCTGGCTGTGTGGGGGTGACCGTAGGTGTGCCCCGGGCTGGACGAGCACCTGCCACTCTCTGGGCCTCTGGCTTGCCTGGGAGAGAGGGGTCCTTGGAGAGCTGGTGGGGACAGGTGTCAGACCCAGGAAGAAGTCCAAAGATCCGAGACCAGGTCCCTGCAGAGCTCCCTGAAGACAGCTGGGCTTGGTGCCAGGACCCAGCGGCTGCCCTGGACCCCGAGCCCAAGGTGGCAGAGGTCATTGCTTGGACGTGTTGACCCCGGGGTCTGTGTCTTGAGGAGAGCAGAGGACAAGAGGGAGAGACGGGGCCTGTGGCAGCTCCTGCATGCACAGTCAGCATGTCCTGTTGTTGTGACCTCACTAGGGCGCCTATGGGACACGAGGAGGCTGGGAAGCTGGCAGCAGAGCGGGCCCGGGCACCTGTTGTACCCTTTGGGGTGGACCTGTGCTACTGGGGCCAGGAGCAGCCAGGGAAGATCCTCAAGTGAGTGTGGTTGTGTCTGGTCCCATCTTTTCCCAGCCCGCAAACACCACTGGGCCCAGGGCCTAGCTCTGCCTCACACTCCCTGTGGGGACGATCACCACATGCAGACTCTAGTAGGACCACAGAACTGTGCCAGGGGGCGCCTTTTAGACCTCTTCTCAGCCTTCCTGTGACTCCCTGGGGAGACGTCCTGCACCGTCCTCCTACAGTCTGGCATCATGGGGTGTGAAGGATTGGTTGCCTGGGCCTAGGGCCCTTCCTGACCCATCCTCGCCCCTCCAGTGCTCTGACTCAACCCTGCACGTGGGCCAGGCCTGGGGCTCTGCGAGGACTTCCCGGAGCTGTCCCTGCACTGTGCCAGCTGGCGCTGTCCTCTGGGGGCCGCAGACAAGAAGGGGGCACAGGTGGATCCACTGGTTAACCTGCTGGGGAGCGTGCAGTCCTGGCAGGCTGGGGACAGCCATGGAGGCTGGACAAGGGAGGACCCTTTCTGAGTTTGGGCTTGTGGCACCTGCGACAGGGTCCAGAAGTCTGGGTCCGCTGTCCTCAGACTGCCCTGCCTGGCCTGGCCTTGTGGCCACAGTGCCGGGCAGCCTGCCCATGGCGGCTCTGAGAGTCTGGTGTTGCAGGTGTGAGTCTGAGCACCGCTTCTGGAAGCCCAGCGAGGTGGACGCAGAAGTGGACAGTGCCGCTGTCTCGGAGATGCTGCAGAGCCGCTCCATTACCTTCGCAGGGAGGTTCGAGCCCGTCCAGCACCGGTGCCGTGCCCCGAGGCCCGACGGCCGGCTCTGTGAGCGCCAGGACCGGCTGAAGGTGAGGTGGCAGCCATGGCTGGCAAGGACCATAGGCACACATGGGCATGGTTGCCGCTGGAATGGGGCGGCTGTATGGAGTGCTGGACTCTCGCCAGCCCTTGTGAAGCCAGCTGTGGCCCTTGGCAGGGCCCCTCCTCAAAGAGGGCTTGTCCATGGCTGGCCCGCGTTGCTCCACCACCATCTCATGCCCGGGGTTGGGGGTCTGATGTCTAGGACCTCGGTGCTCTGCGCTGGTTCCTGTATGCCTGCCCCACACAACCCTTCCTGCACCCGTGCTGCGCTGAGCACCAGGTGGCCGGAGTGAGGGAGGTGGCTGTGGCCAGAACTGCTCTCCTCTTTGTCCCAGTGTCCATTCCACGGGAAGATCATCCCCAGAGATGACATGGGCAGGCCCCTCCAGCGAGAGGACAGGGCCTGGGAGCAGAGGCGGCTGCAGAAGGGGGCGGGGCGTGCAGGTAGGTCTGGGGCCAGAGCAGACGCTGGGTGCTATGTGGGGGGGATAGCCTGTGTGGGGGGATAGCCTGGGACCCAGCGGCTACCTGCTGCCTCCAGCGTGTTTGTAACTCATGGCAGCACCCCGGGGGACATGGGCTTCTGGTTGGGCCAGGTTTTCATATTGCTGCCCCCTGGGAGAAACAGACTCACGGCCAGAAACCATCATGTTGTTTGGTGGCTCGGGTCTGGGTTCTGAATCACGTTTTTAAGGAAATTGGAGAATGAAGGTAAGAAGGCTATTGGCTAAAGCCTGTGCTCCAGAGAGGAGAGCGGCAGGTTCTCCGTAGCATGGGAGGTTTGGGATGTGTGTGTGCACACAGCTGTGAGTGCATGTGCTCGTGTGCACAGGTGTGCGAGTGGGGTAGGTGTGCAAATGGGGTGTGCGTGGGTGTGTGCACACATCCAAGTGGGATGTGCATGCATGTGTGCATGCCCAGGCAGACATAAGAAGGTCCCAGGTAGGCCCTGAGCCCCAGGTCTCGGCAGCCAGTTCCGCACAGAGGCCATTTCAGGTTCTGGCTGATAGACTAGCTTCAGGCCTTGAACCGCAGAAGTGTTGTTCTCAGGACAACTTGGGGACCTTGTCTCAACACGGTATGTGTGTCAGTGCCCTGTGCTGGGCACGTGCCACAGGCTGGCCGCCCCGTGACTCCCGAGGGCCCCTGGATGGCAGGGTCACATGGTGTCCCCTAGAAGTGGCTGTCACTGTCTGGGAAGCTTGTGGGTATGTTCAGAATGTGGGGGTCACCCGTTAGACCTCTGACCCGTCTCGGAGTCTCTGTGGTCTGTCAAGCCTGGGCTAGGGTCTGGAGGTCCTGGCCACCTGGGGCTTTTGCTGTCCCAAGAAAGCCACGTTGTGGACCTGGAGCCCCCATGTGCGTGGGGGCAGCGCTGGCCTGCACATGAGGGTCCCAGCCAGGTGGAGTTTATCGTCATTAGTGGGGTCTTTCCCTTTGACAGATGTGAGATTTCAGGCTGATGCTGTGTCTGAGCCCCCAGGCCGGGGACAGCAGCAGGGAGGGGCCCCTGACCTACTAATCCGCGGGGCGAGGCCTTCCCTGGTGGCTCACACTCAGTAGCAAATTAAGTGCGTATTTTTTGTGTCAACCCTGAAGAGTATCTGGTTCTCCAGGCCTCGGTGACTTGTTAACAACAGGTATCGGGCTGCGGCCGCGGGCCGGCGCTGGCCAGTCAGATGTGAAATAGCATCTCTTTACTAACTACAGTATTGATCCCCGCCTCCCTCGCACGCGCAGCAATTTTCTTTCCCTGGCGCTAACCTTGGTGACAATGCGCCAAGCTCCAGGCCCGCCAGCGCACAGGAAGGCCGTGCGGCCCCAGCAGCTATTGATTTTCCTCAAAGGCTTTTAAATTGCTCCTTCATTTTACTGAGATGCTCATTCCATCTCTCCCGGCCGCCGGTATTTTTCCGTGGTGTTTAAACAATTGCTCCATTCACTGGGCCCCTAAACTGTGGCGCCTTCTTATTATGGGAGATAAACTGTTTAGACAGTTTTCCTTAATCTCGGATTAATCGTTCTTGGATCTGAATTGTGCGGCCCTGTACTCCTTCACTTCAAAAAATCAACTTGGGGAGGCCTAGCCATCTGTCTGGGGCGCACGTTCCGTGGGGTTCCCATGGGCCTGGTGGGCACCAATGGCATGTGGGGTGCTTGGTACCCTCCTGTAAGCCGGGCTCAGTGGCCCAAGGTCTGGGCACATGAGGGGGGCTATGCTGTCACCCTCCTGACCAGGATGCGCCTGATATCACAAAGCCCAACCCCACCTTCCAGACGCAGGCCTGCTCCCACTGGGACCAGGAAGCTGAGGCCAGAATGGGAAGGAGAAGCCAGGGCAGGAGTGAGGCTGTGGGGACCCCGGCATGAGACAGTGAAAGCAACCCTTGGTCCTGGCAGATGAGCGTGCTGGCCTGGCTGTGGTGCAGCCCCAGGCTGGCGAGGCCGGGATCTGTGGGACGTGGAGCAGCGTCCCCTGCTGCCTTGCCTGACCTGGGCCGCAGCAGGAAGAACAGAACTGCCCTGGTAAACTGACTCCCTCACTGAAGCCCATTGCCAAGTCCTCTTTGGACAAGTAAAAAAGAAAGCTCAGCCTGTCCTGAGCGCTGGGCCCTCGCTCCCCTGCTGCACCCAAACACCAGTCATCAGATGGGTCTGGCCGCTGTCACCGGGGGCCGGGTGGACTGGTCCTGCTGGAGGCTGGGAAGTAGCCTGCCACGGGCGCCCATCTCAGCTGCCTTCCTGCCCAGGGGGCTAGTGGGTACACCAGATGAAGCTTCTGGGTCCCCTCCCAGCTCTTTTCTGGCATCTGGTGGCACAGGGGCCTGTGGGCCCAGGATGGGTGGGCAGCTCTGCCTTGCCGTCCACCCCCTTTGTTGCTGGCCAGCAGTGGGCCGAGAGGGGTCGGGGCTCGGGAGAGAGGCTCTCTGGTCGGTGTCAGGAGTGTCTTGAAATCTTGGGGTCTCTTTGCAGATTGGCAGGACCCCGAGTTTATGAGAGATGTGGAGGCTGCCACTGGAGTGGACCTTGGCTCGTCTGGGTCCAACAGGAGCGCCAAGGGCAAGAGGAGGAAGTATCCTGGCCTCACCGACCTGAAGCAGCGGGCCGACACTGCCCGTGCACGTATTGCCAAGAAGGTGTTTGCCAAGTAAGAGCTACTCGCCCCATGCCTGTCCCCCGTCCCTGGATTTGGGGACACGAAGGGGGTGGATGAGCTTCACTGACCAGCCAGCACTCTCTCCTTTCCTGGTGGTGGGGGGAGGCCTCCATGGGGGCTGCTGGTGCAGGGCCAGCTGTCCCTGGGGGGCTCTGTTGTGATCCGTGCCCGGGGACATCCGTGTGGGGACAGCAGGCAGGGGAGGCCGGCCAAGACGGGGGAGATGGGAGACACCACATGGGTCTCTGCTTTAGCAGACCTTGGCCAGTGCTGCCGGGGAGGGGGCTCAGGGACGGGGCATCTCCACAGCCCAGCTGGACATGCCTGGCGGCTGGGGACTCGGCAGGGCCCAGGCAGGAAGGCCTCCAGCCAGTGCTCTCACTGCCTGCCCACCACCAGGGCTGGCCAGATGAGCACACTCAGGGTGCTCCTGTAGGAAGCCCTGTGAGGCCGTGGGCTCCTTGGTTGGATCTATGCACATGTTGTGGGTGCTGTCAGGCCATCCTCGTGGGGCAGCCTTCTCAAGCAGATGATACCTGGAAGGCATTCTCCTCCATGCGGTGGCCGTAGGAGGCATGCATCCTGGCCAGCATCACTACATACTTGGCCTGTGCAGGGTCGGACAGGAGAGAGCCCCATGAGCTCGTCCTGTTGGAGAGCCACAGGTGACTGAGCCCCGGAGTCGCACCTGGTGGTCACACGGGCACTTGGGGGCAGCAGGGCATCGCTGCTTGGCGGCCTCGGAGGCTTCCTCTTGGGCCCAGGGCCCTGCTGAGCAGGCAGCAGACAGGCTGGGCAGCGAGACACACTTGATGGCCCATTCGAGTCTTTGCTGGCAGGCCTGCGGTGCTGCCCCGCGGCTCTGTCCTGGGGCGCTGTGCATGGGGCTAGGGAAGGTCTGGTGCTGCCTTACTGCCCTTGGTCTGCTCCCCCTCTGGCCTGCTGGGCAGGCTCTGCTGTCAGTCTGTGGTGCAGCCTGGCGCTGGTGAGGTCGGGATCCTGGGGGCTCGGGGCTTGGAGCTCCCACGGGGTTGCTTTAGGCTCCGGACAGGTAAGCTGCAGCCACTTCTGGGCTGTGTTGCCCATCTGCACAGTCTGAGCAGTCTGCATGGGGCAGCCACTGAGGTACTAGGGCCTGATCCCAGCCAGACCACGCTCAGAGCCCAGAGCCCTGGCCAGGCTTCCCTGATCTCCTCTCACTCTGCTTTCCCCACAGGGCTGCTGTGCAAAGGGTGGTCACAGTCATGAATCAGATGGACCGGAAGAAGCACGAGAAGTTTGCAAACCAGTTTAACTATGCGCTGAATTAGAGGGCCAGACGTGGTGTGTGCAGCCCCCCTGGCTGTCGGCCCCTCTTCTGGCCTCCCTCAGCCAGGGTGCAGGATGGGAGTGCAGACCCGGGACTGGGCTGGAACCACAGCCACCATTTGTTGCATGGATTTCTTGGGAGGAAATAGTTCTCATTCTAATCACAGTGCCCCAGAGGTACTGACGCTCCCCTGCCCTGGGGAGCCACGGCCCTCCCCTGAGGAGCCACTGCCATCCAGGTTATATGGGTCTGGCCTGCCTGAGAGCCTGGAGGTGACACGGGCAGTGTGTCCTTGAAGAGCCCCAACTCCCACTTCCCAGCCTTCTCCCTGGGCAGTGGTCACTCGGAGGGACTCTGGGAAACCTCACACTTTCACATAAACATTGTTTTTAAGACAAGCAGGGTCATGAGCCACTCGGCGTCACCGCTCGCGTTTCCAGCTCACGGAGCACTTTGGTGATGTTTATGCATCAGAATGCCAGCAACTACCTCACGGTTTTCATGTTTTTAAAAAACAGCCTCATACTCTCACACCCTAGAATTCACCCTTTCAAAGTGTACCACTTAGTGGCATGAAGTGCGCTATATAACCTAGACCAGAACCTGTACACCAGGTTCCAGAACTTTCCGTCACCCCAGAAGAAAGCCTATCCCCATTTTCTGTCACTCCCCTTGCCCTTCCTCTAGCCCCTGGCCCCTCCTGATTTGTTCGCGGCTCTGTCCTTTCTGGGTGGACGGCGTCCTAGCAACGTGTGGCCTTTTGTGTCTGCTTCTTCCATTCACTTAGCACAGCGTCTCCAGGGATCTTGCGTGTTGTGGAATATGGCCCCGCAATGACACCTCCGTATCACAGACATTTGGGGAGTTCTCACACCATTTGGCTGTGATGAGTAATGCTTCTGTGAACATGTGTGTCCGAGTTTTGTGTGGACATATATTTTCATTTCTCTTAGGTTTATGCCTAGAAGTGGAACTGCTAGTTCATTTGGTCACTCTGTGTTTACTTGTTGATGAACCGCCAGACTGTTCAAAAGCAGCTACCCTGTTTTACTTATATTCTTTCCACAGCGCGAGGGGTCCAATTTCTCTGTGTTCTTGCCAACACATGATCTCTGCTTAATCTTAGACACCTGGGTGTGAAGTGTTTTTTTTTGTTTTTTTTTTTTAAGATTTTATTTGAGAGAAAGAGAGCATGAGAAGGGGGAGGGGCAGAAGTAGAGGGAGAAACAAGTTCCTCGCTGAGCAGGGAGCTCCATGTGGGGCTCAATCCCAGGACCCTGGGAACATGACCTGAGCCCAAAGCAGATGCTTAACCAACTGAGACACCCAGGCGTCCCTGAAGTGGTATCTTGATTTGCATTTTAATTTGTATTTTCCTAACGACTAGTGATGGTAATTATCTTTTCATGTGCTTATTGGCCATTTGTGTATTTTTTTGGAGAAATACCTATTCAGATTCTTTGTCCATTTTTAATTGCATTATTTGAGTTGTTAGAATTCTTTATATATTCTAGGGGGCACCTGAGTGGCTCAGTCAGTTAAACTTCTCTCTTAGGCTCAGGTCATGATCTCAGGGTGCTGGGAGCCAGTCTCACATCAGGCTCCCTGCTCAGTGTAGGGTTTGCTTCGTCCTCTGCCTCTGCCTCTCCCCCTGCTTGTGCTCACACACTTGCTCGCTCTCTCGCTCTGAAATAAAAAACCTTTTTAAAAAAGAATTCTTTATATATTCTAGACCCTTACATTGTTTGCAAATATTTTCTCCCATTCTCTTTTCACTTTCTTGATAGTGCCCTTTTTGAAGCACTGAGTTGTTCATTTTGATAACACCCGGTATCTGTTTTTACTTTTGTTTCATGTGTTTCTGGTCCAAGATTGCCTGGTCCAAGATCATGATTTACTCCTGTTTTCTCCTGAAAGTTTTATAGTTTTAGCTATTAAATTTAGGTATTTGATCCATTTTGTGTTAATTTTTGTATATGGTGTGAGGTAGGGGTCCACCTTCATTCTTTTGTGTGTGGATCCCAGTTGTCCCAGCACCATCTGTTGCAAAATTATTTTTTCCCCCACTGAATTACCATCACACCTTGCTGATCATCCACTGGCCATAAACGTAAGAGTTTATTTCAGGAGTCTGCGTTCTGTTCCACTGACCTACATATCCTTGTGCCAGTGCTGCCGTGTCTTGGTCATTATAGCTTTGTGGTTTTGAACCCTGAAAGTAAGTCCTCCCACTTTGGCTTTTTCAAGATTATTTTGGGCATTCTGGGTCCCTTGCAATTCCAAATGAATTTTAGGATCAGCTTGTTGATTTCTACCAAAAAAGGGCAGCTGAGATTTTGATAGAGACTTTGTTGAATCTAGGGATTACTTTGGAAAGCACTGTCATCTTCATATTAAGTTTTATGATTCATGAACTTGGGATATTCTTATTATTTGCCTCTTCTTTAGCTTATTTCAATAGTTTTGTGTAGTTTTCAGTGTACAAGTTTTACACTTATTTCGTTAAATTTATCCCTACATATTTTATTCTTTTTGATATTATTGTAAATATAATTGATTTTTGTATGTTGGTCTTGTAGCCTGAAACTGTGCTGAGCTTAGTTCTAAGTGTGTGTGTGTGTGTGTGTGTGTGTGTGTAGGTCCCTTGGGATTTTCTCTACGCATAATCATGTCATCTGCAATTAGAATGCTTTCTTTCTGATTTGGATGCTTGTCTTTCTTTTGCCTAATTGCCTTGGTAAATTAAGAACTCCAGTCCAGTGTCAAATAGCAGTGGTGAGAGCAGACATCTTCATCTTGTTCCTGGTCTTGGGGAGAAAGCTTTCAGTCTTTCACCATTGAGAATGGTGTAGGCCATGGGTTTTTGTAGGTGCTTTTTGCCAGGATGAGAAAATTCCCTTCTAATTCTAGTTTGTTGAATGTTTTTGTCTTGAAAGGATGTTGAATTCTATCATATGTCTTTCTGTATCTATTAAAATGATCATGTAGTTTTTATCTTTATTCTGTTGATATGGTATATTACATGAATTGTTTTTCATATGCTGAACCACACCCTTGCATTCATGGGATAAATCCCAGTTGGTCATGGTATATAATTCTTTGTATATGTTATTGCACCTGGTTTGCTAATGTTGTACAATTCCACTGACCTAGTTTGCTAGTATTTTGTTAAGGATTTTTGTGTCTGTGTTCATAAAAGAGATTACCACAGACTTTTCTTCTTAATGACGTCTGTCTGGCTTTGGTATCAGAGTAGTATGGGCCTCACAGATTAAGCTGGGAAATGTTCCTTCCTCTTCTGTTTTTTGGAAGAGTTTGTGAAGGATTTGTATTAATTCTTTAAACATTTGGTGGAATTTACCAGTGAAGTTTTGTCCTGGGCTTTTCCTTGTGAGACTTTTTTAAAAAATTAATTTATTTTCTTGGGCGCCTGGGTGGCTCAGTTGGTGAAGCGTCTGCCTTCGGCTCAGGTCATGATCCCAGGATCCTGGGATCGAGTCCTGCTTTGGGCTCCCTGCTCAGTGGGGAGTCTGCTTCTCCCTCTGCTCCTATTCCCCCTGCTTGTGCTCTTTTTCTCCTTGACAAATAAATAAAATCTTTTTAACAATTAATTTATTGTCTTTATTTATTATAGATCTGTTTAGATTTCCTGTTCTTCCTTGAGTCCGTCTCAGTAGTTTCTATATTTTTAGAAATTTATCTATTTCATATGGGGTTTTGGTTGTAATTTGTTGACATAGTGTTGTTTAGGGTATTCGTTTGTAATTTTTTTTACTTCTGGAAGCTTGCTGGCAATGTCTCTTCTTTCATTCCTGATTTTAGAAATGTGAGTGTTTTCTCACTTTTTAAAATTTTCTTGGCCAGTCTAGCTAATGGCTTATCAATTTTATTGATCTATTTAAAACCCAACTTTTGGTTTTGTTGATTTTTCTCTCATTTTTTTCATTGTTTGTTTTATTAATTTCTACTGATCTTTATAATAATACAAGTTTATAAATTCAAAAAAGTAATAAAAAATAATTTAAAAATTTTGGGTTGCTTTGGGTTTACTCTTTAGTTTCTTTTTTTAATTAATTAATTAATTAATTTATTTATTTATTTGACAGAGCGAGAGAACACAGCAGGGGGAGCAGTAGAAGGAGAAGCAGGCAGGGAGCCCGATGCAGGGCTCAATCCCATGACCCTGGGATCATGACCTGAGCCAAAGGCAGACTCTTGATCATCTGAGCTACCCAGATGCCCTTCTTTCTAGTTTCTTAAGATAGAAGATTAGCTTATTGATTTGAGGTGTAGTTACTTTTCCATGTAGGTGTTTACAACTAAGTTTTCATCTAAGCACCGTTGTAGCTTCATTGCATGAGTTTTGGTATGTTGTGTTTCATCTATATCTCCAAGTATTTTCTAATTTCTCTTGAATTTCCTTTACATACTGATTATTCAGGAGTTGGTTTAATTTCCACATACTTGTTAATTTCCCAAATTTTCTTTTGTCATTTGATTTCTAATTTCATTCCATGTGGCCAAAGAATATATTGTGTATAAATTTCAGTCCTTTGAAATTTAAGACTTATTTCATATATGTGCTCTCCTGGGAGAATGTTCAGTGTACACTTGAGACCTGTTGACCTTTAACCCAGTTGTTCTGTCCATTCTTGAAAGTGGGGTGTTGCTGCCTCTGTTATTCTTGATTGTCTGTTTCTCCTTTTCTTTCTGTCAGTTTACTTCATGTGCTTTCGGGCTCTGTTGATAAGTCCATACTCTTCCTGATGGATTGACCCTTTTGACATGGGGTCTTTTCTGTCTCTATAACAGCTTTTGTCTTAAAGTCTCTTTTGTGTGGTGTCCTCACGCCTTGCAGTGTCTACATATGATAACATATGATGTTGAACTCTATCATATGTTTTCTATATATCACTATATATAGAAGACATATGACTTCTATATATCACTATATCTTCTTCCATCCTTGTACTTCCATGCAGCTGATCTCTGCCTCCAAGTGTGATATTTAGTTCATTTACCTTTAATGTAATTACTGAGAAGGGAAGATTTATGTCTACCATTTCCCAGTTTTTCTACACATCTTTTTTCTTCTTTTTCCCATTGCTGTGTGTGTGTGTGTGTGTGTGTGTGTGTGTGTTGCATGGATGTTCACTGGATTCCCCTGTATCTTTCACTGAGTTTTGGGTTTTTTGGGGAATTCTTCAGTGGTTGCTTTGAAGATTCCAGTGAACAAGTAAATACAATCCAGTATGGCTTTGTATCAGCTCCATTTCGGAAGGTGTACAAAAGCTCTGTTCTTATATAGTTATGTTCTCCACTAGCACCTTTGTGCCATTTTTGCCGTACTAATTACATCTTGATAGATTGTGAGCCTGTCAACAAGGTTTTGTGATTATTGCTTTTTGCAGCTCTTTAAAGTCAGATAGAAAAAGAAAAGACTTACATTATACTGTCTACTCTTGGGCTGTGTGGCCGCCTTGACCAGCACTCTCTGTTTCTTGTGGATTTGGCTTGTGTCTTTCACTTTGGTCTGCAGGGTGCCCTTCAGTGTTTCTTGAGGGGTAGGTCTGCTGGCAATGAATTGTCCCAATGCTCGTTTATCTGGAATGTCTTAACTTCTTCACTTTTGAAGAATAGCTTCACTGGATTTTGATATGTTGTTAATAGTTTTTCTGTTCTAACACTTTGAATGTGTAATCCCACTGCCTTCTGGTGTCCACTGACGAGAAGCCAGTGTTAATAAGCTGGGTTTTTGGAAGGTGCCTTGTACACAGTAAGTTGGATTTTTTTTCCTTGCTACTTTCAAGATGCTCTTTGTCTTTGACTTTTTTTTTTAAGATTTTATTTATTTATTTGACAGAGATCACAAGTAGGCAGAGAGGCAGGCAGAGAGAGAGAAAGGAGGAAGCAGGCTCCCTGCTGAGCACAGAGCCTGATGTGGGGCTTGATCCCAGGACTCCGGGATCATGACTTGAGCCAAAGGCAGAGGCTTTAACCCACTGAGCCACCCAGGCGCCCCTGTCTTTGACTTTTGACAATTTTAAAATGTGTCTAGTTATGGATCTCTTTGTGTGTGTCTTCCTTAGAATTCATTGAGCTTCTTGGGTATAGAGGTTGTCAGTCATCAAATTTGGGAGGTTTGGGGACATTATTTCTTCAAAAAGGTTCTTTCTGCCTCTGTGTGTGTGTGTGTGTGTGTGTGTGTGTGTGTGTGTGTGTGTGTCTCCGTCTCCCTCATGTCGTTGGACTCCCTTTATGTGTATCAGAGGGCTGGTGGTGTCTCTCTGGTCCCTGAAGCCTTGTTCATTTTTCTTCATTCTTTTTTCTGTTCCTCAGAATGAACCTGTTGGTCTATCTTCTGGGTCACAGATTCTTTCTTTTGCCAAGTAAAATCTAATATTTACTTGCTCTAATGATTTTTTCATTTTTTTAAAAGATTTTATTTATTTATTTGACAGAGATCACAAGTAGGCAGAGAGGCAGGCGGGGGGAGGGGGTGGAGAAGCAGGCTCCCTGCTGAGCAGAGATCCTGATGTGGACTCCATCCCAGGACCCTGGGATCATGACCTGAGCTGAAGGCAGAGGCTTAACCAACTGAGCCACCCAGGTGCCCCATGATTTTTTCATTTCACTTGTACTTTCCAAGTCCAGAATTTTCTGTTTGGTTCTCTTCTATAATTTCTTTTTACCAATGTTCTCTATTTGGTGAAACATTATCTCATTTTTAATTCTTTAGACATGGCTTCCTTTACTTCTTTGAAAATATTTCTAAGAATTGGTTTACAGTGTTAGTCTAATAAGTTCAACATCTGGCCTTGTTCAGGGACCGTTTGCATTGACTGCTCTGCTCCTTATGTATGGGCCGTACTTACCTGTTTCCTTGTGTGTCTTAATTTTTTTGTTGAAATTAGACATTTTAGATAACATAACATGGCAACTCTGGAAATCAGATCCCTCGCCCCACAACTTCTTGTTGCTGTTTATTTAGTGTCTTTTCTGGACTGATTATTTAAAAATTTGTATTCTTTGTCATGCTTGGCCACTGAAGTATCTGTTTGGTCAGCTTAGTGATCACTAATGATCAGAGACTTCCTTAAATGTTTCGATCCAAGAAGTGTTGTGGTCTTGGCAGAAAGCCACGCGTGTGTGTCGGGCACACCTTGAACACTCAGCCAGGCAGTTGCCGACTCCGTTTTAGCTTACACTTCCTGCTTGTTCAGGGCCTCAAGCTCAACCAGTGGTGAGAGCTAAGTACTCTTCAAGTCTTCTGAGATTTTTCACCAGCGTCCTTGGTCAATCGGTGTCACCATTGCAGGCCACTGCATTGTTCAACAGTAGCCCTGATTGTTCTCTACAGACCCACACTGAGCCAGTTGAGTAAGGCCAGGAAAAAGACGAGCCTGGTGAGTGGGTTTTTTCCAGGTAGCAGCCAGACAAGTTCAGGAGTGACAGGTGGAGTTGAGAGGAGTGAGGGTGGGGTTTTGGGGTGCCCCAGACCCTGTCTTCCCCTCCCGGGGGCTGCTACGGCTCTGAGGCTGCTGGGTATGGAGGCCACTGCAGAGCTGGAGAGAGGGTGTGGGCATAACCAACTGAAAATGCCACAGGGTTTGCCTTCCCACCAAGATTGAGCCATTTTTCTAGGATGAACCCTCCTTGGATTGTTATGGGTCTTTGGTTAATTTCCAGAGTTTTGAAAAAGTTCATTTTTTCAGTTTTTCCCCGGGTTCTGTGGCATTTCGAGCTGTCCCAAGTGCTGGGCAGGAAGACCCTTCCCCTGCCCTATATACTGTACTTCGCTGTCCTGCCACAGGTGTGCTTGGACACGCCCGTCTTCACACACAGCTGCACGTATCTGTGGGCTGAGGCCCTGGGACTTCAGCTTGCTTTCCCAGAAACGACCTTGCAAGAACACTGACTTTGGAACCCTCCCTCCCTCGGCGTGGTGGCAAGCATCCTGATCTTTACCAAGCCCCATGGAACACTGGCATCTCAGGGCTATTATTCACTTGTCTTTTACAAGGCAGGTGTTGAGATTTTTTCATATGGTAAAGCGCTCTTCCTGGCTCCTTTTCTGTGAATTGTATGTCCATATCCTTTGGTCATTTTCCTGTTGGTTTATTAGCTTATATAAGTTGTAGGAGCTCTTTGTTCATTAAGAAAATGAGCTCTGGAGGCATCTGGGTGGCTCAGTGGGTTAAGTCTCTGCCGTCAGCTCAGGTCATGATCCCAGGTTCCTGGGATTGAGCCCCTCATCGGGCTCTCTGCTTGGCAGGGAGCCTGCTTCCCTCTCCCCCTCTGCCTGCCTCTCTGCCTACTTGTGATATCTCTCTCTGTGTGTCAAATAAATAAATGAAATCTTTTAAAAAAATGAGCTCTGACAAGTTGCAAATATTTCCCATCTGCTGACTTTGCTAATATTTTGCTACGTGGAAGTTCGTGTATCTGTGTCCCTTCCCCCCTCAAAGATTCTATTAAAAACTTTTTCTGGGGGCATCTGGGTGGCTCAGTGGGTTAAGCCTCTGCCTTCAGCTCAGGTCATGATCTTAGGGTCCTGGTATCAAGCCCTGCATCTGCTCAGCAGGAGGTCTGCTTCCCCCTCTCCCCCTGCCTCCATCTCTGCCTACTTGTGATTCTCTCTCTCTCTGTCAAATAAATAAATAAATTCTTTAAAATTTATTTTTTAAAAATCAAGTAAAAATATAATTTTTTTTGGCTGTGTTTCCTCTGGTACTTCTACATGTTTCATTTCCACATTAAATCACTGATTTGTTTATCACTTACTCTCATATAAAACGTGACCAGGAAATCCAGTTTTCTATTTCAGACAGCTGCTCAGCTGTGTCGTCCACTTCATGACAAATCAGTGTTTCTTGAGCTGATGTGGAGCCTTGCCGTCTCATGTGATACCCACAGACAGCGGTTCTGCGCAGGAGCTTTCTCTCCCCCCCCCCCCATCAACTTGCCTCTGTGTGTGTTACCACACTGTTGAGGTTACTGTAGCTTTGTGCTATGTTTTCACGTCAGAGACTTCTTTCTGTTCACTTTGAGGCAACAAGAGGTGTGATGGAAGAGGGCGTTTTGTGAAACTTAACAGCACGGGGCGCAGGTGGAGCATGGGGGAGGGGCCCTGCTGTCCCCATCCAGAGCAGACTATAGGAGGGAGGAACGGCAGGGCACAGGGAGCATCACTGCAGAGTCATGGCCTCAGCACTGGGGTTGGACGGACCATTACAGAAACAGGGTGTCACAGAATTAGCTGACTCCAACACAGGATTTATGTGTGCTTCTGTCATGAAAAGCCTTTAGGTGGGGTGCCCCAAGCTGGTGAGAAGACACCACGGTGCCACTGGGGCATTTTGCTTGGTGGCATCAGTGCATAGGCCTCCATCCCTAAGGCTACCTCTTGGCCCAAGTTGGCTGCTGGGGCTCCAGCCATCCCAGGGTATGGGGACAGAAGGAGCGGAGGGGTGTACCTCCGTTTCCTGTGGAGAACCTTTTCAGGTGCCCTGCTGCTTCCACCAGTCTTAGTCACCTGGCAGTGTCCAGCTGCCCAGCAAGCAGAAAACGCAGTCCTTTATGCTGGGGATAGGCATCCAGCTACCAGCAATTCCTGTGTCCAGGCAAGAGGGTGAAGAGATCAGCCATCAGCTGGCTGCTCTGAAAGGGCCATCACACAGGATGGAGTGGGACGTGGCATCCTGGAGTTGTCACCTGCCTATGGGGGATGGAGCCCTGGGATGGAAGAGAACCTCCTTTCCCCATAGACCTGTATGCAACAGTGTCTACATGTGACAGTCCCTACAGACTACAGACCCCTGAGAATGACCTATTTGACCTCCACTTCCTCCCCAGCTGTTACCACCTGCTGTCCTGGGTGCCCCTGGCTCTATGTCCAGACTTACCCTCCCCATAGAAATGTCACCCCCTTCAGGAAGCTTCACCCCTTCCCTTGATTAGCCTAGGAAGGTCCCTCTGAGCTGAGTGACACTTCAGAGCCATGTGAACCTCAAGTGGCCCAGGGCAGAGACCTGGGGACCCCACATTGGGTCCTGGGTACCACTTTGGGGGTTAGTGGATGTCACCGATAAGGCTGGCTTGCTGGGAGCAGGGAGCGAGCGGTCAGAAGTGACTCTGCAGGTAAGGGAAGAGGAGCAGGAGGGCAGAGGCAGTGACTGGCCCAGCGGAGGACTATGGGACTGAAGAGACAGCCACAGAAGCACCCTCTGTTGCCACGTGGGGGAGGGGACCATGTGGATGAGGGCAAGAGCTGGGCAAGTGCTGGCAGGAGAGCGAGGACAGAAGCAAGTCCTGGAGATGGGGAGTGAGAGTCTGGGGGCCACACTCCCCAACAGCCTCCCTTGGTGAGGATTGGTCATGTGACCAAGCTCAGACCAATGTTATGAGCAGCTGTTTTACATGGGCTTCTGGGAAAGCACCTTAAAAGGAAAAGGGGTGTACCCCCTTCTCTCCTCTCCTTCCTATCTGCTGCCTGGAATGGGGATGTGATGGCCAGAGCGTTGCCCTTCATCTGGGTCCCAGAGGATAAGCTCCCAGCCCAGGAATGCTGTAGCACACAGTGGGATGGAAGAGGATTTCCAAGAACTCTGTGTAGGTGTCATCGCTGCCTGGGCTGCCAGTGGCCAGATTTCCATCACGCAAGAAAAAATGAATAATCTCCTCTCAAGTTGTGTTCATTTGGATATTCTCTTTCATGCAGCCCAAACCAATCCTAATAGCAACCCACCAGAGTGCCAGCCGTGGGCTGGCTGAGTGGTGTGGGCAGTGGCCTCATGGGGAGGGGGCTCTGCCTCTGTCTGGGCTCAGCAGTGCCCGGGCAGGAGACAGCGCAGCCTTCGGACAGGCCTGAATTTGTCCAGGTGCACATCTGCAGGGCCTGTGCCTTGCTTGACAGGAGGCAGAGATGAAAGGGGAGTAATCTGGGATGCGGGTGGATGCTGACGCAGCCAGGACTGGTCCTAAGAGCTTGAGGAGGGACCATCCCAGAGTGCACCCAGATCTTGGAGCTGAGACAGCCCTTCGTAGCACTAACACCAAAGTGGGGCCCCCATGGTGGGGGGACAGCAACGAGGGGCTAGGAAAACCACCACTCACCTCCGCCTCTAGCTCAGGCTGGGGGTGCCGGCTCATGGAGGCCTGAGCACTGTGGGCCACGGGGCGGACTCGCAGGGTGACTATACCCGGCCTACCACGTCTTCTCCCTCCAGGGCTATGATGGAGCAGGCCCCACTGAGCTCAAGCAAAGGGGACTTTGGGAAAACCCCTGCACCTTTGCTGTTGTCCTCCCTGCGCCCAGGAGGTGGAGGCTATGGCTTCTTGCTTGGCAGCCCTCAAGCCCAGCCAGGCTAAGTGCACAATAATGCTGATGATTTGAGTTTAGGCCAAGAGCCATCTAGAACTTTCTGGAGCTTTGGGTCTCCTCTGTCAGCTGCCTGTACCCTGGATGCACAGGCCTCAGTGGTGAGACAAGGGGTGTCCTCACCCCCTCCACCCTCTGCTGTTGGATTGCACAGACACATCGGGTCTGCTGAGCTCTGCCATCCAGAGAACCCTGCTCTTGGGCAGACAAGGCAGCACGGTTACTTAGAAAATTCCCTGCTGCCAGTGCTGAGCAGGTGGAGCGCAGAGAAGGGGTGGCAGGTGTGTATGGGGTTCTGAAGCAGAGCAACAGCCTGCAGGAGGCCAGCCCCAGCGGTGGGCAAGGTGGTCCCAGCCACTTCTACCCCCAGCCCCAGTGGCTGGGGACTGCCCCTCGGTGGCCCTTTACCCACTAGTGATGGTGAAGCCAAGGGGGTCGCTCTCTCCGCTGCTGCCCTGGCAGGTGTGGGAGTCGCTGCCACCCACCATTGCCGCGGCCTCCGCTCCCCAACTCAGCCTCCGCCCTCCTCAAAGTGGGTGCGGCTGGGTGCGAAGTGGGGCGGCTACTAGGCGCGGGAGCAAGTTCTGAGAGCTCAGCCGGCTCCTCCCGCGGAGGGGACGCCGCCTAGAGAAGACGCATCCCCGAGCGCAGCCGGCTCCCTCTGCGGCGCAGGCCTCGGCGCAGAGCAGTCACCGTGCCCGGCACCCTGCTGCCCCTCCCGAGTTCTTCCCAAGTCCGGGCAGTGCTGCCCCAGGGACCCCTCCTCACCGCGCCCCAGTGCCTGCATCCCCGCAGCTTCGGCTCTCGCGGCGGGCAGCCGCCAACTCAGGCGCCGCCGCATCTCCCTTCCCCGCGTCCCCAGGGCTCCAGGAACCGTGTGCGACCCGCGCCCAGAGCGGGACCCGCAAGTCGATGCGCCGGCCTGGAGCGCTACCTGCTGCCGGGCTTGCGGTCCAGCTCGGGCGCCCTTGGGCAAGTCGCTGGAGCTTGGGGAGCCCCAGCTTCCCTCCCCTGGGAAGCCACAGGAGCTGGTTGGTCCCTGCCGGGCCTGGGGGTGCAAGTGCCCAACCCGAGCCGTCCCGGCCAGGCCTGCGGTAGGTACCCAGAAGACAGTGTTGCTCCCAGCCCAGACCCTGCGCCCGGCTCCGTCGGGCGGGGCGTCCACCACCCCGAAGAGCCCCCTAAGGCAACACAGAGGAGGAAAGGGATGTCCCTGAAGCCATGGGCCCCAGGGTGGGGGGAAGGAAGACGCGGGGACCAGGGCCTCTCAGAGGACATACTTAGTCACCCAACCCGAAGCCTGTGTCTGTGTGTGTGTTCCTGTGTGTTTGTGTCCCTGTGTTTGTGCGTCCCTGTGTGTCTGTGTGTCCCTGTGTGTGTGTCTGTGTCCCTGTGTGTCTGTGTCCCTGTGTGTGTCTGTGCGTGTATGTCTGTGTGTAGGGTGTTGTGGAGGGGGGGCGCTACGGGAGGGCAGAGTTTGGCCAGGGGACACCGGGACCTGAACGCAGTGCCTGGTCCAACGGCCCGAGGCACCTCCGACGCGACGAAGTCCCCACGGACGCGCGCGGGCAGGCGGGAGCCTGAGGAACGCGGTGCAGCCTCCTGCGGTTTATTGATTGAGCGAAGTTCAGCAAAGTGCTTCCGAGCGGGCCGAGCCCGGCCCCTACGCGTACAGTCCATAATAAACGTAAAACTCTTCTGTAGCAGCCGGCTGTGTACCGAGTCCACGACTGCGGCCGCACAAGCCCGGTGGCGGGCGCCCGCGGGTCCCCGTCCGCCGCCGCGCTCAGAGGTGCGGCGCGTAGAAGGCGGGCGCGCCGTAGGTCTGCGAGCCCAGCACGAAGGGCGACAGCACCGCCGGGCTCGACAGGAAGGGCAGCTGCGCGGCGCACACCAGGCCGCCGGGGCCGTGCGCCGGGTACCCGGCGGGGCCATGCATGGCGAGCGGCGCGCCCATGGGCGGCGACGGGCTAAGCGGGCTGAGGCCGCCGGGAAGCCCCGCGCCCGGCCCCGCGCCCGGCCCCGGGGCCCCGCCGCCGCCGGTCGGCGCGCTCGTGTCGGCGCCAGGGTTCTGCTTCTTCCACTTGGTGCGGCGGTTCTGGAACCAGATCTTCACCTGCGTCTCGGTGAGGCTCAGCGACAGCGCCAGGTTGAGGCGCTCGCACACCGACAGGTAGCGCGTCGCCTTGAACTTGTTCTCCAGCGCCACGAGCTGCTCGTAGGTGAAGGCGGTGCGCGCGCGCCGCGGCTTCCCGGACTTGGAGTCCGAGCCCGTGCGCTTCCGCTTTGGCTTCGTCGCCGCGGCCGCGCCCTGCGGGGTCGTGCCCGCGCCCCCCGGCGTCGCCGCCGAGGCCCCAGGCGGGACGGGGGCTCCGGGCGAGTTCCCGCGGGGGCCAGGCGCTGCAGCCTCGTCCACCGCGCCGGGGGGCGCCTCGGTCTCGGCCGCGCCCGGGCAGCCCGACCCGCGGGCCGCGAGGCCGCCGCCGCCTCCCCGAGCCTCCTCCGCGCTGCGCGCAGTCCCCGCGTCGGGCGCCTCGTCGTCGTCGTCGTCGTCGTCGTCGGGCGCCTCGTCCCCGCTGTCCGCGCTCGGGCTGCGGCCGCCACCGCCGCTGCTGTAGCCGCTGACCTCGGCCTCGTCCGCCTTGCAGGGGTCGCCGGCGTCTGCGGGCGGGCGGGGCGGGGAGGACAGGACAGTTAGGACGCGGCGCCCTCCCTTCCGCGCGCTCGTCCCCTCGGGCTGTCCCGCCCCGGGAAAGGTTCCCTCCTCCGGGGTCGTCGCTTCTCTGCCTTATTGCCCTCCTCCTCTTTTTCTGCCCAGCGCTTTCGTTCTCCTTCCCTCTTCCCTCGGCGCCCGCCCGTCCGCCCGCGTCTGCTCTCCATCCCTCGCTCGTTCCCTCCTCTCGAAGCTTCCCCTTCGTGGCGTCTGCCCGAGCCGGGCCGGCCGGTGCCGCGCGCGGGGTTCACGGCGGAGTGAAAGCTCCGATCGATCCGCGGGGCAGATACAAACTTAATTAAACTCATTTTGTGTAATGTACAAACTAGTTAACGGCCATTTAATTTATTTCGGCGTATATTACCCTCCAATTACAGAAAGGCGTGGGCCAGCCAATTACCGGGCATTGTATAGCCAGTGGGCCAGAAGCCAGGGGTGGGACTGGAGCTGCCTGCCGGGAGGGGACTTCTGGGGACCAACCAAACCTGGACTCCCTGGCCCCACTTCCACCTCAAGCCGCAGCCCCGAAACTTGGCAGCCCGTACACTCCTCCGCTGAAAGCCCGCAGGCCTGGGTCCTGACCAGAAGGTCCTGGCCCTGGGGTGGGTCCTGAGCAGAGCTAACTTGCCGGGGGTGGGTGGGAATTCCCGTCCCCACTAGGCCCAGTCTGAGGGGCAGCCCCGATCCTCCAAGCAGAGGCCCCTGAAGGGCTGCATTTCCAGTGTGGAAAATTTGGAAGACAGAGTCTGTCCTGGGGAGGGCCTGGGAGGCCATCTCTGCAGACCTCACCCCACAGGTGGTGGTGGTTCCTGGGCACGTGGTGGTCACCGAGCAACCCAGTCAGGCACCAAGACCCCGCTGTTGTGTCAGGTTGGCATCAAGAACCCAGGCAATAAATGTCGAATCGTGGGCCAGCAGCCTTCCCCAGAGTGACCACAGAGTTTGCATGGGAATCAGCAGGGCAGGTGTGTGGGGGTGGGGGGCACCCACACCCCCTAGCAGGAGCAGGCTGTCCCCTAGAGGATCCTGAGAGCACCTGGCCATCTAGCTTTGCCTTGTTGGAGGTAGTCGGAGGAGGAAGACGGCCTGACCAGGCTACCCCTGGAAACAAGAGACAGGGCCTTCCGCTGGGATGGGCTCCCCATGCGGGTGGAGGCTCTGGGTGGAGGCTCCCAGAACCCTGGCTAGGCCAATAGCCCGATAGGTTCCCCTCCAGCCAGGCTGGGCTTGCTCCTCCTTCATCTCCACCCCACATGGAACCCACCAGCCCATGTACCCGGAGGGCCCTATGCCCCAAGACAGCGACCCCAGCCCTGTCCACCCTGCACTCCCGTCCCTGCTCAGCGGAGGGGCTGGGACGTTGGAGGGAGGAAGGGCCGGAGGAGGGGGCACCAAAAGCAATCAGGAGCCGGTCGAATGCAATTCTCGATCAATAGCGGCCCCTAATAAGTGTAATAGGTTTTAATCGAGTAATTATCCGAATTTTGACCCTATAATTTAGATGTTCGGGGGGAGTTTGCAAGGTGCTTGAAAGAGATATGCATGCTGCCGTAATGGGATATCGACCCGGCCGGGGGCGCGGGCCGCCCCATTACCGGCCGCTTTCCGCCGCTAAGCACATTTCCCCTTAACTGTAATCGAAGGGATTTAATTGTTTTTCCAGAGATAACCAGCGTTTTGTCACAATTAGTCTGATTTGTCCAAAAAAAAAAAAAAAAAAGAGAGAGAGAGAGAGAGAGAAGGAGGAGGAGGAGGAAATGGGGAGGGAGGCCTCCGGCGGCCGCGGTGGGGCCGGGGAGGTCACGAGCCCTCCGCCTCGCAGGTCCCCTCCTCCTCTGGCACCAGCTACCTTCCAAGGCCGTCCCTGCAGCCCCGCAGCCCTGGGACCGGCCCTGGGACCGGCTCGGGGGAGCCATCCCGGGAGGCGCGGGGCGGCCCCGGCCCCGGAGTCCGGGTCGGACGGAGCCCCGCGCGCTGCGAACTTTGCACTGAGCCTTGGCACACCGCTGGCCCGGCTGGCCCGGCTGACCGAGGGGCCCGGGAGAGTAAACGTAAAGATGCGGCCCGTCCCCCGGCTCCCGCTACCGGAGCGGGCCGCGTCCTACTCACGCGGCGGCTCAGCTCCGGTGGCGGCTCCAGCTCCTCCGGCGGCGGCGAGGGCGCGGCGCTCCAGCTCCTCCGCGCGCGGCGGGCGTCCCGGGGCGGCGGGGGCCGGGGCGCACGGGGCCGGAGCGCACGGGGCCGAGGCGCACGGGGAGCATGCGGAGGGCGCCACGGGGCCCAGAAGCACACAGCGGCGTCTTCTGCTATTGAACTTGTGGGGGTCCAGAATGTCCAGCACCGAGAAGGAGGTGGGGCGCGGCGGCGGGCCAGGGCGAACCGCCCCGGCCCCTTCGGGCGCCGCGGGCACCGTGTCGCTGGCGGCGAGCGGCGGGGGTCCGGCCCGGGGGAAGGCGGGCAGCTCGGCGCGCCCGTCCATGGCGTCCCGGGCGGTGGCGCGGCGGGCGTGGGCGGTGCGGGCCCCGGGCCGGGCCCGGGCGGCGGCGGCGGCAGCGCCGGGCCGTCCCCGGGAGCCGCCGGGCCGCTCGCGCTCATGCCGGCCTCCCGCCGCTCCGGCCGCTCGGGCCCCGCCGGCTACTGGGCTCCCATCCCTGGCGGCCCTGGCGCCGCCGCACGGTCTCGCGCCGGCGGCCGCGGCTCGCCTGGCTCTCGGCACGGCGCCCCGCGCTCCGCCGCTGCTGCCCGGCGCTGCCTCCGCCGCCGCCTCAGGCGCCCGCCGCGCCCGGACCGCGCATTTATGGCGGCCCCGCCGGCGGCGCCCACGCGCCCACACGCCGCACACACGTGCGCCCGCAGGCGGCCGCGGGGCTCCGCCGCCCTCGTTAGCGCGCGCGCCTAATTGGCTGCGAACGGTCCCGGGCGGAGGAGGCGGGCCCCGCGCGGGACGCACGGACGGAGCCCCGGGCCCGACCGACAGACGCGCCGCCCGGAGCCCGGGTGCGGGCCGCGAGCGGCTGTCGCGGTCAGCGGCGCGTCGCTGCGCCTCCGCTCGTCCAGAAACTGTGCGCCTGCCTCCTGGGCAAAGGGGAGGAGACAGCGGTGGCTTTTAAATAATTGCGGGATCAATCGGTGGAGGGGCCGCGGAGGCCCCGGGGCGCACGGGCGGGCGAGCGCTAAGACTTGGCTGGGACATCCCGGCGCGGGACGCGGCGCCCAGGCGGCTTCTCTGCGGGCTCAGGGCGCGCGGTCCTGCCACTCCGGCGGTCCCCAAGGCTCCGGCGTCCCTCAGCGTCTGGGGCGGGGTGGGTCCTGGGGACAGACTCGGGATGTCTTCCTCGCTTCTTCAGCCCCCTCCCACGGGTTCCGTGGACATCGGTCCCGCCTCTCCCGGTCGCTCCTGCCGGGGTCTCTTCTCGCGGCTCCGGGTCGCCGTCCCTCCAGCCCCTCCCGCTCCCGCCCCTTTCGCGTCGTCAAACTAGGGCCCGGCCTTGTGTCCCCGCGAGGGGCGGGGCCGGCGGCCCCTGGGTCGCTCATTAGAAGTAAGATCGAAAGTGAGGGAGGCTGGACGGCCCTCCCACCCCCGCCCCCCAAAATGGGGACCGAAGAATCCTACATACAGCAGGCGGCCTACATAAAAATCGATATGCAAGTAAGGGGACACATTACGGCAAACTCTTCCAGCCCCACGCCCGGAGAAAGAAGAAGGCCCTCGGTCCGGGTCTTTATTTGCACATATTTCTCCACAGAAGCGATGTTCGCACCACAGGGCCCTGCGGCCCTCGGAAGGACCGGCCAGCGTCCGGCGTCCGAGGGTAAGACCACCGCTGCTCCTGGGCAGCGCCCTTCCCCCTTCCCACAGCAGAGCCGGCGAGCGCTTGGGCCGCTGGTGGGACCCAGGTGGGAACCGGCGGTGGGAGCGCGCGTGCGAGGGTCTTCAGGGTGTGAGGCTGTTTGCGATGGGCGCGAGTGTGCGCGCGGGCGTGTGCACGAGCGGTGTGCGCGCCACCTCTCACTGCGGTCCCCGGAGCCTGCTCCGCACACAAGGACGGGTCCTTTGCAATTACCGCGGGCAATGATCCTTTGGAAGCAGAAATTAAAAGTTGGGAGAAATAATGGGGGACCAATCGGCTGTAATTTGGGCCAAGCTCGGACATGCTGAGCCTCAGGGAGGCTGGGACTGGGGGTGGGGGGCGAGGAGGCAAGGCCTCCCGTCTCCCAGCCCATCCCCTCCCCCGCATGCTGGTCCATCCTGAGATTCTAATCAGACCCACAACACTGTGTCCTTCCTTGCCAGGACTTGATTATTCTTTATCTTTAAATTATAAATCACCTCTGGGGGAAGGAGGGTGGATAATCTCTCATCACAGGGAGGTAATTATCTCCTTCCCTCCCCCACCTTCCTGGCGGGACTCTTAGGCTCTCTCTACCCCTCCCCCAGCTAAGTTTGAATATAGATGTGCACACCCCATTCACACACACACACACACACACACACATACACATACACTCATTCAGCAGGATGCGCCACATACAATCCCAGATTCATTCAGGAGCACCTAGCTGGTCTGAGGTGCAGGAGCCACAGAGGCTCTCAGTGCCCTGCAGCCAGCCTCACCTGCACCCGCCAGCTTTGCGCTGGTCTCAGTCCTCTCTTTAAGTCTTTCCAGGAGGATGGCACACAGGGCCCCTACCTGCAGAGTCCCTGAGCTGCCACTCTGCCCTCTGAGGCACAGGATGAGGTGCGCTAGGGCAGATCTCCAGTGCAGACCTTTGACTTGGCTCTGTGTGGTTGAGTTTCAGTGTGACCTAGAGCATCACTACCTCCTCCTGTGCGTGCTCACACTCCATGCCACACACAGTCTCTCCCTATCTACCATAGGTCACCAGGGGAGGCACAAACATGGTAGTCACTACCCCCACACCCTGCTAGGTGGGCAGGGGCAGGGTGTGGGTCTGCTTTCACCCCCGTTTTACACACCAGACACCTGCAGGTGAGGAAGAGAAATGGGACGCCTCTTGATATAACTTTCATTCAACATAAACCCACATAAAATGATGTTTTATATAATGTCAATATAGTGTAATGTATGGTAAATAGTACTAAAGCATAGTAAACAGAATACAGTATATTAAATATGATACATACTAAGCATAATGAAATAACATATTGTAATATACAACCATATATTCACACACTCAGCACAGCAGGCTGTGCTCCCTGCTAAGAGGTGGGGATTGGTTCAGGGCTTAGTGTTACTTGGACAAAAAGTGCTGTGACTGTCCTGGAGTTTGGAGTCACCAATATTCTCCTCCTTGGCTCTCCTCTCCCCTCTCTTCCCTGTGAACTCTCTAATGGGAGCTGCAGCCATCAGAGTAATGAGCTGCAGATTCTGACCCAGGGGAATAGGGGCAGGGCAATGGGGTATGAGGGGAGGCCTCCAGTGCTACATAGAGGACCTTGGGTCATGTTCCCATGAAAAGAGGGGGTGCTATATGAGGACAAGGGTCAGGGAGATCACGACATCTGCTCCTACCCCATGCCTCCCCCACGTCTAAAAAACAACCCAAGTAAGTCATGGCATTGCACAGCCCCCGTCCTACTCTCTCAGATACCCGGGAACAACCCTCCCCTCCCCCCAACTTCAACTCAGAGCTTCCAGGGCTATAAAGACATCCTTTCGCTCCTAATCACAATTGATTGTCAATTAGACCCTCATTTGTGCAATCTTTGCCCATCTGCCATATCAGGTTATCTCCAAACCACCAGCTTCACTTGCGGGGCCCCAGGTGGGCACTGACAGGTGAAATCAGTGCCTGAGATAGGGATGCCTCTGCCTACATGGTGGACAGGAGACACCACTTCATTGCTAAGCCTCCACTCACTGCACATCAGGAGGACCAGATGGGGTCACTGGGAGGCTGGGGGAGGGGCTGCACCAAAGCAGGAAGCAACATGGAACAAGTGAAGAAATCTGGGAGAGGGACTGGTGGTGAAGTGACGCAGGGAAAAGTAGTGGGTGAGGGCTGAGATTATGCAGAAGAGGAAAGGGAGGAAGAGGAAGGGGAGGTTTTTGAGGGAGAGGGATTGGGGAAAGTGAAGCATCCAGCCCTTTCAATCCATGGCCATTTCCTCTCCCCACATCAGAGTTTTTGGAAGTTTGGGGTGTACAAGAGCAGAAGATGCATTCCTCTACTGCCACTAACTTATCATGTGTTTATGAACTCCCTCCTCCATGTCTTCTTCTGTCAATTATGGAGGCCGGATTCTATGTGATCTTTAAGGTCCCTATACCTTCCCCTTGTGAGTTGAATGACAACACTATCACAGCCTTCATTGTACATAGGGGTAGGGGCCTCCCTTCTCTTGCACCTGGAGAGCTTTATTGGACAGAATGGAGGGGCAGCAATGTTCTGGGGTCTACAGGGCACATGGATGGATAACCCCCACTTTGTATAATGTTGGCTTCATGCAAAGCACACCCCATCCCAGACTGTCCAGCACCCCCCAACATCGCCATGAAATATGCATGGAAGAGATTATTACCCCCATCTACAAGTTAGTGTTCTGACTCCTTGAGTTCATACTGGGTCCTGCTGATGACATGGTGCTTTCTCTGCCTGGGCCATCCTCCTTCACACCTTTGGGAAGGATGCAGGAGGTAGAGGCAGAGATGGAGAACAGAAGGCTTCTACTCTCCTTCCTCTGCCTCTCCACCGGCTCCACTCCATGGTGAACCCTTTTGCTCATCCAGAGTTTGGAAAACAAGACGTGAACTTTCCGATTTTCGGCTTCTTTACTCATCTTTTAAGATACGCCTCTCCTGAGGTCTCCTGACTTCTCGAGCAAGGGTACCCCACCCTCAGAACACCAGAGAAGAGAGGAAATATGGGCAGCTGGCTGCGTTTGCCCACTGCACAACCTCAGCACCACGGGCACCTTCGGATCCATGGACAGCGCCGTTGCACGTCAGTACCACCGACAGCGCCACCGCCCTGTTCCGCCCAGGACTAAGCCTGCTCCCGCGCGGTCAGCACCGCGGACAGCGCACACAACCTCCAGGCGTCTTTGCTCTCCCTGGTTATCAACCCGCTGACTTCTGCGCCCCGCCCTTGGCTCTCTCCCCGACCTCCGGGATACCCCAGAGGAGGAAAAGGGCGGCAGGGTGTGTATGGTGTGGCGTCCTGGCACCGTATATGCTGCGCCCAGCTCAGTCACCATGGCTAAGCCAGAACTAACCAAAGCGCCAGGGATTTTTACAAGGTTTTCACTGCCTGGGTTTGAATGGTTCTCTTTGTAAGCTGCGTGAGTTCAAAGATCAAGAGCACATAGCCCTGGGCCAGTTCATGGAAAGGGGTCAGTCAAGTGCAAAGGTGAGGTTTAAACCCTTTAAACTTAAGACAAAAACAAAATTGCAGATCATCAAAACTGGGAGTGGCTCTCAGGCTGTGTGTGGAGGGTAGGACACCCAACTCCCACATCAGCACTGGGGAGGCGGTGGCCAGCTTCCTCTCTTGGCCGCAGAGGACATCCTAGTTCCAAAGGGTTTTCTGACCAGAGTGTAGGGCAGGGGTGAGGATGACCATTTCACAGATGGGTGAACTAAGGGTGAAGAGGATTGATCAAGGTCATCCAGCCAGTATGTGGTGGAACAGTATGTGAATGCTGGATCCTACTGATGCCAGCATTCTTTTTTTTTTTTTTAAGATTTATTTATTTATTTATTTATTTATTTATTTATTTGACAGAGATCACAAGTAGGCAGAGAGGCAGGCAGAGGGAGAGGGGGAAGCAGGATCCCTGCTGAGCAGAGAGCCCGATGTGGGGCTTGATCTCAGGACCCTGAGATCATGATCTGAGCCGAAGACAGAGGCTCAACCCACTGAGCCACCCAGGCACCCCTGATGCCAACATTCTTAATGTGCAAAGTGACAGATTATCAACAACCAGGTGCCAAAGGGAAGGCAGTCCAGGTGGGGTATCCAGAGGGGTCCTGGCTGCTGCAGGCTCTCTCTCTTCAGGATGCCCCTTGTTGCCCTTGGCCTTTCCAGCTGTTTTGCCTGCCACTGGTCCATCTTATGGGACAGCAAGGATGTCCAGGTTCAGTCATGTCCAGGATAGCCACCTTCTGTCCCTGTCCCTGCAAAGTCCCGTCAGTACCCAGGGTTTCAAGAGCAGTCATTCTCACCATCAGTAATCACCATAGTAGTCTGGGCTTTCTATGGATTTTTTTACCCAGTGGAATGCCCTCTGTTTGGAAGTGAATGGCTCAAAGACTCCTTGTGAGTCGGTCATCTGGGGATGCCTGGGGCATAGGGTTTCGGGTTTCTGCTGATGGTCTCCTCCTCTTCTTGCTGCCCTTGCCACAGCCTAGCCCTCTGGTCCATCCTCCATCATTCGAAAGCACAAATCAGATCACACTCCTCTTCCAGAAACATCTGAAAGCTGCCATGGTCCAGGGCTGAATCTGGGCTCTGCAGCCTGGCATCAAGGACTTCCTGACTGGATCCTGTAGGCTATCCTACATATTCCCTAAACCTGCACCCTGTACCCTGGGCTTCTGAGCCCGTTGGTCAACCTGCCATGTGCCTGCACCTGTTTCCTCATTCAACCGTGCCCTTGGCCACTTGTCCAAATGCATCATTTCTTCTTACTTTAGTGGCAGCACCACCTGGAAGACATCTGATTTTCCCAGTGAAAAGGGAGGTGCCCTCCTGAGTGTCCCTCCAAACCCTGAGCTTCACTCTGTCCTGTTTTAACACATCATGGGACATTATCTGTTCACTTGTGGCTCCATCTTCAGAGTGTGTGTGTCTCACTTAGCTCTGTGTTCCCCATCAGAGTAAGGGCAGAATGTAAAATGCAAAAAACCATGTTTACACTGACAAGGAAAATTGGAAGACCAAGTGCTGAGGGGTAGGGCAAGCATTTCGCCCACCCACTCTCAGTCACCCCAGTAATGGTTTGACCTCCTGCTCTAGCTCTCTGGCCCCTCTAAATAGGGAAATGGCCCTGGCTGGGGAGTAAGGGCCTTGGCCACCTTGGCTCTGTCTTCCACCAACAGGGGGTCTGGCACTGATCAATTTTCTCCTTGGTGTAGTGGAGTCAGATGGTGTCCCGCCCAGAACCCTTCCCAGATCCCCACTCAGATCCCTGCTTGGATCCTTTTCAAGACCCCCTCCCAGATCCTTGTCTATACCCCAGCTGCTGCTGCTAAGAGTGGAGGGGCTCAAGCTCACACCCATGAACTACTCAGGAGAACTGTCTTTAGTTGATAGGAGACCCATTCCCAGAGACACCTGGGGGGACCTCACCCCTCCTTCATGAATAGACAGCTGTCAGGATTTTTACTCTAGAGCTCCCCACAGATCAGGCTAAGAGGACTTCAGCCGAAGGCAACCTGGCTCTGTCCTTCCCCTGCCTCTCCTGCACTGCCTCCTGGATTTCTCCTCCCTCAGTAAATCCCAGGGGCCCAAATCTGTGCCTCTCACTCTGCTTGGGTCTCAGCAGGGGTGACAGGATGGGATGGGGTGGAGACTGACTGGGGAGGTCCCTGCCCAAGGGAGGACTTAATTATCCCTGCATGTTGTGTGTCTCCATGCACAGCTTGATTCGGAAGTGACGATGTGTCTGCGGACATGTGGACATTTACTGTAATGCTTCTTGTTCCTCACTCCCCTGCCCCTCCCAGCCCCATCCAACTGGAAAAACTCTAATTAAATCAGAAATGTCATAGATTGGATAAGTTAACCACAGTTTTTTCTTTCCCTTCACCTCTTACTCGGTTAAGGCCTTGCAATGGGGAAAGTACACTTCCCACCCACTGAAACTATACTTTGGACACATGGCCTGCACTGGACAGAAGTTTCCAGGAGCCAACTCTGAGCTCACGCCTTAGGAGCATCTGTGTTTTGGCCTCTTGCAGCTTCTGCTCTCCTCTGTGAAGAGAACATGATCCAGACATTCAGCTGGGTCTAAGGAATAAAGGTCTAGAGCCCACCCAAGCCCCCAGGATAAGTCCAGTCAGGGGCAGCCAATGCAGCTGATCAAGGTCCACAAGCAGGAAATGGCCGGTCATGGCTGTGGACTGAGAGCTACAGGGTTGTTTGTTACTCAGCCACACTGTAGCAGAAACCTGACTGATACAAGTGGGGGCACCTTACTGCCTGTGGCATCCTAGAGGTGAGAAGGTGTGGCCTCTGCAGTCCCCACCCATTGTCCGTTCACAACCCATGTCACCTGGCCCTCTTCTGTGTCCCACAGCAACCTATTCACTGTTCATCCATCCCACAGTCACAGGGCTCTTTCCTGGACATGTCCACAGTCACCCAGTGTCAGGTACCGTGTTTCTTCCCCCACACCTTGTCCCATGGGGGGCTCACTCCTTCATCCACCATGCATTCAGCTACTCTCCAAGGCATACCTCCAACAGTTTCCACCTGAGGCGCCCTGAGGGAGGGAGGGCCGTCATGAGGGCTGGTGGGAAGGTTAGGCATGGAGGACATGGCACTTCCCTTGTGAGGAGGAATGGACAGCACACAAGGAGGAAGAGGGGAGGGGGTCTGGGGAACCCGCTCAGGGTGTGAGGGGGGTCCAGGCCAGGTACACAGAAGGTGTTCAATAAATGCATTCAGTGAAACTGTTCCTGCCCAGCATTCACGTGCCACAGTCACATCGGCAGGACTCACTCAGGGTTGGGAGGGCAAGTGGTGGGGGGCGTCAGGCCTCCTAATGAGCTTAATTGAGGTTAATGCCTCTTGCACGGCTCCCTGATTATTAAATTATTATCACACGCGTGAATCCTAATTAGAATTTTGAGTAACACTCCAAGGGAAGGCTTGGAGGAGATTCTGGAACGCCGCTGGGGTCCCGGGCGCCCAAGAGGCTGCGGAGAGTGGGAGAGGGGCATGTGGGGGTGGAGGTGGGGTTAAGCTCGTGCCGGAGGGGACAGGAGGCATGGGAGGGGAGCGGGTGGGGTGAGGGTGGGGTGTGAGTGTGCGCGGGACGGGGCTTGTGCAGCAGGTAGGAGTGCGGGGTGAGCGCGCGCCCGGCGGGGCCCCGCAGACAGGACCAGGATCGGGAGGATCTGGGGAGACTCGGCCCGTCCCCCGACGACCCCCCCACCCCACTGAGCCCCCTCACCCCGCCGAGCCCCCTCCCGTTGGGGGCGGTCTGTGAGTGCGGAGGATTCCCACGGCCTGCCCGCAGCGGCTACAGCGCTGCGGTGGGCGGGGGGGCGGGGCAGGAGGGGCTCCGGGCCGCACTTTCCCTCCTCTCCCGAGGCCCCCCGGGAGGTCGCGTCCCCGGGACCCCTCGCTACTCTGAGCCGCTGGGGCTCGAGGGCACCCAGCCCGGGCCCTCGGTGAATGAATGCACGCTGGCTGGGACGCGTGTGTCCGTGTCCCCCGCGCGCATGTTGTGGTGTGTTCACGCACACGTGTGGCTCCGCAGGTGCCTGCCGGTGCGTGCGTGTCCACGTGACGCGGTGTGCGTGTCCGTGCGCGTGGCCGCCTGCGCCAGGTGCCGGCCTGGGTCTGACCCAGTGGGTCGGCCTGCGAGGGGTCCCCGGGGTCGTCGGGGCGCAGCGGACGGGGCTGAGGCTCCCGGCGGGGCCGCGCACGAGTGTCCCGTCCCTCCACACCTCCCCTCTGCACAGCTCTGCGGGCGGAGCCTCGGGGGAAGACCGGCTGGGGGCAGCGGGGGCGGGAGTCCAGGGTCCCCGGGGAGAGAGACAAATCAGTCGCACCTACCCTCCCCTGGAGAACGGACTCCCTCCTTCCCTCCGTCGCTTTCTCTCTGGCTTTCCCCTTCCTCTTCTCTATTTATTTTTCTCTCTGTTGCTGAAACATATTGAAGGGGAGAAAAAGGGAACATTAAGATCCACTGTGAGCCGAGCGGCGGTTTAACGATTTCAAATGAGCCCCGGCTTGGGTGAGGACCTGACAGTCCCCGTCAGGATGGCAGATGACGGCTAAAATTACCCCGGAATCAATATTCTCACCGGGTGTCCCGGGCTGATAAGCGCGGCCAAGACAATGTTGACTATTAAAGTCGACAGCTTGAGATATTACACTATTAGTTATGCTATTTTTAATAATCTATAATATTTGGGCTATAATTAATTAATTATACGGGTCAGATAATATCTAGGGCTGGAATGAGGTCTGAAGGACCTATTACGGTGGTAATGAGAAAGGAGAAATCTAATCTGGGGACAGGTGCTGGGAGGGCCGGGCTGCAGCCTCCAGCCGTTGCTGCCTATCCTGCCAGTCTTGCCCCTGCCGCTGGCTCCCTCGGAACCAGGGGTGTTTGGGGTCCCAGGCAGTGGGGCTCCTGAAGTGTGGGTCTCTGACCCCAGCTCTGAGCAGCCAAGGGGGGCTTTGCCTGTCCTGCTGTGAGGTGGGTACCCTAGTCCGTGGACCCTGAGCTGCTTTCCCATCTTTCTCTACAGTGGGTGCCTGGAGCAGAGGGGTCCCCCTGTTCATGATGCTCAGAGCACGGGTGCAGGGCTCACCTCGTGACCCCTCCAAAGCTTTCTAGATGATACCCGACAACAAAACCCAAAAACCCAGGCCTGTGGCCATGGCCGGAGAGGCCCTCACCTGCCTCCCCCCTTCTCACTGGGCTTAGCACTGCCCTGCCAGGACACCTGCGCTGCTGTGCCCTCCGCCTAGCTCACTCCAGCCCCAGGGCCTCTGCACTGGACTGCCCTGCCTCTGTCACCAGCTTCTCACTGATATGCCTTTCTCTGCTCCAGCAGCACCCCCTAAAGGCCCTGGCCCAGCTCTTCCCCCAAAAGCCCTGCTTTATTCATTCACTGATGGAACCGAGGACTGACAGAGCCGCTTGGCTGCTCCTAAGGTGACCTTTGGTGAGCACTGCCGGTCATGCTGTGTATAAGACCAGGACAGGCACCGTGGTCTGGAGTGAGCTGCGGCAGGTGCAGCCATCTGCTGCTTCCCCTCGTCCTTCATGGGCTGCACAAAGCCTTGCTCTTGGCCGCCAGCCCTGGGCAGAGCAGCCCGTTCCCTCACTGGGGTATGCCACAGAAACCACAGAAACCACAGAATGAGCTGGTTCTCAGGAGGCAGGCCCTGAGAGGGCGGCTGGGAAGCATAGGGTTTTGTGCCCAGAAGTGTCCTGGAAGCGGGGTCAGGTGGTGCCTTAGAGTTAAGTCTGCTCTGCCCAGTGAGCTTAGACCTCGAAGGAGCCTGCGGACCTTGACCCTCTGTGACCTTCCTGACCTCTGCAAGGCTGTCGCCCTTGGCAATTTGGTGCCTCCCCCTTCCCTGTCCATTGGCCCCCAGGCCTCTGCCCAGATGACCCTGTTCCTGTCCCCAATTCCCCATTGCCTGGCTGCCCACCGTACTAGGCTTGGGGCCGAGGTTGCACTGTCCGCAGAAAATTCAAAGATCCCGCCTCCCAGGAGACAGCCAGCCCAGGGCACAGTTAGCAGAGAAGCCCAGGCAGCCCTGGGCGGGGAGGGGGGCAGCTGGGGCTGAAATGGGCAGGAGCCTGGTGTGGGGGCTCCGTGCTGGTCCAGCCTGCTGTGGGGCCGTGGGAAGGATCCTGGTCCAGCCTGCTGTGGGGCCATGGGAAGGATCCTGCTATCTCCATGTTCTTAGAAAATCTGTATCCTTTCTGATGATGAAGGTAACGTGCCCTTGTGGAGACATGCCAGGTGGGGGAAGCCTCTGCAATCCAGCCTCATGGCAAGACCTCAGGGCACTGTCTTGCCTGTTTCTCATTTACCGTGTTTGCTGCTTTTTAAAGATGTGCACATTGGCACGATCCATGGCCTTCGGTCTCCGCTTCTCCGCCCCACCATAGTCATCTGTACCTCATCCAGAGACCTGAGCGAATTATCACTCCATTAGCTGCAGGTTACTCTAAACACGTTGCCATGTGGATTCTTTTTTAGATTTCCATCCCCCCTTTAGGAAGAAGCAGATGCGGGTGCCTGGGTTCACGGGAAGGTGCATCACATCCCTTGGTGCCCGCCTGGGTTCACGGGAAGGCAGCCACGCATCCCTTGGTGCCCGCCGTTCCACACACAGGGTGGGCAGATCCCCTCCACGGGAATTTGCTAGGAAGGATGCAATCTTTCCTCAGTGAATATTGATCAGGAGTGTTTTTAATTTTGGGGGAACTGCCTTTGTCCCTTTCCCATTTGTGCAACTGTTGGGTTGTTGTAATAGATTTTTAAAAACCCTTTATCATAAAATATGTCAAACGTACACAGAAATGGAGAGAGGAGCCCTGCTGCTCAGGCTCAGCAGGGTAACAGCACATCCCATGACCCCATGTCCTCACTGCCACGCTTATCTTGCTGCGGTGGTTGGAAGCACATCTCCACACACTGTGTCCCTCCACCTCCAAACGTCTCAGTGGAGAAAAGTAGGCAAAAGACATACAGAGTGGAAAGGAAAAACTCAAACTGTCCCCACTTTGTGCAGACAACATGAGAATCCACCTGGAAAACCCCAGCATACCTACAACGCATTCCCAGGACCAGTCAGGGAGGTCAGAGGATACCACCTATAAAAGGTCAAATTCCTACATATAAGCAATCAAGAACTCGAAACTGAAATTATTATTTTTTTTTTACAATATCTCCAATTTAAGGAAGTTCCTTCCTGATCCTAGTTTTCTGTGAGTTTTTATCATGAACACATTGTTTTATCAAATGTTTTCTCTGCGGTGCCCTGTGGTTTTGTCTGTTACTATGGTGATGGGTGATGGGTGCTGAACCACTCTACATTCTGGGGATGAACCCCATTGGTCCGGATGTTTTTGTTCTTGCTCTACGCTGCTGGATTCGACTTACTAATATTTTACTGAAGATTTTGCACATGTGTTCATGATTCTGTAGCTTCTTATCTTGTCCTGTCCTTGTCTCCTATTGGAATTTGGGGATGCTGCCCTTATAAAATGGGAATGTATTATCTCCTCTATTCTCTTGAAGAGATTATGAAGAGCTTTTTTTTTTTTTTTAATCTTTAACTATTTTGTAGTATTTGCCAGTGAAACCATCTGGGTTCAGAGTTTCATTCTTTAAAAGCCTATGAACTATGAACTCAGTTGCTTCAGTAGATAGAAGGTATGTGGGATGTTAGTTCTTGGGTGATTTTGGATGTTTTGTGGATTTCAGGAACCTGGTCCATCCATCCAGATTGCGGAGTCGGAATCTGTATACATGGAGCAGACCCCACTCTGCATTTCATGCCTGTGGGTTCCACAGTGATGACGTCTTTCTTCTTTGTCATCTGGCTGGAGATTTATTGGTATAATAGTCTTTTCCAAAGAACCTGTCCTTCCTTCATTGATCTTACCTATAATTTTTCTGTTTTTATTTTTACTGATTTGGGCTTCATCTTTCTTATTTCCTTTCCTCTGGTTGCTTTGGTTTTCTTCTGCTCTTCTTTTTTTAGTTTACTAAGGAGGAAGCTTGGATTCTTCTTTTCCCATGTAAACATTTAATACTATAAATTTCCCTCTAACTTCTGCTTTAACTCTATCCCACAAATAATTTTGATACTGAAAAACTTCTTTTCACTTAGTTCAAATGTTTTTCGGTTTCTCCTGAGGCATTTTCTTGATCTGTGGATTGTTTACAAGTGCATTAACTTTTGCACCTCTGGGGTTTTTCAAAGACCTTTCTATGTTGATTTCTACTTTAACTCCATTGTGGTCGAGCACATACTTTGTGTACGTTGAATTCTTTTAAATCTTTTTAAATTATGTCGGTTTTATAAGCCAGGATCTGATCTTTCTGAAGAATGTTCCATGTACACTTAAAAATGATGCGTATTCTGCTGTAGTTGGATGGAGTGTTTGGTAATGGCCTTTAGGACCAGGTGGCTGTGGTGCTCAGTTAGTTCTGCCTCCTTGCTGATTAGGTGCTTGTTCTGCTGACACAGGGAGAACAGTTGAGGTCACAGCCATCATTGTGAATTTGTTATTTCAACTTGTAGTTCTATCAGTTTTAGCTTTATGTATCATGAAGATCTGTTGTCTAGTAAATGCACATTTAGGATTTTATGTCTACTTGAAGAATTGATCCTTTTATGATTATATGATTCTCCATTTACTCCTGGCAATTTTTCTTCATCTGATATTAGTATTAGGTATCCATATAGTACCATATAGTACCCATATTGTATCCATATACTATATGAGCATAGATCTCTTTTGATTACTGTTTCCATAGTCTATCCTTTTGCACCCTTTAACTTTTAATTTACCTAATTTGTTATATTTAAGGTGGATTTGTGTAGACAGCACATTGGATTTCTCTCAGTCCTGTGTAATGATCTCTGTCTTTTAATTGGTGGTTTAAACATTGACATTTAATATAATTATTTATGTGTTTAGATTTGGGTCTAACACTATACTGTTTTTTTGCCTGTTTATCTCATACCTCTTCTTCTCTTTTCTCTTTCATGCCTCTCTCTTCTCTTTTCTTTATAGTTCTTTCTTTCTTTCTTTCTTGTATTCCACTTTACTCAGTGGGTGGTTTAGTTTTGTTTAGTTTTACTATGTCACCTTGTATAATTATGTTTTCAGCAATTGCTCTGGGAATTATCATACAGACACTGAGCTTGTCACAGTCTGTTTCAAGTGAATATTTTGCCACTTCCAGTGGAATGCAGAAAATTTAGTCCTCAAACCACCTGTATCCTCCTATTTATAGCTGGGATTGCCTCATTACATCTGCATACATGGATTATTCCCCAGACCATGCTGTAACTTTTGTTTCAGCCTTCATATATATGTTAAAGAAGTAAGAAGTAAAATCAGAGTTTCGTGTAGAGAGTTATGATTTTTTTTGCTTTGCCCCTGAAGTTTCAAGTTCTCTTCTGGTGCCATTTTCATTTTGCCTGGAGAACACTTTTTAGAATTTATTTTAGAGCAGGTCTGCTGGCAACAAATTCTCTTCACTTCCCTTCATTGGAAAGTGTCTTTATTTTGCCTTAATTTCTGAAGGATTTTCAATGGATATAGAATTTTGGGTTGGCATTTTGATTCTATCGGTACTTAGAAAATGTTCCTGGGGCACCTAGGTGGCTCAGTCAGTTGAGCATCCAACTCTTGATCTCAGCTCAGGTCTTGATCTCAGGGTCACAAGTTTAAGCCCCGCATTGGGCTCCACATCAGCATGGAGCTTACTTTAAAATGAAAACAATGCATTAAAAAAGATGTTGTTCCACTGCCTTCTTGTTTCCATGGTCTCTGATGAGAAATACATGGTCTTTCCAGTCATTATTTCCCTTATATGTAATTTGTCATTTTTTTAAATGGCTGTTTTAAAGGCTTTTTTCATTGTCTTTGGTTTTCAATAGTTCGATTATGATATTTCTGTGCATGGGTTTTTTGGAGTTTATCTTCTTCAGAGTTCACGGAGCTTCTTAAGTCTGTAAATTTGTCTTTTATCAGATTTTGGAAGTTTGGGGCCACGATTTCTTCAAGTATTTTTTTCTGAACTTTTTCTATTCTTTCTGGGACTCCATGTAGTGGCATATCTCAAGACTTCATTCCTTTTCATTGCCCAGTAATATTCCACTATGTGGTTACACCACACTCTGCTTATCCATTCATCAGTTGGCAGACATTTAGGTTGTTTCCACCTTTTGCTATTATAAATAATGCCATGATGACCACCTGTGTGCAAGCTTTATGCGGACAGATGCTTTCATTTCTCTTGGATATATATTTAGAAGTGAAGTAGTACACGGGGCGCCTGGGTGGCTCAGTGGGTTAAAGCCTCTGCCTTTGGCTCAGGTCATGATCCCAGGGTCCTGGGATCGAGTCCCACAACGGGCTCTCTGCTCAGCAGGGAGTCTGCTTCCTCCTCTCTCTCTGCCTGTCTCTCTGCCTACTTGTGATCTCTGTCTGTCAAATAAATAAATAAATAAAATCTTAAAAAAAAAAAAAAGAAGTGAAGTAGTACTGGGCCAAGCAGTAACTATATTTAATCATTTGAGGAACTGCCAAATTGTTTATGAAAATATCAGCATCATTTTACATTCCCACACCACTGTAAAGGGGTTTCAACTGCTCCACATCCTTGTAGGGATCTGTCATCTGGCTTTCTGATCTAGCCATCCTAGTGGATGTGCAATATCTCATTATGGCTTTGATTTTATTTCCCTGATGACTAACAAGGTTGAGCATCTTTTCCTGTGTTTACTGGCCATTGGTATATCCTCCTTAGAGAAAGTCTGTTTGGATCATTTGCCCATTTTTAAAAAATATTTTATTTATTTATTTGACACAGAGAGAGATCACAAGTAGGCAGAGAGGCAGGTGGGGCGGAGGGAGCAGGCTCCCTGCTAGCAGAGATCCTGATGTGGGGCTTGATCCCAGGACCCTGAGACCATGACCTGGGCTGAAAGCAGAGGCTTAAACCAATGAGCCATCCAGGCGCCCCTATTTGCCCATTTTTAAATAAGGTGAAAGTCTTTTACTATTGAATTTTAGGTGTTCTTCATATATTTGAGATTCAAAGTCCTTATCAGTATAGGATTTGAAAATATTTTCTTCCATTCTCTGGGTTGTCTTTTCACTTATTTAATGGTGTCCCTTGAAGCACAAATGTTGTTAACTTTGATGAAGTCCAATATGTCTCTTTTTATTTGTTGCTGTTTGGGTATCATACTAAGAAACCACTGCCTAACCTGAGGCCATGATAATTTACCTTTACATTTTCTTCCTAAGAGTTTTATAGTTTCAGTTTTTACATGGTGTTTGATTGATTTTGAGTTAATTTTTGTATGTGGTATTGAGTGAGGCTTAAGCTTCATTCTTTCGCATGTGGATATCCAGTTTTCCCAGCATTGGCATTGTCTGTTCAAAAGACTGTCTTTCACCCACTGAATGGTCTTGGTACCATTGTCAAACATCAGTTGACCATGGACACAAGTTCTATTTCTGGACTCTGTCCTAGCCCACTGATCTCTGTCTCTCCTTGTGCCAGGACTGCTTACTCTTGATCACCATTGCTTTGTAGTAAGTTTTGAAATTTTATTCTTCTTTTTCAGGATTGTTTTGGCTATTCTAGGTCTCTTTCAATTCTATAAGAAATTTACAATCAGCTTGTCAGTTTGTACAGAGGCCAGCTTGGATTCTGAGAGGGATTGCATTGAAACTAAAAATCCATTTGGGAGTATTATCATCTTAAAACAATATTTGGTCTTTGACTCCATGAACACAGGATATCTTACCATTTATTTAGGTCTCCTTTAACTTCAGCAAATATTTTGTAATGTTCAGTGTACCAGTGTTTCACTTCTTAGGTTAAATTTATTCCTAAGTATTTTATTCTTTTTGATGCTATTGTAAATGGAATTGTTTTCTTAATTTTATTTTCAGATGGTTTATTCATATTACAGTTTTAAACTTCATTTTTTATTTGCAATTTCATCTTTTTTCTCTCATGCTAAAAATCTTGTTTCCTAACGACCTTAACATAATTACTTACATGCTTCATCCTATGATATATCTATAATAATTTCAAAATAGTAATGCCAATGTTTCTATTAGCAAGAGGATCTCCAGTTGCAATTTAAGATTTCTTTATGCAGTTTTTTGTTTGTTTGTCCTTAGAATCAGTCACACTGGGCATACACATAAAAATACTGTAATTACGGTCACCTAAATTAATTCTTTTTTCTGTGTGGTAAGTTCATTAGTTCCAGTTTGTTTTAAATTTCTGTGGGTTGATTTTCTCCATATATATATATATATATATATATATATATATATATATATAGTGTGTGTGTGTGTGTGTGTGTGTGTGTGTGTGTAAAGCCTTTACATAGCTCCAATGCCACAATTATATGACAAAGCACCTTCACAGATGTTGTCCTTTTATCTCATCCCCTCTGGCCTGTTCTGCATCAACCTGTGTTACACAGAGCTGGTCACCCTCACACCCTCTCCCGCCACCCCCAACAGGCTCCCTTCCTGGGCCTGGCACCTGCCTAGCAGAGCCCCCCAGGGTCAACAGGAGAGTGCCCTCATGTTTAGCTTTTAAATGACCCCTCAGGCCCATTCCTCCTGTAACAGGCCCACATTTGAAGGCTACTGTCTTGGTCCTTAAAGTAGTTGAGCCGCTAGGAAATAAGAATGATGATAATGCTATGTAGCAAGCACCACCCCCACCTGGCACGCAGAGCTGACTCTTGGCCCCAGGCAGGGCAGACTCCTTCCATGCACGTCACTCTACAGCTCTTGGAAAGTTTCCGTCAGAGGTTCAATCATCAAGAAAGGGCTTTCAGGCCACTTGCTCATTCACTTGACACATGTTCTGAACTTGGCTGGGCCTGGGTGCGCAGAGATGACTAGCTGTCCTTGCATTCAATCCAGCAGGTCAGGCTTCAGCTGGAAAGCAGACGCTGGGGGACTCAAAGGAAGGCAGCAGAGGGGGACAGTGGGAGGGGGAGCCTGTGATGGGTGGTCTGACAGGCCCCTGCCATCACCTCTCCCTCCTCCAGGGTCTTCTCTCTTGGCTCTGGGGCTTTGAGGCCTTGCAGGATTTCTGGAGGATTGAGGTGGGTAGAGGGTGGGCAGAGGCCTGGAAAGCAAGGAGCTTCTCTCTCTGGGGATTTCTGCTTGGACCAAGCTGCTTGGCTGTGGAACGCTTGGCCACCCACAGGGGGGTGAGGGTTCTGGATTCATTTGGACATTGCTGTCTTGTCTTTGAGGTGCTTCTTCTTGTGGAGTTGGCTGGAACCAGCTAGGCCCTTAATAAGTGGGACCTGTGATAATCAGTTTGCCAATCTGAATGGGAAGATGCAACCTCTCTGCTGGGCTATTGCAGAATTAAAGCTCAGGCCTGGTGGGTTTTCTGGAAGTGTCCGTGACCTTCATTTCTAATGGCCTGGTGGCCTCTTCTCAGCTCCATCAGGCTAACCACAGTGCTTTAGAAGGCAAGGAGCACATTCCAGTGAGCTCAAGACCAGGGTATCCACAGGCATTGGGCTGGAGACCCAGCAGACAGTTCTAGGAGGAGGGTGTGAACCAGGCTTCAGAGCAGGTGTTAATGGCTGTGACCAGGGTCTTGCTGTCCTGCTGGGTAGTCAGAGGCCTGGCAGGTCCCAGATGGTCCATCTGTGGGGTTACATGTGCACACATGGGGCGGGACCTCTGTCCACCTACTGGCCTAGGGATCAGGAGCCTGAGCCTGTGTGGACTGGGGAGACGTGCCTGGGGAGGCAGTCTAGGTGGCCACGTATGGTAGGAGCTGGTACAGTTTGGGGCCTGGGGAGGGGCGGGCCTGCTGGGTGGGAGCACGGGGTGAGGGCTATGTTGGGTCTCTCCCCATGTTTCCCTTTCAGTAGGAAGCAAAGCTCCCTACAGGATTCGGCCCCAGGATGGTCCCTGTCTGAGCCTGGGTGAGAAGCCATGGAGGCCCAGGTGTCTTCCTGGGATAGGGAATGGGAGGAGGGGAGGAGGGTGGATGCACAGCTGGATTTTGTCACATATACTTCTTCCCGCAGCCAGAGGCCTCCGGGAGCGGGCAGCTGGATTTAGGGGTCCAGGTTGGGAGAGGGTACAGGCTGAGACAGCAATGGGGGGGGTCACAGTGCTGTAGGAGTGGTGAACCCTGAGGTGACAGGTGGAGGGGGCCAAGGAAGTGTGGGTCCTGCCAGCTGCGGGGGCAAGACCCTGACCCCTCCCGTGAAGCCATCACCATATGCTAGCCGTGTGCATTCACAGGGCACCCAGGAGCCTGTGGCCCCTCAGATCATGTGCCAGATGCCCCCCTTACTGTCTTCACTCTCCAGGCCCAGATCTGAGGAGGCAGCTGCCAAACCTGCAGGGTTCCTAGGAGGCGAAATTTCTGGAACCCAGGGAAGAAGGTGTTTCAAACTGGGTGTCTGGGCCACAGCTTGCTGAATATAAGTGACACCTGTGGGCTGACCCCTGGGTCTGGGGTAGAGAGTCACTGATGATCTTGGAAGGTCCTAGTGGGCGGTGGGGGACACAAAAGCCGGCCTTACTGGCACAGAAAGGAAGGAGAAAGTGGCTGATGGCTTGGGCGCTTTGCTGGGAGGGGGTGCCCATTGGCCTTGAGGGCTCACCACATCCCTGCTCTAGGCACTTGAGGCTTCTATTGGTGCCTATTGTTTGCAGCCTGCAACTGGACCTCAGGGAACGCCCCATGGGCTCTGTCCTCTGCTGTGACCCTCTGGACACCTGCCCAGCATCAAGCAGGTAGGCCAGACCCTGCTCTGCATGGGCCCAGTCTATGATGGCGGTTGGACTTGGTGAGACCCAGGTGTGAGCACACCTGCCCAGGTTTTGCTGGGAGGGTCTCTGGCAGGTGCAGGTCACATCTCCCATCAGGGGACCCGAAGTAAAGGAGGTATCCCCAGCAAAGTGGGGCTTCATCTAAGCAGTTAAAGGTCTGCACAGCAAAACAGAGGCCCCTCAGGAGGAGGGGACCCCACCTGGAGACACCAGCCTGCCACCTTCCCCGTGGGTCCCCCGTGATCCAGCTGACCCCACAGCATTCGAGCCAGTTCTGTGAAACGAACATCTTGACCCATAGATAAATGCCGCTGGTCTCTGCTCAGGGGAAAGCATCCACCTGAGAGGTGAGCTTCCACAATCCGGTCCTGATTCATCCATTCTCTGCACTGAGCACATTGCAGGCGGGAGATAGCCTTTCCCTCCTTCTGTAGCGGGGTGGGGGCTCTGTACCCAAGCCAAGGTTACGAGGTCCTAACCTGCTGTCTAGCAGCAGGCCAGGCCTGAATGTGCACACTCGACAGGCTCACACTCAGACTCACACTTGACACACCTATGCCTGGGCTCACGCTCGATGGGCTGGCAGTCAGACTCACGCTCGACAGGCTCACATTCAGACTCACACTTGACAGGCTGGCACAAAGCCCCTTCTTCACTGACACCACGCTCTGTGGGCTCTTCTCCTGCCTCTGGACACCACCCGCCTGCCTTTGCACTGACTGCTGGCTGTGTTTGGCTTCTGTCCTCTTGTCACAGAGCCCCCGGGCCCCACACCCCTTCCCAGTGTCCAGTCTCCACCTGCATCCTTTCCAGGGCAGGTATTTTTCCTGGGATCCAGTCCTGCCCATCCACTGCCCACCGCACAGGCCCTTCTGGGCATCCTTCCTGCAGCTCAGAACCCCTTTTCCAACCACACATCCAGAGAATCTCCTAGGTCTCCTGTGATCCAGGCTGGGCATCTCCTGCCCCTCCTCAGCTCCATGTCTAAGCAGCACTGGTCCTCATGCTCTCAGCTTCCAGATATTGCCTGCAAAGACCCTTCCCTCTGTCTCCCCCAACCATGCTGCTGGGTCCCTGAAGACACCCCCACCCCAAGTTCTGACCAGTCCTCTTCACCTTGTGCTTACGTCATGCCCCTCCCAGCATCCACACTGCCCTGCTGTGGCCTCCACACCTGGTGCAGCCCTCAACCTGCCCCCGCAGTCACCCGCATCCCCCCCCCCCAAGGGATAGCATGAAGTCTGCAGCCCCTGACAGTTCTGCTAGAGGCTGCCTCCTCCCCCTGCAAGGGCACTCAGGATCAGGCATCTTGTGGTGGGTGTAGGGCAGGTCTGACCCAAGAGCAGGCGCCCCAGCCCCTGGGTCAGCAGCTGCGCACAACAAATGGACTGACGAATGACGGAACATCTTGGCCATTCTGTGTCCAGGTCGGATGGGGAGAGGCCCCTGTTTTTCCCGCCTGGAAATGCAACCCCCGGGGTCCTGCGAGATGGCCTCGTCCAGTGTGGACCGTGCGTCCCCACACCCTCCATCGTGGCTGGGGTGGGATGAAGGTCATCTCTGCTTGGTGGGGGTGACTGAGGTGCCCGGGCGTGCCCTGGCCAGGGTGGTGGCTGCTGGGACCTTGTACCACCATCCTTGCATTGTTTGTGGTCCCGAGAATCTGCTCTGCCTGCCCCTGGAAGCCCCACACGGTTGCTGGGGAGCCGGGGCCCACGTGGGCATCCCCCCGCTGGAGCTTAGTAAGGGGGCAGTTAGCTTCCTTGTAAATGATGTCTTTTTGTGGTTGGGGAGCCAGAAACAGGAGGCCCCATAAAAGGCACTTTTATTTCTGTCGTCGTGAATAAAATAAAGCCTGGGAGACGGGGCCGCTGTTTCATAGGGGCCATGAGTCCCCTTCTCTGCTTTAAGTGTCTGTCACATTAAGGGAAAAATACAGCCTCCTGCCACCTCTTGCCGCTAAGCTGGGCAGGCCTCAGCTCCTCAGACCTCTGGGTCTGTCTTGGGCCTCCCACCCTCCTGCCAGGGCAGGTGGGATGTGCTGGGTCTGGCCCCAAGCTGTGCATGAGCTTCTTCAGGCCTGGGAGAGGGGGCAGGCAGGAGCACCCAGGTCAGAGCAGGGGTCCCACCTGCCCTCCGCCTGCTCTAGGTCCCATCCTCCCACCTGTGATATGCTTTAAAGACTGGGAACCTGCCACTCAAGGTGACAGACTGGCCCCCAGCAGGTCGCTTAGCTGTCCGGGGATAGGATTAGAACCTGGGACCCTGAGCTCACCCCTGAGAGCAGGGAGCGGGGTACATGGAGACTTTGCCCCTGCGCCCCCAGGAAGGGGGGACTCATGACCCCTCACTTTCTGGGGTGTGGGTGTGGTGGGATCTCCGAGCTGAAATTAGCTGAAATCCTGGGATGGGACACAGCACCTTGGTGTGGGATTCTGATCCCAGGACTGCAGAGCGTGAGTGGGGCAGGCCACCCTGGTGGGGACGAAGAGGCTGAAATGCAGTGAGGAGAGCCTGTGAGGGAGGAGATGGCAGGAGGAGCAGCCCTGCCATCATCCCCAGGGCCGGACCAGCTCTGGGCAACTGCCCCCACCCAACCCCCGCCGGAGTGCCTGGATCACATGGAAGTTGACAGAGGGCAAAGCCAGAAAGGAGTCTCTAGAGTCTGGGTGGTCACAGTGTGAGTGCTGGCTCGATGTGCCCCAGGGCACCCATGGCAGAGGTCATCGCTCACGGTTGCAGATTCTCTGTGATTGACCAAGAGCATGTGCTGGCTGGGTTGGCAACAGATGGAGAAACAGCCAAAGTGCAGAGAGAGGCACAGGTGGGGTAGAAAGAGACAGAGAGGGGGAGGGAAGGGGGAGCGGAGACATCAGAGAGCAGGGGACCTGGTCTTCTCTAAGCCCAGCCTCACCCCAGCGTTCCTGTTGGCCTCACCAGTCTGAGTTGCACTTCTGTCCCAGGGATCCGGAGAGCTGTGGCCTTGTTCTTTTTTTTTTTTTGTTCTTTTTTTTTTTTTTGTTCTTTTTTTTTTTTTTGACAGACAGAGATTACAAGTAGACAGAGAGGCAGACAGAGAGAAAGGAGGAAGCAGGCTCCCTCCTGAGCAGAGAGCCCAATGCGATCCCAGGACCCTGAGATCATGACCTGAGCTGAAGGCATAAGCTTTAACCCACTGAGCAACCCAGGCACCCCAGTGCGGCCTTGTTCTGACATGGCCTCCCCTTGATTCTCCAGATGTCCCCAGCCATCCTTTGTAAGATAGCCCTGTATGCCTCCAGGTGTGGACCTGGGCTCAGCTGATCTCCCGGGACTGTTTCTTTCTCCATCACACTTTCTCATGCCCACAAGGCAGGTGTGCCTGCATGTGGACCAGGCTTCCACTGGCCAAGGTGGGGACAGAAAGAAGTTTCTGGGCATCACTGACCACAGGGTTTGGGCTCTTGAGACAGTTCAAGTTTTGTGAGCTCCCTGCAGGGGATGGGCATGAGGTCAATGTACTGGTTAGGAGACTGAATGCCCTTCCCTCTGAGACCCAGGCACATTTAGTCACCCACGTATGCCTCCTCACTGGAAAAAGGGATGCTGGCCAACAATGGACATGTCACAGCATTATTGTTGCCCTTGTTTCCTCCTCAGAGCCCAGGGCAGAGAGAAAGACTCTTAGGAGACAGCGATTTCCATTGAGGACCAGATGAAGCAGCAGGTGTGAACACAGGCGCGGGTGTAAATACCGGCAGGAGCTGAATACAGGGCAGGTGTGGACACATAGCAGGTGTGAACACAGGGCAGGGGTGGACACACAGCAGGTGTGAACAAGATGTGAACACAGGGAGGAGGTGAACACAGGTGAGGGTAAACACAGGCAGGTGTGAATTCAAGGCAGGGGTGAATACAGGGCAGGGGTGAACACAGGGCAAGAGTGGAGACACAGCAGGTGTGAACAAGGTGTGAACTCAGGGTAGGGGTGAACACAGGGCAAGTGTGGAAGTGCAGTTTCTCAAGAAACGAGGGTCACTTTGCTTCCTCCCGAGTTTTGGGTGCATCTTGCTTCTACTGCTTAGGCAATAACGGGGACATGCCTGCAAGTAGCTGCTCAGGAAATACTTGCTAAATTCAGGAACAAAAAATTACTGTTTCTGTATAACTGGTGCTAAGTGGAATGTCACTTGGCTCTGCACATCTGCAGTTCATTGTGTCACATTTCCTTGCCCACATTTGACCACAGCTGGTCTGGCACTGGGTATGAAGTTGCTCTATAGCTCAGAATTCTGTTTCCAATGACACACCCTTGCTGGTGCTAGACCCACCATCCCTGTGGCTCTGCACTGAGCCACCACCACCACCACCACCATCATCACCATCACCACTATCGTCACCATCGCCATCCCATCATCACCACCATCACCATCTCCATCACCACCATCATTACCATCACTATCACCATCATCATCGCCACCATCACCATCACATCACCACCATCACATCACCACCATCACCATCACCACCATCATCACCACCACTACCATCAATTTCTGTATTTCTCTTATAATGTTTCTCAAGTATCTACTGCATGCTAGATGTTTGTACATTTTATTCCTCCCTGTAAAACAACCCAGCCAAAGAGGTGTTACTGTTCCCACTTGAAACTATTCCCTCTGTTTTTAGATAGCTAAAGAAAACTGCTCAAGTTCACAGAGCTTCTAAGTGGAGGAATTAGTATTTGCATTCATATCTATCTGATTCTGGAGCCTTTTCCTATGACCAAGAGCCATAGCTTCTTTGGCCCTCTGGCCCAGTCTGGGGCAGGTGCCCCCGCCGTCCCCTTCCCATCCTTCCATCCTGTGGTCATCATTACGTATCATGGCCTCTCTCTGTCACCCTCACCAGACTACTGAGTGGTTGGAGCGGGGGACACCAGTGTGCGGAGAACAGTGCAGGGGCACAGAGGTAGGGGCCTTTCAGTGTTCCAGCAGGGGTGAGCGACTCCCGGAGGACAGACCGAAAGAGAGGGAAGCCTTGTATCTCTGACCCCTCCCCATAAGACAATATAGGTAACCTGGTAGTTCAGACTGAAATGTAAGCTATCGGCTGGGCCTCGTTCACCAGAGGGTGGGGATGCTGTGGTTGGAAGGTCCTGAGTCTGGGCGGGTGCTCTCTCTTCGCCTGCCCTCCCCATGCGACAGCGGTCTGGGTGAGGGGGCCTCAGGCCCGCAGTCACCAGACTCCCTGCCCCCAACCCCACCACAGGTGACAGCAGGTCACCTGTCGTCTACTCCCACTTGTCCTCTCCTCTGTCCCCTTGGGCCCCCGAGTCCCAGCGCACCACACTTCTGTGATTTATACCATCGGTTCTGTTCTGTAACCATTGCGTTGAACTGATTTTACTATTTTCTGCTTCCACTGAGATGAAACCAGTGCTCGCCACCACTCCTTTCCCCGTGGTCTCTCCATTTCCCTGTGGTTCCAGTTTGGTTACAGTGGTCCCTTTGAGAAGGACTCCCAGGGACCACGCTCCAGGGCCCGGTACTGCCTATTGTGAAAGCGTGTCTCTGATCTGGAGAAGGGGTCATTTCTGTGGATGCTTTTTTCCCTGAAAAGTTTTTAGACAGCTCCTCCATTGTTTGAGCCACTGGACTGTATCTGTAATTCCGGCCTCTTTTGTTTTCCCGTGGAGGTCACTTGATCTCTTTTTCCCCCCTCCTTGGCTTAGACGTCCGCAGGACCTGATCTTTCAAGTTTCACTTTGAGCTGTGTCACCCCGCCCCCCCCCCCCGCCTGAAAACAGTATGTCCTTTCAAATCTTTCTTTATCCAGTAACGTTTCCTTAAACGTTATCCAAAATAATATATTGGAGGAGCGCCTGGGTGGCTCTGCCTTCTGCTTGGGTCATGATCCCCGGGTCCTGGGATAGAGCCCTGCTCAGCGGGAAGCCTGCTTCCTCTGCTGCTGCCCCTGCTTGTTTTCCCTTTCTTGCTGTGTGTGTCTCTCTATCAAATAAATAAAATCTTAAAAAAAAAAAAAAATATATATATATATATATATATATAGGAATTTAATTTTTGTTATGTGCTTTGTTCATGTTCTAGCTGCTCCCGTTGGGTACACATTGGGTGTACTTCGCCTGTCCTCCCTAGCTACCTGTCCCCACCTACAGCCAAATCAAGAATCCCTTTGCCTTCTTTCACTGCATTTGTGTGGTTTCCCGGAGCCAGTGTGCGTCTGTGCCTTTGTTCACAGCTGGGCCTGTCCCTTCCTTCCCCTTCCCCTACGCCCTGGTCAGAATCAAAGGGTAACGGGGCCCATGTGAAAGTTGTATTTTCGTCCCTCTCTTCTTTCCTGAGATCTGTGTGCTCATTTGTCATTTCCTTCTGTTGTCTTATTTCTTTCTTGGGCTTTTGTATTTCTGTTTGGAACCCTCAATTCTTCTCAGGAAGACCAGATTATCTGCGTTTGGTCGAATTTTTATCTCTTCTGTGGTAAAACGTTCCTGGTAAGTATTCTTTTACTTTTCTTTCTTCTCTCCTTCTCTCTCTGTCTCATGCTGGCGCCCAGTGTTTGGGGCTAGAGTCTCACTCACCCTGGTTGCTGCCACTCAGCTCGGAAGGAGGGGGATCCCCCCCTCCAATCTGGAGCCTGCAGGACTTGGGGCTGAGGCTAGAGGGCCCACTGGGAAGGTGGAGCCTCCAAGGAGCTCTTCCTGGATGGGGGTGAGATTCCCTGCCTGGAAGACAGGAGACTTCCAGACCCCAGTGAAGCTGGGTGATGGTGTGTGTGTCTGTGTGTGCGCACACTCTGCAAGGTGTGTAAGGGATTAGGCATGTGAAGCTGCGCATATGAGGAAACGCATGTGTGTGTGTGTGCACCAAGTGTGGACCCTCATGGGGCGGCAGATGCTGCTTAATGCCATTTCGCCCTCCCTGGAGCCCAAGGCCACCACAGCCCCAGCCCTATCCAGGAGCAGGCTGGTGACCCTCCGTGGCCCCTGAGCAACCGTTATGGTGTGGATACCAGGCCTGACACGGAGTTCCTCACGGTTGGAGCAGCTGGGTCCAAGGCCCCCGGTCCCCCAGCCTGTGGCCGGAGCTGTGTCCTTCCACATGGACACAGGCGTTCCCAGGCTCATGGACAGAGGGACACACTGTGCTTGGGTCTCCCCAGGAACTGAACACTTGGCCTGAGGGCCCAGACCTAGGAGGCTCCAAGGAGGAAGTGCCAGCCCCCTCCCCTCTCCTCCGCCCCCGCAGTAACTCCACCCCCACGGAGGTCGCCCCTGGGTGGAGGTGGGGGAGGGGCAGGAAATAGAGTTTGGGCCCAGTTCTGGCGGCGACTCTGTTCGCTGCCCCAGGAAGCAGCGGGCTCAGGGAGAGGCCGGGAGAAGAGGATTCGCGGAGGGGCGGGGTCTGCGCACCCAGGAGGTGGGGTCTTGCTTCTGGGGAGCCTGTGGCCCGAGCAGCTTCGAAAAGGGCCTAAAGTCACAGGAAAGTGACTAGGTCCAAAGTGACCTTGCAGAGGGACATGAAAACGCCCCAGCGATGATCGCCAGCCCGCTGGCCACCGCGGCGGACCGAAGCGGAGACCCCGACCCGGACCACGTCTGAGTTACCGATTGAAGACTCGGGTGGGAAAGGCACTGGTGACGCGCGGGAGCCGCAGGCCACCAGGGGCCGCGTGCGCGCCGAGCCGGTCGCCGGGCAGGGGTCCGCGGAAGGTGCGGCCCCTTTCCGAACGGCCGCACTGGCTGGCCACCTGCCCGGCTGACCCCCCTGCGCAGGCCACTCTGGCGTCCGCGGGTCCTTATAGCTCGCGGGTGCAGAAGTTCAAGCCCGCAGTTCCCGCAGGATGAAAAAACATTACCTCCAGAACCCAGGGGGCAGCTGAAACCACTGCGGCCGACGCGCCCGAAACCCACTTCTTCGTGCGGTCCGATCCTGCAGCTCCCGGGACCAGGGCTGCTCCCAGGGTTCGCTCTCAGTGTCCCCGCGTCTGGCCCCCGCCTCTCCCCCACGCCCGTCTCTCCCCTTCCCCCCGCCTCCCTCTTCTGCTCCACCCCCTCGTCTCCCCCTCTGCCCTCTCCGCCCCCCCGACGTCAGCCCTTTCTGCCCCCACCCTCCAACCCGCTCCGCCCTCCCTGAACCCCGAGCCGGCCTCTCCGCCCCGCTCCCCTTCTTCCCGGCCTCCACCCCCGCACCGCCCCGCGCCCCCCACACCGCGGTCTCCCCACCCGGTCTGCCCTCGTTGCCCCCACCCCGTCTGCGCGCCTACCCCCTTCCCCCCAATCCGTCTGCCCTCGTCGCCCCTCTTCCTCAACCGCGCCCCCCCCCCACCGCGGTCCCCCCCCGCCCCCCCCCCCCCCCCCCTCACCGCCTGCCCCCACAGTCCCTGAGTCTCCCCACATCATCCCCCCCCAGCTTGCCCTTGCCCACATCCCCCATCTCCGTGCCTGGCAGCCTGATGGCCTGGCCCCCAGCTGAGCGGATCCTGCCCCTCCGGAAGGCCAGGCCTCCCGCCATTTCCTCCACCCTCTCTGCTTCAGGTCCAGGCTCAGGCTGGGCCCTTCCAGGAGCATACCCGCTGTTCTCTCCACTTCACTGACCTGCGCGCTGGGCCAGCCTGTGGATGCCCAGTAGGCTCTGTTCCTGGAACAGCTCTGCCCATCCCCCAGGGCCCAGTTCCTGCCTCTGGAGGGGCTCCCCCCAGAGTAACAGACCCTGTGGTAGGACCCCTTTCTCAAGCTGAAGATTTGGAGAAAAGGAGGGTGTCCTCGGGCAGGACTTCCTTTCAAGGCTGCCCCTGCTGTGGGCCTTGGGAAGTAGAGAATGAATGGAGCTGGGCACCACCCACCCCACCAGGCCTGGACAAGGGTGCAGGTGCACCTCATTCTCACTCCCAGAGGAGGGACTCACGCAGGACCCCTGTTGGCCGCAGCAGCCCCTGCTGCCACGTGTGACCTCCAGAGACCAGTTAGTGCTCTGAATGTGGTGGCTCAGAAGGATGGGGCGGGGGGAGGGGAGGAAGGACGCCTAGCCCTCCTGACACCCCTGCAGTGGACAGACCAAGTGAGGGCGCGGGCTGTGCCTGACAGAGTGGGGCAGATGGCCCAGCTGCAGGAGGAGGGGTGGCTGGTGGGACCCCTGCCCTGGGCCCAAGGGACAACTGGGCTGCAGCTGGAGGCAGCTGACAGTCTAGGCTTTGCGGAGCAGGGCTGCAGCCGCTGGTGTCACCCACAGGGAGCCCACCTCCCACACTCATAACTATTGTTAATTAAGACTGTCTCCATTATAGGGCTAATTAACAATTAGCATAAACATAATTAGCCAGCTCTGACATTTAACTCATTACATTGTTTAAATAATTTTCGGAAATTGCCCTGAGCGGCATTCTGTCAGCTTGCAATAATGGCGCCACTTTGTCATGTAAATTAAATGACATTTGTGTTGCTGCTGTCCCAGCTCTGTGGGAGATAGTTGAGCCCAGGTTGGAAGTTCTTTCCTGAGCCTGGCAGTGACTGGTTGAGTGGGAACTGTAGGGGGAGGGGAGCAGAGCCCTCGGCTGGATCCCCAGACCTAAGACCTCCCTAGGCTGGGTCCCCCCTAGGGCAGCCCGGGACAGCTGGTGTGGGAAGGGTGGTTGGATTTCCCACCTTCCCAGCGAGGGTCCCAAGCCCAGCGCTGAGGCAGAACTTCAGGCATCCTGAGAGCTGGGACAGACAGTTCCAGGGTCTGCAGCGGTGACCTTCGCCCTGCTCTCAGCATCTGCAGTTTCCCTGGGACCAGTGGAGCCTGGAGAGCACCCTCCCCAACACTGCCCTCCCCAACATCAAAGCCCTTCTCTGATGGAGGGCCCCCCCTTGAGCACCGTTCCCAGAAGGGGCTATGTCCCGCCACATCCCCTCAGGGTGGCAGTGACCTTCTCCTAGCCAAGCCAGACCTTGGAGATGAACCTCCTCTGGGCAGGGACTCTGGCAGCCCTGGCCTGGGGGTCCCTCCTGGCCACATTCTCTCTGACAGTCCTGGAAGTCACACCCACCGTGTTGGGGGCCGGGCTCCAAGGGCATTTTGCCTGGAGCTGCGGGACCTTTTTTGGGTCTCCAGGGACCTGGCCGGACAAGGGCTGGGCTGCACAGGTCAAGGGGCTTCTCCCTTGTCTTGCAGCCAGGATCCCCTGTTCAGCGTCCTGCCAGGGTCAGGTGTCTGGGAGAAAGTGACACCAGATGGCTTCACCATCACTGTCTCCGCTGGGCTGGCCTCCTGCTGGCCTCCAGGCAGCCCCTCAAGCACAGGGCCCTGAGCACAAGCCCAAGGGTGACCTCCCTCAGCTCTTGGTCCAGCTACTCACCCCTCCCAGCCAGCTGCCCCTTCTGTGCCCTCCCCACTGCCCCCCCCCCCCCCCCCCCCCCCGCACCCCTGTCTTGGCCTGAGGCATCCCTGTGCTGCTCTCCAGGGCAGCCAGCAGCCAGCCCCAACACTCCCATAGAGAGAAATGAGGGAGTTCAGGTCAAGCCAGGACCCAGACTGACCGTCCCTTCTCCCCAACCCCCAAGTTCCCCTTCTGATAAAGTGGGGTTTGAAAGCATGCAGATGGGGCCTCCTGCCTGCCCCTCTTCTGCACCCCAGGACTCCTGTGGGCCCTAACATGGGGCTTCAGTGGGCAGCATGGGCTCTGTTTCCTCTCTCCCTCTCTCAGTCACTCAGTGCCCACCCATCCCTTCAGTCCTCTGCTTCTATCCTCTGCTCAATCACAGGTGGTAGCTGCCCAGGGGGCTTAAAGCATCCACTCCCCATGCTTCCTGCCTAGAGGGGGAGCCTAGCCTCCAGGAATACCTGCCTCTCCACAGGGTCCACCTAGCATCCTGCCCAGGTGACCCCAAGTGAGGCCCTGGGTCCTGGCTGTGGGGGGGTTGGGAGGAGCTGGGAGAAGGAGGCTCCTGCTGGCTGTGACTCCAGACCTACAGCTGTGTGACCCTCTCTGGTTGGACGAGGTGCGCCCCAGGGGTCCTCTGCCCAGATGGTGACAAGTCACTTAGTAAGCACCATGCCGCACGGGTTTCCACTGCCCTCTTCCCAGGGGCAGGCGCCCAGTGAGGCCCAAGAGTCCCCTGGAGCCCGTAGTCCCTGGAGGACAGCCCCAGACTCGTGGGCTGCTCCAAGGATCTTGGTTCCTGGCAGGAGGCAGGCCCGGGAGTGACAACAAGAGTGGACAAATGAAGTCCGTAACTCCAGAAGTGACTGCCCATCATCTTTCGCTCGGAAGGCAGAACGGAATGGCCCGCGGTGCCCAGGCGGCTAAATCAAACGGCCCCGAGAGTTGTCGGGACCCGTTCTGGCTGTTAAGTGCTTGTCAGCGCCCACAGGCCTCTCCTGACTCTATAAAATTCCCGAGAATTATAGGAGCTCCAGGGTCACATAATTCATTGCACAGTAGATTTAACCTGGCGGCCAGTAATTCATATTTGTGGCGATAATATTGTTTTCCACTTTCCGAGAGTTATCGCCGTGTCTCCCTTCCAGGTCACTATGGATATCAAAAATCAATTTGGAAAGATGGATACTGTCAGAGAATAAAGCATGAAGGCAGCGGCCGCCCCTCTTGCCGCTACGCCGAGCAGGAGGACGCCTCTGTCCCCTGCGCTCCTGAGCCTCTGTGGGGGCCCTGCTGTCACAGCGGTGCTCGGCTACTCCCCAGGCTTCCCTCCCTGCCTTCTGGTGCTGCACACCAGGCCTAAGGCCGCCTGCTTCCCTCCGGCGTCTCCGGGTCCTGTTCCTGTGGGAGCACGGGTGGGCGGCTGGCTTTGCTTCTGTGCCTGAGGGGCTCCAGGATCAAGACTGTGGGGCTTGATCCTCCTCACACTGAGCTGTGGAGACACTGAGCTGAGACACTGGGCATAGATTCAGCAACAAGGAGATTTGCCCTCTAGGTAGGCCACACCTAGGCATGCCCTCAGACCCCACAGGGACCCACACAGGACGGGGCTGGGCCCCAGCTGGCTCTGGGGGCCACAGATGCCTGAGACCCCTCCTGCCTGGGAGAGCCTCCCTCAGGGGGAGACAGGAACGGGACTTGGGTCAGGAGGTCAGGAAGCGCTGGAGCGCCCTGTAAATGGAGCTAAATGGAGCTAAATGGAGAGAAGGGCCTTGAGGGGACCCATTGTTTCAGCCCTGGGAGGGAGTGGGAGGAGAAGAGGAGTGGGTTCTGGGAAAATGTCCCCACAGAGCAGTGGCTGGATGGGCTGTGGTGGGGGTGGGGGGGTTGGGTGGCTGAGAGGGGGAAGGGCGCTCCTCATAGAGAGGGAGGGAGCGTGGAGACCACCCGGCCCAGTAGGCACCTGAATCCTGCTCCAGAGGGACCTTCAGACAGCCCCTGGGACAGCTGCTCGGCTGTGCTGGAGAGACTGGGAGTGGCCCTGGTCTCAGCCTTCCCTGGGGCCACCCCTTGAGCCCAGAGTGACCACTGCAGACAGAAGCAGCCCAGCCCAGACTCCCCCATGGATGGGCTGATGGCTGCTCTTCGCCAGAACATGGGAATTACTGCACTGTTTCCCATGACATGGCCTGCATCTTCAGCTTTGGAGAGGGCGGCGTGGGTGACGGCTACCAGAGAGCGGCTCCGTGAGGCAGCTGACCTCTCATGGTTCACGGCGGCCACCCAGTGTCTCCCTGACCGCCTGTGTTCCCAGCCCTCAGGGCCACCAGCTTTTGGGTGTGTGCCAAGCCCTGTGGCTCCTGTTGCTGCGGGAGGGTCAGGGAGGAAGCCTGCATCTGCTGGGTGGCCAGGGGGCCCAAGTATGGGCCCTGTGCACCGACTCCATGGTGGTGGTGGGCTGAGTGTGAGCTGTGCACTTGTGTGTATGAGTGTGCACTCATGTGAATGTGTGTGTGCGTGCATGCATGTGAGTTTGAGTGTGCGTGTGTGTGTGTGCAAGCACGAGGAAGCTTCTGAGCACCTCAGGGGTGGCTGAGCGTGGCTGGTGACCTGCACTTTGTTGACATGGGTCTTGTGCAGGTGAGTGTGTGGGTGGGTGTGTCTCTGTGGGTCTTGATGAATGTACGTCGTGGTCAAGAGTATGTGTTGCAGCCGACCTGCAGGGACTCCACTCTGGTCTCCCTTCTGATCACAAAAGCCCTTGTGTGGGGCCCATAGCTGCTTACATGGGGGTCCCAGGAGCAAGCTGTATCTCAGGGCCCTGACTGCAGGTGGGGTCCCGGGAGCCCTCCATTCAGCAGGCCAGCCCTGGGTGGTCTGCTCCCCTGCCCTCGGAAAGGCCACAGGGCTCTGGCAGCTGTCTGGCCTCGCAGAGCCTCCCCCAGATTGGACCCTCTCCCCTGCATTCATAGCACCTGCCCCTCCCCCCGCCCCCAGCACAGCCCCCCTTCTGCCTTTTCTCCTCCCACCTGGTCACAAGTGCTGACCTCCCCTGGTCCTCTGCCTCAGGGCCTTGGCAGCAGCAGCCCCCCACCCTGAGCATGGACACCCCACGCCGGCCTCAGCCTAGCTTGGCACTCCCCCCACCTGCCCAGACCTGCGGACGGACCAGCCCTGCCTGTCAGGAGCCCCCCTGCTTGTTTGTACCTCTCTTTCCCCACCAGACTTCTGCACACACCTGTACCTGGGAGCTGCTCAGGAAAATTCTGTGGAAGGGATAAAGGGGTGGGGCGGGGTCCCTGCCTTGTTTGGGCCTGGGTTCAAATCCAGATAGGCTTTGTGGGAGGAAGTTTCTGGAACCGCAGGAGGCATTCACTGTGTGACTGACACCCCGGGTCGGCCTCCAGGCCCCTCACCCAGATATGCATCACCACCCTGTGTCTCTAAGCTGTCAGTGTCTTTGCTGGTGGCGTACCTGGAGGCAGGTAGGGCTGCAGGTAGCAGGACCATAGCTCAAGCTAGTGTGACACCCCCCAACCCTGGGCCTCCTGCAGGGGAGGAGTCCCCAGCCCCTTCCCACCGCAGGTGTCCCCTGCTAGCACCGGCCCTCCCTCCCTTTCTCCCACAGCAGCCTTGGCAGCAGGCCAACTCCCTGTGAGATCTGCAGGAATGACCCTCAAGGGTCTGGAGGGGACCTGGGGCTCGGGGTGGAGCCAAGGCCCTCAAATTGGCCCCAGAGCTTTGGAGGGAAAGGATGCACGTGCTCTCCTCTGGGTACTCACCGCTGGGCTGGGCGGTACAGGGCTGGGGCTGGAAGCGCTCCCTGGTGAGAGCTCTATGCAGGCCACATGTCCTGCCCAGCGGGAAGGGGGGCCTGTGGCCAGTCAGGGCTGCCTCCTCCACACTCACTGAAGGCAGGTTCCTTCAGGGTACATTTAATGAAGAAGGATGGTGCACAGATCATCCAGCTGACACCCCCTTTTAGCATGGAATTAAGCTCTTACTCGATCCTCAGCCAGTTGGTCTGTGAGCCTCAAAGGCCAGTGTCCAAGGACACTGCATGAGCCTTTAGGTCACGTGGGGAAATGGTCCCCTGATCAGTGGCCAGGCTCCAAGGGGCCTGTGTAAATCTCTGCTGAGCTCAGCATGGATGGGGGCAGAGCTAGGGACTTGGAACCAGCAGCCCCTAACAGCTGCAGGGGGAGCATGGACAGGGAGAGCCCCAGGCTGGCTTCCTGCCCTGGAGGCCCTGGAAGATGCCCACAGCTCTTCTGCCCAGTCGTGGAGTGACAAACGGGTAGAGAGGTAGAAGGCAGGACAGAGTCTGAGGAGAGATGTGGGGACCTGAGCCTAGCCTGAAGGCAAAGTTCTGGGGGCCAAGCTGGGATCCTTCCTGGGTATCTCCTACAGCCGCTGCCCACTGGGACTCCCATACTTGCCATCGAGGTCAACTCTCCTCCCACAGTCTTCGTCGGTGCTCCCTGCATGCCCGATCCCCTCCTCCCACAAGAGCCATGTGTGGCGAACAGAAGGCTTTGAGTTGGGTCCAAGGAGCCCAACCACAGGGAGCTCACAGGCAGAATGGTGCCCTTGAGCCAGCCTGACCTGAAGGCTTCCCAGGGCTGGGGAGGTGAGGTGCACAGTGTGAAGCCAGCTCTTCCCTGAACCAGGCAGTCTGAGCCTCTGGGAGACCTCTGCCCATCCTTGCCCAGCGGCCACTCTGTCCACGCCTGCTGGAGCTCCCAGCACATGCTCCCTTCCCCAACCTCCAGAATGAGGTGGCCTCAGCCTTGAGGGGGGCTGTCATGTGGTTCCGCCACTGCAGACGGTGAAGGCCTCATTTCTGCCTCATCCAAGGGGCTTAATTGTTCCTAGGTTGGACCACAGAGTGATTTTCCCTGACTTGCTAACCTCAGATACAGAGAGCTGAGCTCCATTCAGGAGACACAGAGACTCTCCTGACACCTGCCCCAGGGGAGTGTCCTTTCTCTAGCCCACAACTGGGCCTCATCGCAGAAAAGCTGGGACTGGGGGAGGCTGCGTCTGGGCGAGGCCGCTGGGGACGGGCTATATTCTTCAGCCCCAGACCAGAGACTCGTGCCATTGGGCTTGGCCAATGGGGGCTCTGGGTGCAGCCTTGGCGGTGGGGGTATGAACATGTGGGGGTGTGTGTGTGCACAGCCGTGTGTCTGTGTGTGTGCCCCTGAGCTCCAGCCCCAGAGAGAATGGCACCTGCCAGGGAGCTTATGGGTCCATAAAATTGTAGGTAGTGGTTGGAGAGAGCCCTTTCTGATCCTCCTCCTCATAGCCCCCAAGCCTGGAGAAGCACCCCCTCCCCATTTGGGGCTCCTGACAGTGAAAGTTACTAGGGTTCCTCTCTGTTGGCTCTAGGGCTGTGCCCTCAGACCCTGACCTCACAGCTCATGCCCGGAATCCCCCCACCCCCTCCCACCACCTGGGGGTTGTAATAGCTACCTGAACCTGGCCCCCCACCTGGAAGGGCCCTGGAGTGGGGCGGGGGCGGTGCACAGGAGGGCCCTCTGCTGGGCTAAGTTCATTTGCTTGTCAGACACTGGCAGCCCCGAGCGCTGAGCTTTGAGGAGGCTAAGGAGATCTGTGAGGAAGACCCTATTGATTTTAATTACCCACAAACAGCCCACAGGGACAAAGGACTTTGGCTGTTTATGTAGCTGGCTGGGCCGTGCTATTGTGGAAGGAGAGATCAAATCAGCTCCCCTCATTATGACTATAATAATAAGGCCACAGTGCTGCTCAGGGCTGAGGGCATTTTTTTAAAGCAATAACCTCGCTGCTCCGCCCCCTCACCGCCCCTCCTAGGCAGGCTTGAGCAACAAGGAGCAATTACATGCTGTCGATATTAATTCAATTAAATCCAGGTTATTTATTGGGTATTATGGGAAAGGATTCTCTAGCCTTACAGAGATGGGGCATGGCTGAGGGAGTGAGCAGGGTGCAGGGCCCTCAAGCAGAACTGATTGTGGCACAGGCCAGAAAATCAGAAAGTCTTCAGGAGGCAAGAGGATGGGTGAACATGGCGGCTGCTTGGGTAGCATTTCTCTTGGGACTAGGATGGAAGGTGTTTGAATGTTTGAGTCCTTGCTCTTCTTTTTTTTTTTTTTTTTTTTTTTAAAGATTTTATTTATTTATCCGACAGACAGAGATCACAAGCAGGCAGAGAGGCAGGCAGAGAGAGAGGACGAAGCAGGCTCCCTGCTGAGCAGAGAGCCCGATGCGGGGCTCGATCCCAGGACCCTGAGATCATGACCCGAGCCGAAGGCAGCGGCTTAACCCACTGAGCCACCCAGGCGCCCCAAGTCCTTGCTCTTCTATAACTGGTTGAGTGGCCTTGGGCAGGTTGTCCAACGTTTTGGCCTTTGACTACAGCTGAAAATTGATTCTGGATGATGATAGTGATGGTGTTGACAATGGTGGTGGTGATGGTGATGATGGTGATTGTGATGGTGAAGGTGGTGGTGGTGATGGTGGTGATGGTGATGGTGGTGGTGGTAATGATGGTGGTGATGGTGGTGATGGTGATGAAAGTGGTGGTGATGGTGGTAATGGTAACGATGGTGATGACGGTGGTGATGGTGATGGCGATGATGATTGTGGTGACGATGGTGATGGTGATGACGGTGGTGACTATGGTGGTGATGATGCTGGTGGTGATGTTCTGATGGTGACTATGGTGATGATGGTGATAGTGATGATGACAATGACGGTGATGGTGGTGACAATGGTGATGGCAATGGTGATGGTGGTGATGGCAGTGGTGATGATTAGTGAATATAGATAATAATTTTTGGGTGATGAGAATGAGTCTTCTTTGCTGACTTCACACAGTTGCCATTATATGGAACAGAATACTAGGTTTTTAACAACTTGGTGGAGCACACAAGCCAAGAGACTGTTTATCAGTTGGGAGCCAATCATTTCTAGAAGGCTGTGGGTAGATATCAGAGCCTGTGGCAGGAGGGCAGTGAAGGACAAAAGTCTGAGGCCAGCTGCAGGGGCAGAGCAGGCACATGAACGGGAGGCCCCTTCCACTGCAGGCTGAGGGCTGGGATTCTGGAGGAGGTCCTACAAGGGCACCAACCCCAGGGGGCATAAGAGAGTGTATGCTGAGTATGTGCTGGGGGTGAATGGCTGTGCTGAGCGAGCTTTATGGAGGCCACTGGGGTGAGGTGGGGTCATAGGAGACGGGCTGGCCCCCATCTGGAGACTTGGGATGGACAGCAGCTGCTAAGGGTTTGGGGTGCATTCTGTGCGTAGCCACTCCGGGAGGCGGTGGGGAGGAGGGGCCCCAGGACAGCAGGGTGCAGGTGAGGGAGGTGAGAGGCTACAGGAGGAATGGGGGCCTTGTGAGGGGAAGGTGAGGGAAGGTAAGCAGAAGCCAGGGGCCTGGAGGCCAGCAGTTTTCACCAATGTACTGGGTATATTCGTTTATCTCTTGCCACACAAATACCACAAGCTGGCTGGGTTAAAAGTGTGCCCCAAGGTGTAGGCAGGGCTGCACCCCCTCTGGAGGCCCTGGGAAAGGGCTCCTGGGCCCAGCTCCTGGGCAATCCTTGCTGCTCCTTCCAGTCTCTGCCTGGGCCCTCCCTTCAGCTTCTTCCTGTGTGTGCTTCTTCTTTTCTTCTAAGGGCCCACCCACCTCCTGCATGAGCTCCTGGGGACAAATTACATTTGCAAAGACCCTATATGTGCGAGTCAGCCACACTCAGGTCCCAGTGGAGAGGGTTTTCGGAGAGAGGCATGCTGCTGACGACAGCATCCGTGCCAGGAAGCCTGGTGGTCAGTTGCTGGTGACGGTTTAGAAGTCACTGCCCTCCTGTGCCCGCCTGCCCGGGGCCCCCTCTCCCACCGTGTTCTCTGACCTGGCCTTGAACCACAGTGAGAGCCAGCCTCTATGGGGAGCCGATGGCCACTTCGATCCCTGGGGTCCTGCCTGCTGCGTCTGGTTTCTGAGGGGGCTGCACGCGGCCGGGCGTCGGACACCGTGTCTAACCGGCTGAGATTGACCTGTTTGGGGCTCACTGCAGCTGAGCGATTTGATCTGAGCCCCAGACAGCAGTCGGGGCAGTAATTGGATCTTATGAGATCAGAGGGCCACTCTCTGAGGAGGGGGGCTCCGTGGCTGCCAGGCAGGTGGGGGAGGGGCTGTGCCTGGCAGGTGGGGGTGGGGCAGCTACTGTCCGCTGGAGATAAGGCCTCATCCTCGGCCCCCTAATCCCCTGGCTGGGGTCCTGGACAGAGCCGGAGGCGAGCTGGAATGAGCACCGTGTTGTCCAGCCGCGGCCTGGGCTGGCTGCCCCGAGGGCGCTGTACAATTAGTTTTAAATATCAATTTCATGGCTGCTCAGGGCAGGAGAGAATAGGCAGGTGATGCCCAACATAAACTGCGTGTTTCTCCCTGGCTTGAACTTTGTACTGGAAAGAAGAAGCTGAGCAGACACCAGCCTATCCCCGCCCCCCACCCCGGGCGCTTCCAAGATGTGCACCAAGGTCCTGTGGTCCCATCCTCCCCGTGACCACAGGGCAGTCAACCCCTCCCTCCCACCCCAATCCCTACTTGGGACTCCTGTACCTTGTCCATGCCAGTCCCTCCTGCTCCTTCCTCAGGCTGACCAAGAAGCCCCCTCCTCCAGAAAGCCCTCGGGAGAGTTCCTTCTCAGACGGTTGGCCTGGTTCTGTCCAGGGCTCCAGGCCAGGGCTTCTACCTTCTTCCAGAGACTGGGTCTCCCCATGTCCCACTGCCCCTCAGGCCCCCCCAGGTCCCTCTCCCCAGGCACTTCCAGTACTGGAAGCAGCTCTAGCCAGCCAGGTCTTGACACTGAGAAGCTGGAGGGGGTGTGGTGGTGTCTGGGAGGGTTGTGTGCTGGGGTGGGTAGAGGTCAGAGGGGACCTGGGAGGGGGGTCAAATACTGCCCCCAGTACAGATGCAGTACAGTGAGGGACAGTGATGGGGGCTGCACTAGAGGTCAGACAGTAAGTGATGGGGTTCGAGGAGGGATACCATGAGGACGGTCTTTGACCCTGACCTTGAGATGAGGGCAAAGCCAGCTTGTGGGGAGGAGGGAAAGTGGCACTCTCGGGGACAGGGTCAGGGGGGCAGGGAAAGCCTACCCACTGTGCCCCCTCCCAAGCCCCCAACCCACCAGCCCCGGGACCTGAACTGTTGCTCAGGTGTAGTCCTGGGCCTGGCCCGAGACTGCTGCGCTGCAGCTGCCCCCTTCGCAGGGGTGGAGCGATCCCCGCAGGGGCCTTGGTGGCACTGGAGAGACCCCGGGATGGGGGAATCTCCCTCCTCGGCGCGCCCTCCTCCACCCCGCACTCCGGCACCGGCGTGCCACCAGGTAGCCGGGCGGGGGAGTGAGCTGGAAGCGCCGGGACACACGGGCCCCCCCAGGCGAGGGCCGGCTGTCACCACGCGCCGAAGGGCCGGCGGGTGCACCGCGGTCCGCGCGCTCTCACCCGGCGGCGCTGCGGCGCGGGCAATTTATCTCCGTCTCCCCTCTCTTAAAACACTTTTATCAAAATTGGCGGTCACACCGCGCTGAACCGTGGTGGCCTCAATCTTAAACGCCGCGCTGCAGATTTTAATTTGGGGAAGATTAATGCGCTCGCGGCGTCAGCGGCGCCGCACCCGTTATCGGGCCTGACGGGTGTCAGCGGTGCCCGCGCGTGTCCCCGTGTCCCCGTGTCCCGCCGGGCCGCCGCACGCAGCGTGCTGGGGGGAGGGGTGCGGGAGGGCCTGGGGCCTGCAGGGCGCATGATAGAGCTTCCCCCCTGCAGGGCAGCAGGAGCCCTCCCCTAGCCCCCCACCCACGCTTCAGTGCTGGGTGCCCCCCCCCCCCCCCGCCACTGTCTGTCCTCCCTCTCCTTTGCCTCAGGACCTCACACCCATCTCTGAGCCCAGGAAAGGGGCCAATTCTCCTGAACTCTTGAAACTCTCCTTGAACTCCAGACTTCTAAATCCAATGGTGGAGACTTTCCTGCCCTAAATCCTGGGGGGAACTTCCCTGCCCCCCAAATCTGGTCCATCTCTACTCCACTGAGCTCTAACTAGCTCCTGGCTTCAGCCCCTCATCACTCCCAACAGGGAAACATGCCCCCCACCACTCACTTCTTGCCCACATTGTTGGCAACAGCCCCTCCTGCCCTCCTCCAGAATCTCTCCAGAGCCGCCCCCTCCACTGCACACCTCCACACAAGAGCCCTGCTCTTGGGGCAGTGGCCCGTTAGGACCCCCTCTTTGCACTTGACCCCACACTCTACTCTCCGCATAGCAGCCAAAGGGCCGGCTGGTCTCATGCCCTCACCTGCTGAGCACCAGCAGGGACTCTCCTCCCCCTGAGTCAGGCGCACCCCAACCCCAGCCTCCCACCCCATGCCCTCCCCTCTAAGCCTCCCTCCTGACCCCAGGCCCCTGGCTCTGTCCTTGCTTGTGTTCCCGTGATTGCCAGGTCTCAAAGCCCTTCCTCTCCTCCCTGGGAAGGAGAACTCCCTGCTTACCTGCTTACACATGGGGCCCTCCCCGCAGCACTCTCTCCCCGGCAGCTACTGATCTGCCTGTGGAGGAGGCCTTCCTCACCACCCCCCATCCCAAGTCTGAAGGCCCTGTCTGTTGGGGTCCTAGCTACCAGAGCCGTGTCAGGACACAGAGGTGTTCCGCCAGTCAGCACTGGAGTTCTGCTTGTGCCCCTGGGTCCCCGGCCCTCACCCAGGAGCCCTGGCCCCGAGATAGGGACCGGGCTAGAGGTCCTGGACCTGAGGCAGCCCCAGAAGGCCAGGAGACACCCTGACCAGCAGGAGGGTTGGGGAGGGAAGCAACTGAAAGACTCAGGTCCTGGAGGATGCCCTCTGACCCAAATACTCCACTGGGGGCTCTGGGCCCACCCTCAGGGGGCTCCTGCGCCGGGCTAGGGTAGGATACTGGTATCTAAGTGGCTGCTGCTAGGACCAGGACTCAGCTCCTGGACGTGTTTCCCCAGCCCTGCAGCCCACCGTACGCTCACACTGGATTGCCAAGAGATCACGGGGTCATCACAGCACAGGGCTCACCTGCCGAGGCTGAAACCCTCTGTTCACCTTCACTGGCACCGCAGTGTGGCTCTCACAGGGCTTGGGATGTGGTTTGCCTTTGCCTCTTCTTTACAAACTAGCGGCAGGAATGGTCTGGAGCTGGGGGCTTCAGGGAGCAGCCGCGGGGACTGACGGACGTTGGTCTATTCATTCGGCACGCTGGGAGTTCTGGCTGCTGGGAGCCCCGCGGGGAGCAGCCAAGACCCCTCCACCCCGGGGAGCCCCGTGCAAGGCTAAACAGGGAAGCAGCGTGGCGTGCAGAGGTGCTACCCGTGCCAGTGCAGTGGGGCTCCCGGAGGCTGCGGCGCTGAGGGGGAGGGGCAGGAGCTGGGAAGAGGCTGGGCCACAGGGCTGTGGGATGGGAAGCCAGGGAGGATGTGGATTCAAGCTGGGGGCTGGGTAGGAGGGCAGGTCAAAGGGCTGTTTAGCATGAGAACTGTTACACTGGCTGTGGCAATGGGGCCAGGACAGAGGGGTCCAGGAGGATCCCCAGCTTGTGGCCTGAGCACTGGAACAGCCCAGGTGGGCGGGTGGGGCAGGTGGGTGGGGCAGGAGATCCTGAAGAGCCGAAATGGGCCCCCTGGGCCCCAGGACAGAGCCCTGGGGTTGCATCAAGAGGGAGAGAGAAGAGAGCACACATGGGTCTTGCCAGAGTGCTCAGGGGGGACTTCCTGGAGGTCAAGGCCCATGAGGGGAAGGCCTGCAGGGAGGGTATCCAGGCCAAGGACAGAAGGAGAGGATGGACAAAGGTGGGTTCAAGGAGAGCCAGATGGCAGTGGTGGGGTGCAGGATGTGTAGGAGACAAGGCCAAGGCTGTCGGGGCCCCAAAGACCATGGTGATGGTCTGGCCTTGATCCTGTGGGTGACAGGAGCCACTTTGGCTGCCAGGCAGGGTAACTTGTCTTGCTGGTTGTTTAGGGTCCCTTAGGAGTGGGGAGAGGGAGAGGGTAGAACCAGGGGCAGACCCTGCTGGAGAAATTGGTTGAAAGAAGACGTATACCTCCTCAGCCCTCCCCTTGCTTCTTCTGGCCTTTGCTCACGTGCTGCTCCCTGGAGGGCCCTCCTGTCTCTCTCTGATTCCCAGCACCCTAATCCATTGTATAAGTTTTCACCTTATGCATATCAGCAGAATGTTTGGAAAACTGTTTTCCAAATTTATTGTTTATTATCTGTCTTGTCTGCTAATCACACCGAAGCTTGTGAAAAACCTGAGAGTTCAAGCAGTCCTGTCCAAACTGTTCCTGGTCTGTGCCCGTGGCTGACCCATGGCAAGTACCGGGTGCACCTTACTAAGTGGGTAGAGGGATGGATGGGTAGAGGATAGATGGGGGGCAGATGGGGTATGATGGATGGATGGATGAAGGGATGGGGTGATGGGGGATCAGGGGGTGGGGGATGGATGGTGGGAGATGGATAGGGATCATGGAGTATGGGGGGGGATGGAGAACAGATGGTAGATGATGGATGGATGCGGGGGAATGGGAGCTCAGAGGATGATGGATGGAGGGATGGTGGATGGAGGGATGGTGGATGGAGGAATGGTGGATAGAGGGATGGGGCATTGGATGGGGAATGGACGAGTATGTGGAGGGGCAGCTGCCTAGGTTCCCTGAGCTCTGAGCAGGTGCCAGTGGTCATCCTTTCTTCCTGTCCAATTGGGAGCCAAGTTTTCTTCAGTGAAGAGGAATCACAGCTGAACCCTCTCTAGACACACTATAGCCCAGTCGAGGTAACAGTCAGGTGGGAGTCTCCTGGCTCTGCTGGATTCAAAGCCTTCAACTTTGTCACAACTGCCTTGTCCATAGCTTGGTGGGGAGGCCATGGAACCGGGACCCCAAGCCAGGCATCCCACACCCCTGCCCAGGCCCTAGCCTGCTCCTGTATGAATCAGATCGTGACTGGGTTGGTAGGATTCCTGGTCACAAACCATGGAAACCAACTCCAGCTAAGGTTAGTGGAGGGCGGTGGCTGAGCTTGGATGGCCCTGGGATTCTGGTGCCCCCCTCAGGGCCCATCTGTCCTGCCAGCTCCACTGCTGATGCCTGTGGGACCCGTGTTGCCCGTGTTTTAAGATGACACGTGGTCTTGGGGTCCTGGGAGGGGTTTCAGGGCCTGCCCCCAAGGCTTCCTGGAGTCACTCTCAGCCAGCACAGGAGAAGAGCTTTCCCAGGGACCCCAGTCCAAGGGTTCTCTGGAGCTGATGTTCGATGCCTTCTTCCGAGGTCTGGAACCTGGAATTCAGAAGCAGGCCCCCACTTCCCCCGCCCCAGGCCAACAGGGTGTGTGCAGGCTGGGAAAACCACGTCCAGCGTGCACTGTGGGAGGCATTCATGGACTTAATTTGGTGGAGAAAGCCCATTTGGGTTTTTCAAGATTATTCATGAAATCTCCATGTACAATTTGGGAACCTAATAACTCATCAGTAATTCTTTAAATAATGGGCTCATAAGCTCCCTGACGGACCCCAGGGGCTCTGCTCTCCGAGCCCTACCAGACCTGAGATGCCCGGGCCAAGGCAGGCCCCCACCCCCTCGGAGGGCAAGGCCGCCACGAGAAGAGGCAGCCACCGAGTGTGGCAGAATTGAATTCGGCCTCTTTCAGGGAGCAAAATCATTGAGCTTGCAGACTAAATCTAACAGCCTAATAGAAATATGCAGGTGGAGGTACAATTAATTTTAATTACTAGACTATACACTGTTGCTTGCACAGCCATGAGTAAAATTAAACTGGCAATCATAATTAGAAAATTGCAACCTCATTGTGCAACAAATTAGTCACAAATTAAAAGTGCGTCTCCCTGCTGCCTTTCCTCATAGCTTTAGGGACATTCCTGCTCCCAAGCCTTTGTTTTCTGGCCAGGCGGGGTGGGGGGGGACCTGCGGGCTCCTCCAGAAAGTATTGGGGTTCCTGGGGCCCGGTGGGTGTCTGGGCTGGGGAGCCAGGCAGGAAAGGGGATGCATTCTCAGATTACCCACCTCGGGGAGGCTACTTGGCCCCAAGGCCACAAAAGGGTCTGGCTCCCGCCAGAAATGGGGAAACAGTGACAGTCCTGAGGAGAACAACAGTGGACACTCAGGGATGCCCTCGCTGTCCTCCCTGGGCTTGGGGAAGGCCACCCACAGGTGCATAGGTGGCCTCTGCTCTCCCCACGCCCCCCCGTTTTCCCTGGGCAAGCTCAGCCCTGCTGAGGTGGCCTCCCCCCTGGCCCAGACCCCACTCTCCACTCTCCAGACCTCACTCTCTGGGGCTCTCCAGACACCCCGGAGATAAGCCATCCAACACTGAGTGCCCCATCACCTGGGTCCTCACTCCTAAGGGTCTCAGCTCACCTTCACTTCCCGTCCGCTGTCACACCATCTCAGCCTGGACTCAGACATTATCCTCAGTTGTGCCCCTTGGATGAAGTCACAGCTTCATCTTACCAGCATTCTCAGAGTTTGGGTTGCCACTGCCCCACCCCCTTGATGGGCTCCACGACTCTCAGCCTCCCAGCCAAGCTGGACTTGTCCAGTCCTGGCTTTCCTAGCACCCTCCTAGCACACTATTTTTGTTCATGCTGTTCCCTCCACACAGATGCTCTTCCTGTTGCTCGTGGCTGAGTGGACTTCAGGGATCCTCCTGCCTCCCATGTCCCCCAGAGGTGCCTATGACTGCTGGTCTACCTCTCTCTGTACATTTCATTGACAGCCCAGCTGGGCCTGCTTTTTCCGTGTCTTTTTGTCCCCACTGCTGAGCCAAAATCCTGAGAGCAGGCTGGCCTGGAGTTTAGAGTGCAGGGAACACAGAGGTCGGAGCAGCACCCAGGCCAGGTCCCAGGACTGTGGGAGCCAGTGAGGAAGTTCAGGACAGGTGCGAGGCCAAGTGCCCTGGGCTGGAAAGGTGGCTGGCTGAGCAGGCATGGGGGATGCCAGACAGTGGTTGCCGTTGAATGCGTTCACACAGTGGCGAGGGGAGCCCTGGCCCTGAGGTCTGAGCTGGAGACACGTGGCCCTCTACCTTTGCACTAGGAAGCTCATTGCTGCTGCATACATGTTGAGGGTACTGCCATGGCCCAGAACTAGGGCATAAATGGGAGGAGAGTGCAGTGGACATCCCCACCTCAAAGCCATGCACCCTGATTGGCTGGGAAACATAGAAGCCCTACCCTTCCTCTAGACACCCTTTCCCCTCCAACCCCACTCCCCACTTCCTCCCACCCTTCCGTGCCAAGTGCAGCCACCAGGACTCAAGGAGCTGGGCTCTGTGCTCTCCAAAATCCCTTGCCCCATTTACTGTCAGCCTATGGGTCTCTCGGCCACAGGGAGCGCCCATCCTCCAAGCTGGGAGACAGCCCCTGCCGCGAGAAAGTGTGTGAGGACTTTGCACTGGTCTCCGCCACCTGTCCCCCTCTTCTGATTGCTTCTCCAGGGAAGCGGCGGGTAGTCCTTTACACAATAGTATGAATTTAGATCACTGGACGCCATCCCCTAGCTCTCCCAGAAGAAGGGAACTGGTGCAGCAAGGGGAAGGATGTGCTTCTCCAAGTGTCAGAGCCTGAATGAGCACCATGAAGGCAGGGTCACACCCATCACCCGCCCCCGCCATTCGCCCTGCTCTTCCAGGGTTTCAAGTCCACAGAGGGAGGCCTCTGACACGCTCAGGCAGCTTGTCATGTGACCAAGGGCAAAGGCAGCTTGGCGTGTGACCAAGGGCAAGCCGGTCCGCTCCACCTCTCCTCAACTTCCAGAAAGTTCTGAGGAGAGAGTGGGCATGGGGTGGGTGGGGCTTAGCCGGACTTTCCATGTTCATGCTCAAGAAACAGGTAGGGAGGCTCAATGCGGGGAGGGCAGGGGGCCGAATGTGTGTGGGGGTGACATGACATGGGGGTGGCGTGAGGAGGGGGTACCATGCACTGCACGTTCCCGTGGTGTGGAGACAGCTGAGCTGGGTGCTGTCCCTCTATTCTATCCCATTCTGATGCCCTCCCACCCTAAATACCATCTCCTCTGCTCATGGGCCCTTGCTCTGCACCCGGCACCAAAGCCCCCCAGTGAGCCCAGACCTCAGGCCTGGAGGGGGCCATGCAGGTAGGCAGTGCCCACCACTAAACAGGAAAGGACACGGAGAACTCTAGAGGCAGTGCTGGGACTGGTGCTGACCCCCCCTGCTGGCGGGTCCACCCTGAACCTCTCTGCCCTGTACTTCCAGTCTGCGCATCCCTGTCCGCAGGTGAGGCCCTGGTGCTGGTTCCTGACACGAGATTCCAGCCCCACTTCCGCTCTCTCCTCTGCTTGAAGGATCTGGGCCAGCTGGGGACAAGTGGACAGGAAGAGGCTAACTCATGACCACTCATGTGCCTTGTTCTCTCAGAGCCCAGGGCTAGGCACATGCCCTCCTTCTCCCCACCAGCATCTACAGAGGTGACCACTGTCCCATGGGCTAGACAGCAGAGCTGAGTCCACAGACAGCAAATGGCAAATCTCCCAGATCCCCTAAGGACTGCGGCCATCCTCACAGGGAGCTGCTAGGACCTCCTATGTGTGGCAAGTCCCAGGGCCCCAGCAGCTGGGGTCGGTCCTCTCCCAGAGCTGTGCTCCAGGGATGCCAGCTCCCAGTCTGGGGTGGGGGGTCACTCCTCCGGGAGGGGAGCAGCTCAGAAGTGCCCTGAATGGGGGTCTTCCTGGGACTGCAAGCTTAGGCCAACTTCAGACACAGTGACAGCCCACCATGAGGTGACCCGGGGCTGCAGCCGGTCCACCTGGTCAGCGAGTGCTAGTGTCAGCCCCGGAGGCAAAGGCAGTGTCCTCTCTGACCCTGGGACAAGTTGGAGGCTTTCTTTGCCTACTATGTTTTCTCTTGTTTGCGATCTCTTCACCTTCAGAGTTATTTGTGTCACATTTGCTCAACACGTGTCTTCCCTGGGGGGCCCCCACTCTCTGGGTCTTGTTCCCGGATGGACCCAGGGGTGGGACCCGCTGACACTGTAACAATGTTTCATTTTCTTGCCATGGATACGGTGTGTCTCTCCCTGTGAGGTGCTGCTCTAATTTCTATTTGTATTTTTCAGTATACGGGTCTTGCACATATTTTACAGATTTATCCCCATTTATTTTATACACTTATGACATTGCAAATACTGTTTTAAATTTTTAATTGTTTGTTGCTGATATCCAGAAATAGAACTGACTTTTTGCAGACCGATCTTGTGTCCTGCAACCTTGCTAAACTCTTGGAAGAATCAGCTCTGTTAGCCTTTTTGTGGATTCCATAAGATTTTCTCATTCAGTCTAGGAATAAAGTACTACATCTTTCTTTCCAGTCTGGGTGCTTTTAAGTTTTGCCTTATTGCACTGCCTAGAATGCCCAGTGCAACATTGAACACGAAGGTTGGGCATGGACACCTGGAACTGTTTCCTAGTCATAGGGGGAAAGGACTCAGTCCTCCACCATAATAGTGAGGCCAGATGCAGGTTTTCCAGAAATGCCCTTTCTCACGATGAAGAAGTTCTTTTCTATTTTACTGATTTTTTTTTCAGAAACAATTGTTGAATTTTGTCTAATGATTTTTCTATATCTATTTAAAATAATCATGAGATTTTTCTTTCCTAGTCTGTTAATATATTTTGAAAGTTAAGCCAAACTTGCATTCCTTAGATAAATCACTTGGTAATAATCTTTTTTTAAAAAAGATTTGTTATTGGGGTGCCTGGGTGGCTCAGTGGGTTAAACCTCTGCCTTCAGCTCAGGTCATGGTCTCAGAGTCCTGGGATCGAGCCCCACATCGGGGGGGGGGGTTTCCTGCTCAGTGGGGAGCCTGCTTCCCCCACTCTCTCTGCCTACCTCTCTGCCTGCTTGTGATCTCTGTCAAATAAATAAATAAAATCTTAAAAAAATAAAATAAAAGATTTATTATTATTATTAATTTTGAGTGAGAGAGAAAGCACAAGCTGGGTGGGAGAGAGAGACAGAGAGAGAAGCAGACTCCCTGCTGAACAGGGTACCCGATTCAAGGCTCGAGCCTAGGATTCTGAGATCATGACCTGAGTCAACGCTTAATGACTCAGCCACCCAGGCTTCCCTGGTCATAATCTTTTAAAAATATTGTTGGATTCTATTTGCCAGATATGAAGAATTTTTGCATGTAGTTTCAGAATGGATATTGGTCTGTGGTTATCTTTTCTTTAATCTCATTGCCTGGTTTTGGTGTTAGGGTAATGTTTGGCTCATAGGATGATTTGGAAAGTGTCCCTTCTCTTCAGTTTTCTGGAAGAGTTTATGTAGAATTGATACTATTTTTTTCTTTACAACCTATTTGGGCTTGGAGTTTTCTTTTTGAGAAGGTTTTTAACTACAAACTTAATCTTTAGTAGCTATAGGACTATGCAGGTTTTCTATTTCTTCTTGAATGGGTTTGATAGTTTGTGTCTTTTGTCCAATTCACAGGCATAAACTGTGTTCAGTATTTCCATATTACCCCTTCGACTTCTGTATAGTCTGTAGTGATGTCAGCTTTCCCATTGTTGGAATGAGTAACTTATACCTTCTCTTTTTTTCCTCATTGATATGGCTTCTCAGGTTTATTCATCTTCTCACAGAACCAACTTTTGGTTTATTTGACTTTCTCTATTTTCTAATTTCTCATTCATCAATTGTCACTCTGATGCTTTTAATTTTCTTTTGTTTACTCTTTGTTTTATTTGCTCATTTCCTAGTTTTTTGAGGTGGAAGTTGAGGCCATTGATTTAAGATCTTCGTTTTTCATTTTTTGTTTTTTCTAATATAGATGCTTAGTGCTATCAGTGTCCCACCCAGTACCACTCTGCATTATCTTGCATCTCGGATTTTTTTGATATGTTGTATTTTCATTTTCATTCAATTCAAAATACTCTCTCACTTCCCTTTTGATTTCTTCTTTGACCTCCAGGTGTGTTTTAGCTTCCAAATACTTAGGGATTTTCCAGCTACTTTTCCGTCCCTGATTTCTAGTTTAATGTAGTCAGGGAACATACTTTGTATCACTTAAATACTTTCAGATTCACTGATACCAGTTTCCTGGCCCAATATATGCACTTTTTGGATAGGTGTTCCTTGTGCACTTGAGAATACGAAATATGCTGTTCTGGGCAGAGTTCTATGCATCGGTTAGGTTGGCTTGGTTGATGGTCTTCGACAGTCTTGCTGATATCTTCTCTACTTATCCTATCAGCATCAAGAGAGGGGTGTTAAAATCTCCAATTATAACTGTGGATTTATGTGTGCTTCCTTGTGATTTCTCAGTTTTTTCCTTCCTGTATTTTGAAGTTATGTTGTTAGGTACATAAACATCTAGAATTTTTGTGTCCTCTTTTCTTTTTTTCAAGTAGGCTCCATGCCCTATGTGAAGCCCAACATGTGGCTTGAATTCAGAACCCTGAGATCAAGACCTGAGCTGAGATCAGGAGTCAGATATTTAACTGACTGAGTCACCCAAGTGCCCTTCAAAATTGTTGTGTCCTCTTGATGAATTAACCCTCTGTGATCATGAAATATTCCTCTTTATTCCTGGTAACACTTTGGCCCTGAAATCTATTTTGATGTAGTATGGACTCTCCAGCTTTCTCCCAGTGTGTGTTAGCATAATTTATCTTTTCCCCATCCTTTCACTTTACATCTATTTTCTTTTTATTTTTACAGTGCGCTTCTTGCAGGTTAGCAAGATGGTTTTGATGCTTTCACCCAACCAGCAGCTTCTGCCTTTTGATGGCATATCTGGGCAACTGTATGGACTGTAACACTAATTTGTGGGGTGTATATCTGTCATCATTTTGTCTGTCATTTGTCCCATTTGTCCCATCTGTCCTTTGTCCCCATTTACCTCTTTTTCTGTGTTCTTTTGGATTGAGTATTTCTTATGACTTTATGTCTTTTGTTGGCTTATGGGCTATAATTTTTTGGTTTGTTATTCCAAGGACTGCTTTTTGGTTTATAGCTTGCATCTTTAATTTGTCTCTGTCTGCCACTTGTGGTGCAGTGCAACTGGGAGGGTGGTGTGGACCTTACCCAGAACCCTCCCCTATCGTCTTCTTTCCTGGTCTCTGTGCTGCTGTTGTCATACATTTTACTTCTACACATGTTATAAATGTCACAACACATTATGTTTTATTTTTTTTTGCTCCAGACAATTACCACAGTTACCTTTTCTGGCGCTCTTCATTCTTTTGTGTAGATACAGGTTTCCATCTGGCATCATTTTCCTTCTGCTTGAAGAATGTCCTTTAACATTCTGTATCGTATAGTTCTCCTAGTGATGAATTCTTTCAGCTTTTTTTAATGCCTGAAAAAGTATTTATTCTGCCTTTGTGTTTGAAAGATATTTTCATCGTGTGAAGAATTCTAGGTTGGCAGTTGTATCTCTCTCCCTTCACAGATGCTCTATCATCTCCTGGCTCACACTTTTTCCAGTAAGAAATCTGCTGTCACCCTGTCTCTGTGTCTTTGCACATAATGTGCCTTCTTCCTCTGGCTACTTGGAAGACTTTCTGTTATCACCAGTTTTAATGAATTGTGCTTGGGGTTTGGTGAGCTTCTTGGACCTGTGGGTTTACAGTTTTCATCAAAACAGTCATTGTTGAAATATTCTTCCTGTCTTCACCTCTGCATTTGAGATCTCTGGTTCTGCATATTAGCTCGATGCTGCACTGCTCCCCTGCACCTCCCGCTCCAGAACCATGGCCTGAAAGCTTCCCAAGGCAACAACACAGGGAGATCCCAGGCTCAGCTCCTTTGTGCTCTGGGTCTCCATTGTCACTGCCTGTGTTTGCCTGATGTCCAGTGTCTTCAAAGGCATGAAGCCACAAATCTTTTCTAAGTTTCTAGTTGTTTCGGGTGGGAGGTTAAACACAGGTCTTACTCCATCTTGCTCATAAATGGAGCTCCCTCTTTCTTTGTAAATCTACTCAGTCAGGCCTTCTTGCTCTCATTAGGGTCACCGAGGCTTCCACGTGTTAAATGAGATGGACTCTTCTTGTCTTCACCTTATGCACCCTGCCCCCAATTCCTCACTCCTCCCAGGAACACTTTCCTCCTGTGGCTTCCAGATGACTCTCACCCTGGCTTCCCTTCTGTCTCTCCCGTCATTTCTTCTCCATCCCCTCTGCTGCCTCTCCTCCCTTCTGACACCTTAATGATGGCGTGCCCAGGGCTCAGGCTGAACCCCATCTCTCTTCTCTGACACCATCTGGCTGGGTCACATGCCCATCTGTCCACAGTGACACCCACATTCTACTTCCAGACCAGAACTCTCTCCCAGCTGGACATTCACAACTCCGACCACTACTCAACATCTCCGCTTGGACAGACATCAGCCTCGATGTGTCCAATGCCAGCCCCTTTTTGCCCCCATCTCAGGTGAGGGCAACTGCTCAGGTCAAAACCTTGACTCAACTCTGACTCCCTTCTTTCACTCGCCCACCAGATAGTCCCCTAACAAGTCCCATTGGTTCTACTAGGTCTTACCTTCCTGCCCCTCACAGGCCAGGCCCCCATCATCTCTCAGCTAGGTCACTGATGTGGTTTCCAAACCCCATCCCTGTGCACTTGGAACCCTGCAGTCTCTTCTCCATGCGCAGCTGGTTATGTCATTTAAAACCACACATGGTGTCCTCTCTTTCCCCTCTCAAGTCTTGTCATACCTTCCTTTCCCTGCAGTGAGTTAAAGCCTGACTCCAGATCCTTTGTGTGCTGCTCCCTGTGCTTGGCCTCACCCCTTCCACCCCTGCCACCACTGTTGCCTCCTTGCTGTCGGAGTGGGTCAGGTGGGTTTGGCCTCAGTTCTTTGCAGTGGCTCTTCCCTCTGCTGTGGATGCTGTTCCCTCCCTCACCTCCTCCTTCACTATCACTCACCCTGACCACCCTGTTGAAAGCAGCAAGTGTACCTCCACGCCCTCCGCCAGACTTTAGCTCCCACAGCAGCTCAAGAGCACTGACTTAGCCAGTTGTGGGCTCAGCCTGAGGACAGGGATCCTCATCTCAGCTTCCCTGCTGTGTCCTCTGTGCCCAGTACAGAGCCTGGCATGCAGTTGGTGCTCAGTGAATGTTCGCTGGGTGCTAAGGAGACAAAGGGGAGGCAGAGCTGAGTGTCCAAGTGCTGATCTGAGCGACCTCAGCCTCTTCCAAGTCTGCTCTTGTAAGGTGGGCGAGACCAGCCAGAATCGGGTTTGTGATTAAAGTTCTAAACCAGGCTTTTAATAGCCAAATATGACCAGAAATCTGCTCAAGAGTCATTAAGGGACAGACCATTGTTTGGAAGTGACCAGGAGAAAAGCAGAGTTGCCCTATGTTTCCCCCACCCCCCACAAACACTCTCCTCTGCCATGCTGGCCTCGGGGCTGCAGCAGCTCGAAACACAGGGACCCCACATCACTGCTTTCCACCTCGGACTCTGCCGTGGACTCCCAGCTCCTGCCTGGCCAGGGCCTGGGGCAGCCCCCAGGAAAGGAGGTTCCCAGGGTGGGTGGGCCCTGTGGCATGGGAGGACCCCCGGCTCCCCTGCTCTCCGTGGGCCTTGGCCAGAACTGGTGGTCATCTGTGGCTCTCACGGTGAGGGCAGCACAGAGACAGCCGAGGCCAGGCCTCTGGGTGGTGCAGGGGGCTCAGCTGTGGAGGCTGGAGAACCAGGTCAAGTTGGCTGTGCCCCAGGAGCTTGGGATCATTGGGCTCCCGTGTCTGTGGGGAACTGAAGGCACAAGCTGGGCTCCTCCGTGGGCAGAGGCCTGGGCAGCCTCCTCAGAAAGCCTCTGGTGACAGGAGGAAGGTGCTCTATAAAGGTTAAATGAAAGATGGGCTGCAGCCCCGCTGACACTTCATCTCCATTTTGTCAGAGCGTGTTTGCAGATATGCACGGAGAAACACGGCAGAAAGTAACCTTCGGCACATGTGTCCGAGCAGCCCCACTTCCATCATGAACTTCTGCCTCTCACCGCCCCGGGATGGAGCCCCAGGAGCTGAATGGGGCTGGTGTCCAGTGCCCATCTCTCCTCCCATGGCCCCGCTGGGTATTCCTGGGCACCCCCCACCCTGTCCCAGTAGCTATGGGTCCGGGGGCCACAGCCATCCATTCAGAGAGGGTCCAGGGGCTTCCTCTCTGAGGGTCCATGGGGGGTTTGCCACTCCCTGCCTCCACCCCAGGCACTGGCAGGAAGGGGCTGGACACCAGCATTCTGGGGGGCCCTGGACCCTGCTGGGGTGTGGTCTCCACACTGGCTCCTGGAGCAAGGTGCCAGCTCTCTCCTCACCGGGGAACAGGGCGGACCTGCTCTGCTCACCTGGGAAGTGAGCACACTCCTGATTCCCAGCACTCAGCGACGCCGATGGACTTGGGCAAAGGGACCCGTGCCTGCTGCGGATGGGCGTGTGCCTGCGGCCTGTGTGGTACAGGGGCTCCGCATGACACCCGTGCGTGGTGGAGGCAGGAGCTCCCACTCTCTGCAAGCCCATGCTGAGGCTCCGAGGATCTGAGCCCTTGGAGCTGCAGGGCTTCTCCAAGGGCCAAGGCTGTGGAGCCTCTGACACCCAGCCCCAGCCAGCAGCTCTCCCGGGAACCTCAGAGCCTGAGGAGGGGTCGCCAACAGGACCAATGCTGGAGGCTGCCTTAGCCCAGGCAGGCTGCAGCTTCATGGGTCTCAGTTTCCCTGGCCCATGAAATGGGTCCATCCCACAAACGATGGTTGTGGGCAGATCACAAGGCCATGGAGGCTCTTGACGGCTGAACCCCAGCCTCTCCGGGCCAGGTCCATTGTCCAAGAGGGCTGCTCCTGCCACCCCCTCCCCACCGCCTGCCCCTGCCTGGCTGTGGCAGGTTCTCCCAAAGCCGGGGGCTCCTGCCTGGGCTCAGGGCTGGCCCATGAGGGGTGGGGGGGGGTGTGTCGTGGCGGGCCCACATGCTTGCCCACAGAGCACTCCCTCCCCCTCCCAGGAGCCTGGCCTCCTCCCCGGCACACACACAACTATTTAATTTTGCTCTGGCAAGGAATAATAGAGTCCTGTGTATCTATTACAGATGCGGGAGATTGGGCCACCACTGGCTGCGCGGCACATTCAGAGCCCTAACAAAGCTGGCGACAATCGACCGGGCCTGCCATTATCCATTCAGTGGGTGTAATAAATGAGCCGGGCCCAGCCTGCCATATACCACCCGGCCCAGATAACGGCTGAAAGGAGAAAATTAAATTTTGCTTTTGTTGAAACATTATGATTTATGTATTTGTAATATAGGCTGTGGTGGGCAATTGGGAGAAAAAAAAAGATTGCTGAGTATCGTTCAGGGATACTGATGGTCCCGCCGGCCACTCAGAGAGCCGGCCAGGCTCACTCCTCTCCGCGGGCAGGAATAATAAGAAGCCGCCGCCGCCCATTAACGTGTCCCTCCGCGGGAGGGGGAAGGCCCAGGGCACCGCAGGGGGAGGCCGGGACCCGTGCTCTGAACGGGGGTGGGCAGGGCCCCACGTGCTGCTGGCTCGGACCCCCGGACCGGGTGCCCTGATCAACCGTGCCCTCCCTGGACCTGTAAAAATAATTGACTTGTCCTGCCTGGCCCTGGAGAGACGGACGCGTGAGCACATCCCTGTAATTTATAATCTCACAGCTCTGTCCCTTAATGCAGCAATCAGAACAGGGCTTATCATGTTGTAGAAGGTAATGAACTTACTCACTCCCGGTGCGCGGGCTCCTAAGCTGGGGTCTGCACGGTGTGGCTCCCAGCAGAGGGCCCATGGCTGCTGTGGGGAATCGGGCTGGGGGCTCCCCTGACAACCCCCACCAGGGAGCCTGGGCCCCCCTCCGTGGCCAGGGCAAGTCCCCGTCCAGCCCCATAGAGAGAGCCAGGGACACGCTGACAGCTGGGAGCCTCACGGGAGATGTGGTGGCATCTGTCCCAAGTCTTCCCAGTGGAGCCATCACAGTCGCTGGCCTGGCGGACACCCTCCCCATTGACCAGGACGGCTGGGCGCCAGGTCGGCATTACCCAGGCTTCCTTGCTGGTCCGGAGTCCCCGCTGGTCCCAGGGAGCTGGCCCCTGTGATTCACCTGAGCTAGGGTCTCCCCCACAGACAGGAAACTGACACTCATGAGGCTGAGTGACCTGTGGTCACTAGCAGTGAGCGGCCATGGGGCACGCGGCCTGCTGTCCACCTGCTGCACAAACTCCCTCTTCCCGAGATCTGGCCATGGGGCAGTGGCCTCCCATGACCCCTGATGGCTTGTGGGGCAGCCTCTCCTTCCTTTGGCATGTGTGTGGCCTGAGGCGTGCTGGCCATGGGGGGAAGATGTCTTTCATGGGCCTCCTGGCCTCCTTCCTGTCCTTGTCCCAGGTGATAGTGCCCATCCCAGCCACCATTTACTCCCAGGCTCCACCAGGACCAAAACTGACTTCCCTCCATTCCCCTGCTGGACTCTTCTGCTCCAGCAGCCTGAGTGTGAGCTGGATCTCATCCCCTTAAGCCCTCCCTGAGCCAATCACAGCCCTGACCCTCCCACAGAAAGGCCTCTGAAATCACCAGGAAGGGCAAGAGAAACTGCTCCTTGTGGGAGACCTTTTGAGCAGCTGGATCAAACCTTGCCTGAAACAGATATCCTTGCTCCACTTGCCTGTTGGAGGCAGAGTTCTCCCTGCTGCTTTGTGAGTTGGGGTCACTGTCACTGGCACCATGAGAGTGACAGGAAACTTGCTGGCCCTCACTCTATTCCTGGGACACAAGCTTCTTAGTTCAAGGGCCTGCCATCACTCGCAGGAGAAGGAATGTAACTGGCCCAGCCTGGGCCTGGCCCATTGACCTTGGCAGGCTAGGGTCCCTGCTGAGTCAAGGGCTAAACCCACTTCTTCCTTTTATTCTGTCAACCTCCCTCTCCAACCTCATCTTGAGTCACAGGTGTCCTGCCCCGTCACAGGCCCCCGTGGCCCATGAGCACATGCCCACCCACTCCTACATGCTGGCCACTGCCTCATCAGGAGCTGGGGGGCCCTGTGGATGGCAGCAGAGGTAGCGGCCAGCAGACCTTGCTTTGGGGCTGACCTGTTTATTCTGTCCAGCAGAGTCTGGGAGCGCAACACACCTGGGGAAGGGCCTGAGCTGCTCTCTTCTGGCTGGGTGGGAATGGGTGTGTGCCCATGCGTGTACAGACATGGGCACATGTGTGTGCTGAGTGTGTGAGTGTGACCATGGGTGTGCAAAGGCACGTGTGTATGCTGAGTGTGTGAGTGTGTGTGACCATGTGTGCACAGACACAGGTGCACGTGTGTCTTGAGTGTGTGTGTGGGTTGCCTCTGTGTGCATAGACACAGGCATACAGGTGTGGTGAATGTGTGAGGGTGTGTGGTGTATGGCTGTGTGTGTACAGACACGAGTGCACATGTGTGGTGAGTGTGCGAGTGTGTGAGGGGGTTGCCCGTGTGTGTATATTAAGGCACCAAGCCTGGGGACTTTTCCCCCCAGCACATACCTGGCTTCCCGCCCGCTCCCCTCCCGTGCTCAGACAGGGGTGGGTTCTCCAGGAGGTGGTTGGTTGGGTTCTGCAGGAGCCTGGGGAAAGGGTGGCTCAGTCCCTCCTTCCCTTGGCTCGGTTCCCTTGGGGGCTGACCTACCCACGGATGCAAACCATGGCCAGGTCCTCCTGAGGGGCCCTGTGGGCAGGTGGGGTGAGGGGAAGAGGCTGGAGTTTGCCCTTCAGCTAGCCCGATGACCCTTCCCTGCACTCCCAGCTAAGGTGATGTCACCATTGCGAGGGAGGCACCAGGCGGGAATTCCAGGGTCTCCCCAGCCAGCCTCCTGGCCAGGGGCCAACAGGCCAGCCTCCACTGAGCCTTCTGAGCACTAGCTTGCTTTCTGTTCCTGCAGACAGACAAGGCCCCCTCTGCTGGTCCAACCTCCACTGAGCAAAGGAGGAGCCCCAAGCATGGGCCCTGCCCTCCAGGGACGGAGGGTGGGGTGGGGGGGTGTGTGGGGCGGACCTGCAGGCCCCCCCCAACCGTGGGATCCTGCCTTCCCCCAGGACTCTCTCTGGAGCCCCCTCCCCCAGTTTCACGTGCTGCTGCTGTTGGAGGCGCGGCCTCCAACATTTTGAGGTCCCGTTTTACCTCTTGGGAGAAGAGACACATGAGTAACAAGCCTGAGAAGATTGAGATGCTGAGCGGTCCTGAGAAGGAGTGGGAGAGATGGAAGTTTTCAGGTTTTGGGTTATTGTGGGCAGGGGTGGGGGCAAGGGTGCATGTGGAGGGGAGGCCTGGCAATAGACAAATGTCGTTCTCCCTTCCCCCACTTGGGGCTTCTGTGTTTCAAGGTCACACCGTGAGAAGAGGCTTTTGGAGCAAGGCTGGGCAGGGTCCAGCAGCACCGGGGTCTCCGTGTGGGTGCTGGGTCAGGGCAGAAAGCACCCCAGCTGGCCTGTTTGTGTGTGTCCCAGGGCTGAGAGTGACATTGTGTTTACCTGCCTGGGTCCTCTGCCGAGGGCAGGTGCAGGGTTGGGACGGTGCTCAGGTGTGGCACGCAGGCCATCGTCAGCAACCTGCCGGCTCCAGCCTGTACACCTGCCCTGTGGGCCACACCACAGCTGCCGGGGGTGGGGGGTGCCCTTACCCACAGCCACCCTCCCCTTCCTCACTGGGGGCGCACACACCTGGCCAGCTGACTGGAGCAGCCACCAGCCCTGTGTTGAGTAACCGTGTGCTTACCGGGCTGCCCTGCCATCCCGCCAAACATCCCTCATGTTGAAGCCACTGCAGAAAGACCTGGCCCGACCTGCAGGGAGACCCGCCGGCAGTTTTAGGCTTTCTCCTCCGTGGGCAGCTGCATCCTGCGTGGGTCCAGAGGCAGCTGAGGCCTAGTGACTGCTGTCAGTGTGCGCTGCTGGAGGGGCCCGTGGACCCCAGCCCCACCCTCTCCTGCCTGCTCCCCACCGTGAGCAGAGAGCCTGCAGTCACGGCAAGGACTTGGACAGTTTTCATATTCTCTTGCTTTTTTGTAGATTGTAGGACACATGGGCTTTGGGGTCAAGCCTGGGCTGAAAGGGTAGAAGACACCAGAAGCTCAGAAGGAAGGGGACCCCATGTACTGCCCCAGGTCATGGCTTGTCTGTGACACCACTTTTGATCCAAGAAGGCCCACATGTATTCTAGGGAGCAGCAGAAGGGTGAGGAGCAAGGTCTCAGGCCTGTAACAACCACAGAAGGACAGAGTACTCCCCACCACACAGTGGCTGCGGGCATTACCCTTCCATGCTCACTCACTTGTCCCCTCAGTCCACTCTGGACTTCACTCTTCTTTGAAGGCAGAAGAGTATCCTGTCCCCATACCATTCCCTGGAATGGAGGAAAGATGAGACAGGTATGATGGATGAATAGAGGATGGATGGGTGGTAGTGAGGAAGGATGGAAGGAAGAGTAAATGAATAGATAGAGGGATGGGGGATGGATGGATGGATAGGTGGATGGGTAGAGAGAGGGATAGAAGGGTGGATGGGTAGATGGGAAATGGATGGGTGGATGGGGAATGAATGGATGGATGCCCATGATGGATAGATGGATAAAAGATGAGGGATTGTGGATGGATGAAGGGTAGTGGATGGATGGTGAACGGATTGATGGATGGGGGATGGATGATGGAGGATAGAGGATGGATGGATGGATGAGTGTTGAGGGATGGTGGATGGATGGATGAGGGCTGGATGGATGGACGGATGAGGGATGGGAGATAGGGGATGGATGAGGGACACATGGGATGGATGGATGGAATGAGGGATGGATAGATATATGGATGGAAAGTGGATGGATGAGGGATGGATGGATGGATGGATGGATGGATGAGGGATGGATAGATATATGGATGGAAGGTGGATGGATGAGGGATGGATGGATGGATGGATGGATGGATGAGGGATGGGGGATAGATGAGGGATGGATGGATAGATGGATGGGGGATGGATGGGATGGATGGATGAAAGATAGTGGATGGGGATGGATAGATGGGGAATGGATGGATGGGGGATGGGTGGATGGATGGGAGATGAATGATGGGGAATGGATGGATAGGGGATGGATGGATGGGAGATGGATGGATGGAGGGGGGTGGATGGAGGGGGGATGGATGGAGGGGGGATGGATAGCCCCTGGATGAATGTGTAGATACATTTAAGCAGCTGAACATAGCTGCACACAAACACACAAGCATACTGACCACTCTGTGAGTCTATGACTGTAGCCTCAAGGGGTACTGGGCACTGCCTAGCTAACCTACTTCATTTTTCTTTCTCGCTCACAAAGGCTGCTTTCAGGAACACTTTCCCCCATTCTATTCTCTCTTTAAATTGCCAACATGCTTCCCTCCTCAACCTCAGCTGCTGTCCTTACTTCGTTCATGGGGAAACCAGGATAATCTAAAACAAAAATTCCCCATCTTACCAGCACCACGTCTACAAACACCTGCATACCCACTTCCACCTGGACATAGATGGCCTCCCTGTGTTCCTAGGGAAGGTCGGCACTAGCTCCTGGGCATCAGACTCCATACTGATGGGTCAACTGACTGACAGAAGAAACAGATGCATGAATAGGTTGACGGATTGATGGATGACCAGTGGATGGATATACAGATAGATGGAGATGGATGGGGCCTGGTGGGTGGAGGAGTGGACAGATGGGTGCATGAGAGTGTTGAGGGGCTAATGAATGAATGGATAGATAAATTTGCGCTTGAATGGATGGATGGAGGAGGGATGACTGGTGGACAAGAGAGGCAGGACGATGAATGGGCGGGCAGGTAAATGGAAGGCTAGATGCCCCTGTCTGGCACCAGCTGGGGTTGTCCCTGCTCCCCCAGCTTGGGATTTGGGCTCTCACAACTTGGGTCAGGTCCTCCTCCATTCCACCCTGCTGCTGGCCGACCTCCTAACCACACCTGCCTCTTGCAGCCCAGACCAGGCAGAGGCCGGCCCCTGAAAGAGGGTGTGGGTCCCTGGCTCTCACGAGCTTCAGTCTAGGCTGAGTATATGCGGGAGGAGAGGGGTGAACGTGGGCGTGCTACATGCGTCCGTTCATGCAGTGCCCTGGAGGATGGGGCAGACCAGGAAGGTGGGGACACAGCCCCAGGAGCCCCTGCGCTGGCTGTGCACGCATGTTGCATGGCGGTCATTCTCTGAGGTCTCTCTCCCCACCCCACGCACAAACGCTCCTACTACGGCTCTTCAGAGATGGAGGATCAGCTCCCTCACAGGGCGTCTCCCTCCTGTCTGTCTCAATCTTCATTTCTCTGGTGAGGTTCCCACAAGTCCAGGACTCTCTGGGAGGGTGGGGAGGAGCTAACCGGTACTGAGCCCCTAGTGTGTAAGGGTCTCTGGGTCACAGAGGGGCCCCACCCTGGGAGAGGGAGAGTCAGTGCCCTGCCTGGCTCCCGCTGCTACGGCGAGGACCCTGTGGGGCGGGGAGTGTGGAGGCTGGGGGTTGTGTGTCACCTGGGCGGGAGGAGATGGCCTGTCAAGGGTGACTGCATGGCAGCCGGCAATTATGTGAGCTGTGGGCGCCTCCTCTCAGGCCGCTCCAGGCCCAGACTCCGTGGCCGAGGGTGCGGGCACCGCTGCTGACATTTGCGTGGCTACGGCCTGTAATTGAGGTCCTGGCCCCCGAATGACGGGCATGTCCCTGCCACGGTGGCAGTCCTGGCCCACAGTGTGCCATGGGCTCCAGAATCCCTCCCTGTCTTGGGGACCCCAGTTCTGCCCCAGCTAAGACTGGGACACTGAGGCCCAGTGAGGGCAGAGGACGCCGCATGGCTCCCTTTTTGGGAGGAGTCTTATCTGCCTGGCGGCACAGAGGTCCCCGGGGAGTTGCGGCCTGTGTGGCCTGCTGTGACCTCGGGACCCGTGTGGTCCAAGGTCCTTCGAAGCCCATGCAGCCCCTGAGGCCTCCTGCACTGGAGCAGGCCCACAGCCTCCTTCTGAGCTCCCAGGTCACCTCCCCACTGCACCCCCGAAGCCTGGGCTTCCACATCTGTGACGGGGCTGCCCTGGTTGACCCTGGTTGCAGAGGAAGATGTGACCCTCCTGTGGGGACTGCCCATCAGCGCCTGGTCCCCACTGGCTGCCCACCCTGCCGGCCACAGGGCACCCCATCGTAGGAGGTCATGGCTCAGGCCAGGCCCCTAAGACCTCTGTGTGCCCCCCCGCAGGGCACCTTATCGCTTGGCCTCTGGCCCCTGGGGCCATGTGCTCCTTCTGGACCTGGCCCTCTCCACTTAGAGGACACTGTCCCTGGCCTCCGTCTGCTCTGCCTTCTTCCTCTGCCTCCCGGGCCAGACTCCTCAGCGTCCTTGTGTGGGGGTTTCTCAGGGCTCAGCTCTGGGCCCGTGGCTGCCTTTGCTGCTCTGCTTGTGTGTCCTTTCCCACCGCAGGGTCAGCTGCTACCCCAGAGCCCTCCACCCCAGCAGCCCCCCAGGGAGGCCCCCAGCCCTGCGCATGGGGCACCCTCAGCACACCCATGGTGCTCCCTGCCTCAGGGGCCAGGCCCATCGCCCACCCCAGAACCCAGAGTTGTCAGCCTCTGGCTCACCTCCAAGGACTTGGTGACACCAGCGTGATCAAGTGTGCTCACAGGGGGACGTGCGTGTATGTGCGTGATTGCAGGCAAGCATAGGGGAGTGCATGTGTGTGCATGTGCACCTGTGTGCTCATGTGTGCACGCTCACGTGGCCATCCATGCACACACGTGCACACGAGTGTGTGTTCACATGTGTTCACACGCATGACTGTGGGCGTGTGTGGACGTGTGTCTGTGCACTGGGCTCACACTTGTGTGTGGATGAACATGCAGGTGTGCTCGTGTGTGTGTACATGTGTGTGCATGAGTACAGGTGTGTTCGGACTGTGTTCCTGTGTGCACGCGTGTGAGCGTGCATCCCCACAGCTCACGAAGACAAGGTCGGGGTGAAGGCGGGCTGAGCCTGCACTCTCTCCCTCCCACCTCGAGGGCTTTGTGGGTTTGCTTTCTCCTTATTCTGCCAGCCTGGCTCTCACCCACCCCACTGAGCTCCCCCCGCCTCTGCAGAGCCCAGGACAGAGCTCTGGTTGCAGGGACGCCTCCCCGGGCTTCTCTGGTGAACTCGACCCCAGGAGGGCCGAGCCCGAGGAGGCCCTTGGACTTCCACCTCACTGTGCTTGCCCCTGGACGGCCCCACAGGACACAGGCTCAGTCGGGGTGGGAGTCAGCCCCTGCCCCCGGCCCGTGCTCCCTCTACGAGGTGTGGGCGGGGGAGGGCACAGGGTGAGTCCCAGGCAGCGCTGGCTCAGTGCCCCGTGAGCACGCGCCCAGGGGCAGGCGCTTCGGTTTCAGAGGCGTCCCTGTCCCTGGGGAGCCCTGGGGCTGGGGGCGCGGCGGGCAGGCCGGGGCTCCGTGGTGCGCTCTGAAGGCTATTTAAATGCTCCATTGGAGAGGGATTAAAGTTTACGCAAGGTCACCGAGGATGTGATAATTATAATCACAGGTTTTTGGCTCCACAATGACAGCCATTTGTTATTTCCGCTCGGGCGGCTCCCGCGGCCCCGAGCTGGTGACAGGCGTGGACTGATTTAGTGGCCTGAGCCCGTGCCCCTCCCTCCCACTGCAGTCCCAGCAGCCCCCACTGTTGGGGCTGCCACAGAGCTCCACCCGCAGGGGCCTCCCTGACCACAGGCTGGGAGGGGGAGTGGACAGGAGGACTGGGAGGTGGTGGCGGAGGGGTCTGGGGACCCGGTGCCCGCTGGGGGCAGGAGCCTGTTGCTACCCAGGCCCCAGGCCTGGCACGTGTCTGTGGGGGGGCCGTGTACTGGCTGAGGCTCCATTGGCCATATGGGCAGTCGTATTAATACCTTAGCGGTGGCCAGTGGCTGGACAGGATGAGCTGTGTTCTCCCCGTGCTGTGTCCAGCTGGAATGTGTGCTTGAGTTTCCGTGTTTCCGTGGAAGGGGTCTGTCTCTCCTGGGGGACAACTCTGCCCTGTGAGCGGCCAGCAGGCCCGGGGTCCAGCACAGCTCCAGCACGGACGGGCCTCATGCCACCCGAGCCCGGAGAGCCCTTTCCTGGGCAGGCCGAGCTGAGATGGGTCTGGGTCCTTCAACCCCGACCACCTGGCTGAGACGGTCTCAGCAGGGCGTGCCGGGCCTGCGAGGGCTGAGGCCTGGCTACACAGGGGCCTGAGGTGTGGCCTATGGCAGGAGCACCTTCCTGGTGCGACACCTGTGGCCACAGGCCCCTGTGTGCCCATTTCTTCCCTGTGCCAGGGAAGATCACGGGGGATGGGGGGGGGCTGGTCTGCCCATCGGGAAGTCCTCCGCTTGCTGCCCACCTGCCCCCACCCCCCACACCCCCCACATCCTGCCTGTTGCTGCCCCATGATTGATGCAGCTTTTTTGTTTGTTTGTTTTTGCAATCAAAGGGGAGAGCGCTTTAATATATATTAAACGGTGATAAATACGGGGTCCGGAAGGCCAGGTTGCCGTGGCCTCAGTCTTGGAGGGAGCAAAGACTGATAACTCACAGGCGGCGTACAAAATCAAGCCAAAGCCTGCTTGGGGAGCCCAGGTCCCAGGAGCATTTCTCTCTGGGGCCGTTTGGCCGAAGTCTCCCTGTGACCCCAGAGCCCGTGGCTCTGGCCCTGAGCCGTCCGCCCCCCACCCCCGCCACTCCCGCAGCCCTCGTATCCACTCTCGCTCACAGTGGCTAAGGGATCCCGACTCCAGTTGGGTGCAGAGCTGTATGAAGGGGGGCCCTGCCCCTGACCCTGCCTGCACACTGGCCCTGCTCCCTTATCTCTGTCCCTCTGGCCTGTGACCTGATGCCAGGTCTTCAGTCAGCCAGGCTCTCATCCCGTGTGATGAGGCTGATCCCCTGGCGAAGGGTGAGCCCTGCCTTCGACTTGGGCCAGTCCAGGCCATTCCTGGAGTGGGGCCTGTCCTTTAGGTTCCTGACACTGACCAGGGGCCTCTTTTCTTCTACCTTCACTGATGTGGTCCTCCCTGCCCTCTGCCTTCCCTGTCCCCTGCCCTCCCTGGACCCTGCCCTCCCCGCCCTCCACTCTCCCAGGGTCAGCACACACAACACACACAGGAGAAGCTGGCAGGGGCCAGGGCCATGAGGACCCACGAGGACCTGTCCCGAGCTGGGCCTGGCATCTTCCCTGCTTCGCATGGGGCAGTGCTTGCGTACAGGGGCGTCCGGCCCTCCCCGGATCCCTGCTGTGCGCCTCCCCTCCATGTCCTCCGTCTCTCTAGAGGATCGGGCAGTCGGAAAAGGTTGGAGAAAGGGCTCTGGGCCATCTGGGGAGCCTGGAAGCACGGCCCAGCTCCAGAAGTGGGCCCAGGTCATAGGTGGGACACGACCCTGGCCAGGGGATTGTTTGGTGCGTGCATGCAACCTGGGGCCCCTCGGAGGCAGCAGGAGGGCGGGAGGGTCAGATCAGTTCCCACCGAGTCGGGGGCCAGCACGAGAGGGGCTACTGGGTCCTGAGGTCTGCCTCTAGGCTGCCAGGGAAGACATGGTGGGGAGAGAGGCCCTCGTAGTTCCTGATTTAGGGCAACCCCTCCGTTCCTCCCTGTCTCCAACTGGGGCCCCAGGCGGGGCTCAATGTGCTGGTTGGACCACAACTCCTCCAGGTTCAGCCATCACAATAGGACGCAGCCCAGCATTCCCCTGACCATGGTCTCTCAGGTCAAGAGCTGCCCTCTACCCTCTCTCCAGCCTGGTGCGAAACACATAAACCCCCTGTGCTTGTGATCAGTGGGATAAACCTGCCCCTTGACTTCCGGGGAGGTGACGGTTGGGCCCTTGGAAGTGCCAAGGCTCCCTGTGCCCTCCGGCAATCAAGCCAAGTGAGTTTTATTTAAAACCCTGTGGAGGGGCGCCTGGGTGGCTCAGTGGGTTAAGCCGCTGCCTTCGGCTCAGGTCATGATCTCAGGGTCCTGGGATCGAGCCCCGCATCGGGCTCTTTGCTCAGCAGGGAGCCTGCTTCCTCCTCTCTCTCTGACTGCCTCTCTGCCTGCTTGTGATCTCTCTCTGTCAAATAAATAAATAAAATCTTTAAAAAAAAAAATAAAAAAAAATAAATAAATAAAACCCTGTGGAGTCTTCCCCACAGGACAGGGGCAGGTCCTCACCCTCGGGGGCAGGACAGCTTTCTGTGGATGGCACAGCTCCCTGGTCGAAGACCCCGGGTGTCTCCCTCCAGAAGCAGAGGACCCGGGCTACCCTGCCTTCCAGGAAGCCGGGCCAGGATGGCCGCCCTCCCTGCTGCCCTGAACATGGCCTTCGGAGGCCCCAAGAGAGTCAGTTGAGCAGGGGGACAGGGCATGGTGCCTGACTTGGGGGCGGACTTGGGGACTGACGATGGGGATGGACTCAGGGACAGACTTGGGGACAGACTCAGGGACTGAGGAAGGGCCAGTACCACATGGACTGCTCCAACTGCACCCGGTACCCCCAGAGACACACCCCAGAACAGAATGGCAGCAGACTGGGTGGATTGGGGGTCCTGAGTGGGACAGGAGGGGGCTGTATGCCCCGGTGACAGTGGGCTTCTGGGCGGGCAGCAGGTGGGGTCCTGGCCAGGCCAGTCGTCCCCATGGAGCTGGGGTTCCACATCACAGGCCACATGCGGCAGCCTTGGCCGTGCCTGGAACAGTGTCTCCATGGGCTCGGGGGGCAGAGGGGTACCAGGGGCCCGTGGGGACCGGCAGAGTTCAGGAAGGGCTCCACGGAGGAGATGACAGCTGCCTTTGTCCTGAAAACAGGGCTTTCCGTTCCCGGGGCACAGACTCAGCAGTTCTCAGAGGGCCGAGGAATCTGGGGGTCTGGGGGCCCCTCACTTAAGAAGAGTGAGAATGTCGAGGTGCTGGCAGCCAAGCCTGAAGCCAAGCGCAGTCCTCTCTGGGGGCAGGGCCTGGCAGCGCCTGGAAGCAGCTGGTGGCCCAGTGAGGGTGGGGGGCTGGGGCCGAGCCCCAGATGCCAGGACCGCGGTGGGCGGGGATCAGCCAGGGCAGAGCGGCTCCCTTTTTCTCCAGCCTCAGCTTGTCTCCTGACATAGCTGGTCCTTTTCCTCTTTAGGAGCTTTTCCTGTTTAGGGTGTTAGTCATCCCTCTCTCAGACGTGTTGTGAGTACCCCCACCCTGTGCCCTATTTGTCTTTTTTTGAAGGGGCAGTTTTTGCCGTCTAGAAAGTCTTGATTTTATGTGGTCAGATGTATTCATCTTCTGTGTTCTGTGGCTTCTGTGTTCTGTGCAGCTTCCAAGTTTTCTTTCCCCCGAGACTGTGCTGTAAGCGTGGGAGATTTCGTCCCTAGTTTGTTTCGATCCAGGAAGCAGTGCGGGTACACAGCAGCTGCCCCCCACCTTTCAGGAGCTTGCCCTGTCTTTTGCCTCCCACCCCGAGAGGTCCCCTGGAGCTGTTGTAATCTCTGTGTGCAGGGGGTCGAGTCCGTGGCTCCGTCGTGGCCAAGTCCGTGGCTCCGTCTTGGCCATGGCTGTGACCAGTGCCCACTGGCAGTGCTTTCCGCCACCTTCCTCCTTGGGATATGCCTGGCACTCCTGCCAGGGAACCACAAAGGGAGCCATGAAGGTAACCACACGGGAACCACATGGGAACCACACAGGAACCAACACGGGTGGGCCGTTTCATGGGGAGATGTTGGCAGCAGCCATTGTCTTGTCCGTGTTCAGTCTTTCAGTCATGGGGTGGGCCTGTTCATCCGGTCCTTACATTCCTCTCTGGGACTTGGGAGCCTTGTCCATGCAGGACAGGACTGCTTTCCCGATCTTCTCTCTGCTTCCAGCCCCTTGCTGGAGGGAGTTACCACCGGAGCTGGTTTCAGCTGATTCTTCCCCAGATATGGCCACATCACCTGTTAAAAAAGGGTTACTTCTCTGGTTTGCAACCCTGATGCGAGTCTCAGTCACTCCTGCCACCATGACCAAGTACCACAGAACAGGCAACTCAAACAACAGAACTTATTTCCTTATGGTGCCGCTGGAAGTCTGAGATTGGGGTGCGGGGGCTTGGTTCTCTCCCCGGCCTCCCAGTGTGACTCCCCTGGGTCAGGAGGCAAGGGCTGAGCCTGGGAGGGCACAGGGCTCCTTGGGGAGCCTAGGGGACCTCGTAGCAGTCCCTCTGCGGTACCCCCAGCAGGCTGGAGCTCTGGCCCTGCTGACCTGGGTCCTACCAGGCTTCCAGCTGTGTCCGGGTGGCTAGCCGGCAGGGGTGGAGCTTGGCTGCCTGAGTCTCTCGGGAGCTGTTTGGCCCTGGCCAGGCCCTGGTGAAATGCACTATATAAATGTAAATTTCCCTCCTAGTCGCGCTCACTCATTCAACAAGCTATCAGCTCGGTGCTGTCAGCCCAATTCTTCACACTTGGTGTCCCTGTTCTCTGTCTGGGGCAATCCTGTTTCCCTGGGCTGTGGCGGGTTGGCAGCTGCAGAAGCTCAGCTTTGTAAATGCAGACAGGCCCCTGTGTTGGGGACCTTGGCTGGGCTGGTCTTGGGGCCAGGGCAGGGGATGGAGCAGGCACCTGGGCTGGGGAGCATCTGGGAGAGGATAGCTCCTGTCCTACAGGCTGTTTTCCAGGAGGGGAGGGCAGTGGGCTCGTCTCCCTCCCACCTTCCCAGACCTAGCCCACTTCCTCAGGCAGCAGCCGGGCCCCAAGGTCTCCCTCTAGTGGGGGGAGTGGGTCCCACAATGCTGTGGGGTCCAGCCAGACATGACCTTATAGGCAGGCTCCCTTGCCCTCACTGGTCAGGAACGGGAAGGACAGCACAGGGCCCATTTTACAGGTGGGAAAACTGAGGCCTCAGAGAGAGAGCCTCACCCAGGTCATGTAGCCAAGCTGAGGCTCACAGCCAGATCTGAACCAGATCCCTGTCATGTGGAGGAGGGATGGGCAGGTAGAGCATGGGTGTCAGGAATCTGGGGGTATGATGGCAGTCAGGGAGAGGGTATGAGCTGCTCAGCTCCCCTTGACCCTGTGATCTGCACTTGGCAGTCTGAAGATCTTTCTGCAGTGTTCACTGTTTCCTACCTGGCCTCCCCTGGTGTACACTGCCCACATTGGCTGGGCAGGGAGCCCTTGATCCCCAGATCTGAGGGCCTGGAGGCAGGCCCTGCTTTCATGCGAGGGGTGGGAAGGGGGCTCAGGGCCTTCCGGGGGCTGGGGGTGCACTCAGCAGAGGCCTGCCAGCCCCACTCAGGGGACACAAGCATATGACCAGGACAGCAGGATGGCCCCAGGATGGGTGGGGGAGGGGTCACTTTTTATAACAGGTTTATCTAAGTCTAATTGACATACGACAAACCCCACATAGTGAAAGTATATAGTTAGATGGGTCCTGACAGGTGTGTATACCGATGAAAATGCCCCCATGACCTGGACGACCAGCATGCCCGCCCCCCAAACCCCTCCTCCTGCAACCCTCCTCGGACCCCACCACATCCTGGCAGTCGTGGATCTCCTTGTCACTTTTGATTCATTTTTCTCTTTCTAGAATTTTCTACAAGTGAGTTTTTTCCCTCCGGCTCCCTTTGCTCTGCAGCATCTCAGGACTCATGGAGGTGTTGGTGTGGCTGTGGCGTGTGCACTCTGCAGGGTGCAGGGACACAGCCCATCCACTCAGTGGTGGGAACCCGGGGCCGGTCCAGCGTGGGCTGATTTGGAGAGAGCCACTGGGGCGCTCGTGTGCAGGCCTTCACGAGGACACACGCTTGTGCTTCCTGGGGCAAGTGTCTTGGCGCACAATGGCGGTGGCTGCTGCTACACCTTAAACTTTTTTAGTCACAGGCACATTGTTTCTGGTTGTTTCTGACCTCGTGGATTTCAGTTCCTGCCCTCAGGGAGTGCTCCCCCCACCCCGCCCCAACACATGTGGTCCTGCTCTGGGGTCCTAGCCCATCCTGCGGGGGTGGGGGGGTTGCAGAGGCTTGTGGGGGGGTGCGAACGTGCATTTCTGGAGGGACCGAGCCTGGAGCGTGCTCGCTTGCCATCCCCGAATCTTCTTTAGTTAAAAAAAAGGTTCTCAAATCTTTGGCTCGTTTTTAATTGGGTTGTTTGTCTTCTCAGCATGAAGTTGTAAGACATCTTTTTTCCCCTGTTTTTAAAAATTGAGATATAATTCATGTAACATAAAATTCACCGTTTTAAAGCACACAATTGTGTGATTTTCCTCGTGTTGTCACAAGGTTGTACAGCAATTGGCACTACCTGGTTCCGGGATGTTTTCAGCACCCAAAGGAAAGCTGGGCCCTGGAGGTCACAACCCGCGTCCCCCAGCCAGGCTCCCACTCTGGTCTCCTCCATGGGTCTGCTGTCCTAACGGCCACATACTGGATGGGCTCCTGTGTCAGTGGTCCTGGGGAATCCAGGCCCCAGGGGCAGGGGCTGGAATGTGGCCTCATTCCCACCTCGTTCCTACCTCCTGCCTCCAGGGCTCCCGGCCCAGAGCCCAGAGCAAACTCGGGGCACCAGCAGACTCACAAGTTAGTTGTGTAGGACAGTCAGTAGGGCCGGCTGGGGCAGTGCTCCCGAAAGAGGAAAAGAGCGCTGAGAGTGGGGAAGAGGGAGGAGGAGGGATATGGATGGAGGAGCAGGTGGGGGGAGGGCGAAGAGGAGAGGGAGGAGAGATGGCTGAGGGGACTGGGGGAGGGAGGGGTGGGAGGGGAGGTGAAATGGGGGAAGGGGGAAGGTGGGAGGGGAGAGGCTGGGGGAGGAAGGAGTGAGCAGGTTAAGGGGAGGGGCGGAGGGGGGAGCTGTGGGTGTTTAGGCCAATGCTGCTCCATACCTGGACAGCAAGGCACAGTCTTCCTCCTGGAGCAGAGACCGATGGCTTCTGCCTGGACAGGCCTAGTGGGGGGTTGGGGGGGAGGCTTCTCTGCAGGGCATAGCCCCCCCACCCCTCACAGGTGGCATTCCCACCGGGCACCTGCCAGAGCAGGGACTTGCCCACCCTGGGGCCCTGATTTATAGGGTGTCTTTCTCCAGGTCGTTCGTGTTTTCCAAATGCTGCAGAAATCTAATTGCTCTTTGAAGGGGAGAGGAGGCTCTAAATAAAGCCGTTAATTGCAAGCACAAGGCTCCTCTAATGGGCATCAGCCTGCAGGTGAGCACACTCGTGGGGCTGAGCAGCTGCCGACCAGTGGGACGCCCGGGCGGCCAGGGCGCGCAGAGCTGCTGGGGGCAATCTAGGGTGCACACCTCACCAGAGCGCCCCTCTGGCCAGCGGTTAATTGGAATAACAAAGTCAATAGTCATGGCTGCTGGGGGACACAATCTTCACTTGATCTCTCTCCTGGGCAGATTAATTAAGTGTTATCAATTAATGGTCCCGGTTAAAGGGGACACCATGGAGTCACTTTCACAGACAATATTGGGCCTCCAGGGCCTGATGGGGAGCCAGAAATACCTTGATTCCAGACTTATTTTCCCTGAGAAAGCAGGGATCTGAGGGCAGTGCAGGGTGCACTGGGCAGAGGGAAACTACCAAGCTAGGACCAGGGATTGGGCTTAGCGACAAGGACGATGATGGGGATCTTAGCACCCTATAACAAACCGTCATCACCGAGGGCATGCGGGCCATCCCACAGGAGCAGGGACATGAATGAGGGGCTCCTGGGCACCCAAGCTGCGTGGATCCTAAGGGGAGCCAGGTGGGGCTTCCCACGGAGCAGGGCAAGGCACCCCTGCTGGGTTGACTCGTTAAGGGCTGGAAGGTCCTACTTCCTCCAAGTCCCTGCCCCCCAACGCCACCCCCAGCAGCCATTTCTCTTGTGGTACACTGTCACCTTCAGCATCATTGGACACTGAACATCATTTTACAACTCAGATGCTGTGACCATGGTCAGCAGTGGGTCCCACGGCTGCCTCAGGGCTCTGGCTCCCAGGCCTTTCTGTGGGAGACTGGAGCATGGGTGGTGAGGAATAGGGCTGCTGAGCACATGTTCAGGGAAGCAGTGTTCAAGGACTCAAGGATTAGGAGATCAGGCTGGGGAGGAGCCTTTTCCTGACCAAGCCCAGCTTTCCCACCTCTCTCTGCAGGGCCCAGGTGTGGCGTTCCCTTCCCCTTGGAAGAGAACCAGTGGCTCTGTCCTAGGCCTTGGGGCGATTCAGCATGTATTTGGAGTTATGTGTGGCCTACAGCCTGGTCTCTGTCATCGGTCAGCTAGCTAGTAGCACTGAGCTGTGGTGCCTGTCTCTCTGAGTCCCCGTGTCCTTATCTTCAGGCATTGTTCTGATTAAGAGAACAGATGTGAAAACTGCAATGGACCAGGAAGAAATGATGGTGGTGGTGATGGTGGTGATGGTGGTGATGGTGACGATGGTGACGATGGTGATGATGATGATGGTGACGGTGATGATGGTGTTGATGGTGACGGTGATGATGGTGTTGATGGTGATGGTGTTGATGGTGATGGTGATGATGGTGATGGTGGTGATGATGGTGATGGTGGTGATGGTGATGATGGTGTTGATGGTGACGATGACGATGGTGTTGATGGTGATGGTGATGATGGTGGATGATGGTGATGATGGTGATGGTGGTGATGGTGATGATGGTGTTGATGGTGACGATGATGATGGTGTTGATGGTGATGGTGATGATGGTGATGGTGGTGGCCATGGTGATGATGGTGACGGTGATGATGGTGATGGTGGTGATGGTGATGATGGTGACGGTGATGGTGATGATGGTGATGAAGGTCATGATGGTGATGGTGATGATGGTGGTAATGATGGTGATGATGGTGGTGCTAATGGTGATGGATGGTGATGATGGTGATGATGGTGGTGCTGATGATGATGGTGGTGGTGATAATGGCAATGGTGATATTGGTGGTGATGGTGCATGAGAAAACAAACATTAATGTCTCCCAGTTTCTGAAAGCTAAGACTCTGATGGGGGCTTAGCTGGGGGGTTCTGGCTCAGGGTTCCTCATGAGGCTGCAAACGGTCAGCCACGACTGTAGACATTTCAAACCTTGATTGGCAGTGGGTTTGTTTCCAAGATCGCCCCAGGTTTTGGCAGGCCTTGGATCCTCACTGACGGTTGGCACAACCAGACAGCTGGCTTCCCCCAGAGCAAATGGTGAGAGAGAGATGGGGTGGGAAGAAAAGGGAGGAAGAAGGTGAGCAACCAAGAAAGAAGCGACCATTGTTTTATAACCTAATCTCAGAAAAAGCATCCTTCTCCTTCTGCCACACCACTTGGAAACAGGTCACCAGTCCAGCCCCTCAGGGAGGTTCACAGGGTGTGAACCCCGGGAGGGGGCTGATGGCATCTCAGAGGCTGCCTGCCACGGTGCTGGCCAAGAGCTAGGAAGAAGCTGAGGGTACCTGCTGCCTTGAGGCCCTCCAACCAGAAGGAAGGCCAGGGAGTGAGACCAAAGAGGGTTTGTGGTTCCAGGACGTGGCTTCCTTACAAAGAGGAACATTTCGCACCAGGCATCTGGGTTCTTATGATTTGCCTCTTACTGCTCAGCCCAGAGTCCTTTGAAATGGTCTGTGAGTTGTGGACAACGACCCCTTCTCCTTTTACTCTGCAGAAAACCAGAGTCGGGGTATCCTGGCTGGAGCGGGGGAGCAGCAGAGGCCCCAGGGCCAGTTTCTGGGTGCTCGTCCTAGACCAGGCCTCCTGACACCATTTATAGTCCATACAGCCCATCCCCCAGGGAGGGGACACTGCTCCTGGGCACAGCTGGGAGCTGGGGGTGCTGGGGCCCAGCCCCCCAGCTCAGCCTGCCCCTGGCCCCTCCCTGGGACTAGCCTCCAGGGGATGAAGTCTCCCCTAGCAACCTCGGGCAGCAGCCAGCCAGGTCTCTGAGGAATGAACACGGTGCCCCATAATTTCCAAGGCGCTTGCCTGATGGGACAGTTTGTAATAAAATTGCTTCTAAAAACATATTTGCAAGTTGCCACCACATTTTTTATTAAGCAGAACAGTCTCTCAAGGCGGCTCTTCGTCTCCATGATTAAGTAGCCGACTTTCTTACATGTATTTTGTTATGTGGGTTTTAACCAGGCTGAGAAAGCGCCATCTCTGTGAGGGCCTCCCTTAAAAAACGCTGTTTTGATGTGTGATTTACGGGGTTATCTGATGAATCCCTCCCTGAGCTGGTGACAGGCTCTGCCTGCGTGATAAGGTGAAGGATGGGGTGGCCTGCCTGGGTCGCTCCTCCCTGCTGGGGAGCCAGGGGACTGGGCTTAGAGGGGTAGGCCACCTGGGGTGACAGTATTTCTTCTGAGGTGGGGAGGTTGGGTGGGGAGCAGGGTGTGTGGGGTAAAGGGATCTTACCCCAGGGGCCCATACAGGTCTTCTCCCCTCTCCCCAGCCCCAGGCCACTCAACTCAGGGAATCTGGACCATGGCTCAGTGGGGGAGGCAGCCAGCGACTCCCATCCGGGTTCGGGGGTAGCCTGGCCTGGTGCCCCGCAGGCCTCAGGTGGTGGCGATGACCCTGGAGCAGGGCCAGAAGCAGGTCCCTCCCCACCCATCAGGGGGCCACCCTGAGCAAGGGTCAGCAGAAGGTGTCAGGGGCTCCTTGGCCATGCTGAAGGCTGTCCTGGGCATCTGGCAGAGGGGCCCCCTGACAGGCTCACAACTTGCTGGCCCAGGGGAGTGACAACTGGGGGCCCTTGAATGCAAGGCCACTCCCTCCAGAGCCCCAGCCTCTAGTTGGGTCCTTGATTTTTCCCTCTAGTTCCAGGGGCCGTGGTGAAGCCTGTTTCCCTGCCCCACCCACACCATCAGCTCCCACACCCTCTCTCAGCGGCGCTCCTGCAAGAAAAAGCCCACTCCTTAAAATCAGCCCCCAAGCCCTGACGGGTTGTGAGGGCTGATTCCAGAAATCATCCTGTCTTCACAGGGACATGCGTACTCTGAGATCAGTCCAAGTCCCTCTGTGTGGACTGTATGCCAGCCCCAGCCTGTCACGGCAGGGTGGGGGCGTCGACCCAGGTGACCCCAACCAGGAGGCCATGTAGACCTTTATGAAGGCCAAACTGATGGACATCAGAGGCTGCAGCATGGACACTGAACAGGCCAGTCCCATGCCTCCCCCAGCCCCTCCCCGCCGACTGACCACGTAGCCCTGCCTGATGGCCTGGGGCACCAGGCACCTCATCTGTGTCCTGCCAGGCAGGACCAGATGCCAGGCTCCTGCTGCCCCCAGGCGAGGGGCAGGGCTTCTCATCTGCCTCATCTCTGCCCCCCGTGATCCTTCCAAGCCCTGCTTGCGTGGGCACACCTGCCCACGCATCCACATGCACCCACACAGCTGCAAGCATGTGTAGGCACTAGGAGCGTGTACATGTCTGGGAGCCAACAGACCTCGGGAGCCAGCAGGGTAGCCATAGGCAGAGACCAGCCTCGTGTCCATGGATGAACAACTGTAGCAGAGGGCATGGAGTGTGGGCGCATGGCACAGCAGGGACAGGCCAGAGGCCATGCTGCTCAGTGGAAGAGCAGACACAGGGGGACAAATGTTGTGTGGTATGTCCAGAAGAAGCACGTGTACGGAAGCAGAGGCTGGGTTGGTGGTGGTCAGCACCTGGGGATGGGATACGGGGGCACCGGCGGGAGTGCAGACCACGGTGATGGTCAGCACATGTGCGTGGACTGAAGACACATTGAATTGTGCTCTTGAAATGGTGTTCAGTAAAGCTGTTTAAATGGAAAAGGATGAAATTTGGGGCCCAAGGGAGCATTTGACCAACAGCGTGGTGGGTCCTGGGCTTGGAGCTGAACCAGCCCCCACCACAGCCACCCACCCCGCATGGGGCCTAGGCTCCAGCGCTCGGGTACTTCTTTGCCCAGGGTTGCTGTGAAGCCTTGAGGGGACCAGGCCTGGGCTGGGGGCTGCGGCCTTCTCCATGGAGTGTGGGGCTGATAGGGCAAGTGGCAAGCCGGCAGCCCTGGGCATCCGTGTACCTGTGAGAGGACCATGAGGGACCGTGAAGGCAGAGACCCGGTTCTGAGCAAACCATAGCAGGATGGGCTGGCCCTGCTCCAGACTCCAGCCCCAGGGCTCATGAGCCTGTAGCATGTGCCCTTCACTCCCCCTGCTCACAAGCCTACAGCGTACACCATTCACTCCCCCTGCTTGGCCGTGGGCCAGTGGACCTACTAGAGCACTGCCCACCCTGAACCTGGGGGTGGCCGCCCGTGCCCTTGCCCCACCCCGGGGGGGGGGGCTGCCAGCTGTGGGGCATGGCCTCACTGGAGGACCAGCTGTCCACTGGAAGGCAGAGTGGTTCTCACTCCCTCGGGAGGCCCTGCATGCTGGAAGGTGGTCCCACAGCCTTGCCCTTCCACCCCACTCCCCCGCCTGACACGGAGCCCGCTGGGCAGCCAGGTGCCCTCAAGTCCAAGTCTGGCTGGAAGACAGCCCAGAGCCATCCCAGAAGTTGAGGAGGGGACATCCATGCAGAACCTCCTTGAACCCAAGATATGGACAAGGCTCCAGGACATGGAAGTGATGGGAACCCCAACCCCCAGCCTGGTGGACCCCTCCCCTGATGCCCTTCTCCCCAGGGTAGAAATGGTTAGAGATGTATTAATTATATTTCTTCCCCTAATGGGCTGCTTACTTTATGATGTGGGGACACAAAAGTAAATTTTAAAATCAATTATACAATTACATATGTAGTAATAACAGAGTACACAGCTAATCTCCACTGGGTCAGGACTGCAACCTTCCAATAATGCAGGTTTCATTAGCGGAAACGCTGTTATTGCCAAGAATTACAGAAATAATGGGAGTGGGTGTATTCAGCGAGAAGTAACAAATGAGGCTGCCCAAGAGATAAGACGCAGAGCCGGCGGCTTGCAGAGAGCCCGTGGAGGCTGAGTACATCCGCGGGTCACCTGCGCCTGCTTCAGGAGCAAGAATTAATTTAGAAGCTTTCTGGGGCTGGGCAGGCGGGGGCTTCTGCCCAGGAAGCCGTCCCCCGGCGTGAGGGGCAGGCAGTGGAGGGAGGGCCCCCGGCCTCTGTCTCTGTGCCTCTGGTGCTGGTAGGTCCCTGAGGCTGAAAGCCACCACAGACATGTTCCTGCCCCCTTGTCCCCTCTCTCTGCGCTGGCTGCCAGCTGCGGGCTGCTGATCCCCGAGCTGCCAGCCTCACACTCCTAGGCATCTGGACCTCCCAGGTCCCCAGTGGCCACTTCTCACCACAGCCGGGGTCGCTGGGAATGTGACTTCTCCCGCTTCGGCCCTGGTTTCTGATGGACAGAAAAGCAGATCCCCAGGGTGTTTAGGAATGTGTGCAGAATAAGAACAAGATGGTTCAGAGCGAGGGCTAGAGGGCTCTTCTCTGCCCTGTGCACCTGCAGGCCCCAGAGATCATTTTGGGGGTGGGGTGGGCTGGGCATTGCCAAGAGGTGATATGTGTTAGAACAGAGAGGAGAGGCCAGATGCTGACAGGGACAGCAGGAGGGGCGGCTCCTTGGCATCTCAGTGGGGACCAGGCCTAGGACTGCTGGCTCCCAGAAACTGAGGAGGGGTCTGTGCAAAGGCACCCCCATTTCAGCTGCAGGAGCAGAGCGTGATCATGTCATCTGTGCAGAGAGAGAGTGAAGCTCCACGTCACAGCCCCCAGGGTCCCAGTGCTTGGCACTAGGGTCTGCCCAACCAGCCGGCTCGCTGCCTCTAGGGTTAGTGCAGGGAGGGCCGTGCCTGGCCCCTGTGAAGGAGCCTGGGTCCCTTTTGTGTGGCTGTTGTGGTTTTGTGGGATGTTGGGGAAATCAGAATGTCATTCAGTTCAGGAGGACTGTTTGCTCTCCCACCTGCAGGGGAGGGAGGTACACGCCAGCCCCAGCGGGGTTGGGGGGATCTCTCTCTCCAGAGCATTCCTGACTATTCATTCCACGTGTGCTCCTGGCTGCTGCAGGCCCATGGCCCAGTTGGTGGCCGGGGACTCACGGGGGCTGGAGATTTGTGGCGGGGGGGGGGGGGGGGGGGGGGGGGGGGGGGGGGGGGGGGGGGGGCAGGACGGCTGGACAGGCTGAATCCCAGTGACTGCGGATTATCGTGCATGCAAATGAGCTGCGCGGTGCCAGGGTTGGCCTTCCCTTTCTGCGCCGGCAAATAGACTCCGATAAGGGGATCTTTGTAATTACACGGCGCTACACTGGTCAATTCTGACTTTTAAATACCGCAGGGCCCTAGAAAGGAGAAGAAAGCGCCGAACACATGTTCTCTGAGGCAGCAGCGGCGGCCTCTTTGAATCCCGGCTCGGGAGCCTGGCCAGCCGCCCTCCTTTGTGAGCGCTATCGCTCCATCACGGCGGAGATCATTTCCAAATTAAATTTTATGGTCCATTACTTACCGCTCCGACACTGGTCTAATGGAATCTTAAATGGAACTGACTTGATCTGTGTGGGGCTGGCCTCTCAGTTAAGATGTTATTTGGTTCTAATTATCAGATAATGAACTCGGGAAATTTAATTTTTAATATTTGTATGTCAAAAGTCCATTGTGCTTTGCCTAGAGACTTTAAATTAAAAGTTAACACGGGCGCAGCACCAGGTCCAGAAAGTGCGCCTGGCCACCTGAAGCCCCTACTGTGCTCGGTTTGCAGGCCACGTGGACGACCATGTGTGGGAGGCTGGGGAGGCCACCAGCCTTGTCCCCTCCCGCTCAGCACTGGGTCACCCCAAGTGCAGGGCCCCCGCCCGCGCCCTCTCCGAAGTCCCCGCGGTCAGCAGGGACGGATGCAGTGTAGGAGCGTGGTGCCCAGCCACTGTCCCGGGCTCCTGCGGGTCCCAGACTGACAGACTCGGAGTGATGGACTCGGACTGATGGGCTCAGAGGTGCGCCTGGGGGGAGGGGGGCTGCGCTGGGTCGGACTCAGGCAGGAGCACCTCCTCTCGGGCAGGACCTGCCCGTGTCCATCCCTGGTCAGCTGCAGCGCCCACCCGCACCAGCTCTGGCTCTTGGGTCTCCCTGTCCTTCCTCACACCCCCGATGGAACTCTCGGGGGCTTTGGAGGGGGTGTCAGGCTGGGCCAGGCCGGGCTTTTGCACTCCCCCCAGGGCATGCAGGCTCAGACCCCAGGAAGGAAGCCCCCCCAACTCTGTCCTGTGTCAGCCAGACTCAGGCAAGGCAGCTCCTCTCTGCTCTGAGCAAGGTGAGGCCACGACTGAGGTGGGGCTCAGGGTGGTTCCACAGGAGACCTTCCTGGAGGAGGCAGTGACAGCAGGGGACCTGGAGGGTGGTGAGATTTGGCAATGGACAAGGTCACAGATAGGGGCAGGGCACAGGATTGGGGGACTGGGTGACAGGAAGGATGAGGTTGGGTAGGAAGCTGGTGTGGGCTGTGTGAGGAGGCTGTAGGGCTGGACCTCAGGGGCCTGGGGCAGACAGGCCAGCCTGATGCCCCCGACCCCAGTGTCCGCCACTCAGATCAGCGGCTGGTCCAGCTGGAGGCCCCTCTGCTCTGGTCACAATGTCACCTGGAAGTGCAGTGAAGGGCAGTGGGGGCCAGGCAGGGCTGGATGCCCAGTGATGGACAGCCAGCGGCCCTCCCTGCTGGACGCTGTGTGGGTCTCCCCACCCTGGTCTGCAGTGAAAAATGACAGCCAGGCACCCGGTTCATCACCAGGTTGTCATGCCTGAGCAATCTCTCGGCAGCCCATCCTGCACCACCTCGGGGGGCCTCCGTCTTGTCAGGCTTGCCCTTGCGGGGCAGGGTAGGTGCCATCTGTCTGAGGCCCACAGCTCTGGGAGGCAGGCCTCCCCAGCAGCCAGGGAGTTGCACCCAAGCCCCGTGCATCAGACCTGCATAGCGTCTGCTCTATCCCAGAGCCCGCACTGTGGGGGGGTGGGTCCAGCCAGCTGCCACTCCCGGCTCCTCTGGGGCTTCTAGGCAGCTGGAAGGCCATGGCCACCATCGCTGCAGGCCCCTTGGTGCAGTGCCAGGGGCTCATGCTGGGGGGACCTGGCTGGGCCTGTGCATGGCCTGCACTCCTCCCAGCATGGCGGCTGGTTCCAGGCCGGCATCCAGACCATTCGGGATCCTTCACAAGAGGAGGAAGGCTCTGTAGTTGTCTTTTTTCAACGGGCTCATTTCATTGAGCATTTTGTCCTCCAGATTCCTCCACGGGGAGGCAGGCAGCAGGTGGCAGGCAGCAGGAATTCCTTCCTTTTACGGCTAAATAATATTCACTTGCCCAGCTGGACAACCTTTCGCTTCCCCTCCATTCACTGATGGACACCTGGGTTGCTCCCCTATTTTAGTTGTTTCGGCTAACACAGCTGTGAACATGGGGTGCAGCCTTCTCTTCTATCCCTGGAGATACCCAGATGTGGAAGAGCTGGGCCGTGTGGTCATTCTGCATTTAGTTTTGTGAGGAAACTTCACACTGTTTCCACAGCAGCTGCACAAGCTTGGGCTCCCACAACAGCGCACAGGGCCCCGTTTCCCCACATCCTTGCCGACACGTGGTGTTCTGGGGTTTTGTTTTGTTTGGTAGAGCCCCATGCTGGCATCTAACTGTGGATTTCATTTGCATTTCTCTAATGCTTAGAGGTGTGAGCATCTTTTCACGACTTATTGGCCATCTGTAAATAACCCTTGAAGAAGTGCCTGTTCAAGCCCTTTGACCACTTCTAATCAGGTTGGTTGTTTTTCTTGTTGTTATTGAGTTTTGGGAGTTCTTTACATATTCTGGATATTAGTCCCTTACCAGATAAATGGTTTGCAGACCTTCTCTCCTGATGTGTGGGCCACCTCTCCTCCCTGTACATTGCATCCTTTGATGCACACAAGATTTTGATTTTTATTAAGTCCAGTTTATTTTTTTTTCTTGCATGTGCTTTTGGTGTCATATCAAAGAAATCACTGCCAAGCCCAAAGCTGTGAAGTTTTCCCACTATGTTTACCTCCAATGGTTCTATAGTTTAGCCCTTACTTTAGGTTTTTGATCTATTTTGAGTTAGTTTTTGTATATGGTGTGAGGTAGGGCTCTGACATCATTCTTTCCCCTGGGGATGTGAAGTTTCCCCAGCACCATTTGTGGGAAGACTGTCCTTTCCTTTTCCCTTGTTGAAAGTCATTTGACCACACGTCTAAGGGTTTATGCCGGGGCTCTCTATTCTATTCCATTTGTCTCTGTGTCTGTCTTGATGTCAGTACCCACTATTTTGATAAGTGTCACTTTGTAGTCAGTTTTGAATTTAGGAGCTCTGAGTCCTCCTGCTTTGTTCTTCCTTCTCAAGATTGTTTTGACCATTGAGATTCCACATAAATTTCAGGATGGATTGTTCTATTTCTGCCAAATGTCTTGTTGAGATTTTGATACAGATTGCAATTAATCTATAGATTGGTTTCGGTAGTATTGTTATCTTACTGATATTACATCTTCCAGTCCATGAACATGGGACATCTTTCTAGTATGTCTTTGTTAATTTCTTTCTGTAGTGCTTTGTTATTTTCGATGTAAGTCTTTCACTTCCTTGGTTAAGTTTATTCCTAAGTATTTTATTCATTTTGGCCTTATTATAGATGAGAGTGTTTCCTTAATTTCTTTTTTGGATTCTTCTTTTTTTTTTTTAAGATTTTATTTATTTATTTGACAGACAGATCACAAGTAGGCAGAGAGGCAGGCAGAGAGAGAGAGGAGGAAGCAGTCTCCCCGCTGAGCAGAGAGTCTGATGCGGGGCTTGATCCCAGGACCCTGGGATCATGATCTGAGCTGAAGGCAGAGGCTTTAACCCACTGAGCCACCCAGGCACCCTGGATTCTTCTTTTTTAGTGTATAAAAATTTTCATGATTTTTCACATTCTTTAAAATCTAACCATAGCACACTTGCAGAAAAATGTATAGAACATGAGTGTACCACCTGTCACAAAATGAAATTCGTGTGTCCAGCTCCAGGTCAAGAAATAAGAGTATCATCAGCCCAGCTGGTGCCACCTTCCAGCACTTCTGTTTTCCCCAGAGAAAACCACTGTCCTCATTTCTTTCTTTCTTTCTTTCTTTCTTTCTTTCTTTTTTTTTTTTTTTGACTGTCCTAAACTATTGATGAACATTACTTATATCAGCACTTACTTATATTAGCTGGAGAGTATTGTATCTTCTCTATGCCATACTGTGAGAACCACCAGTAATGTGGTGGAACTTGGGACTGTTCCCAAGGCCATGTTCTCAGGGCCTGCAGATGTCAGTCCTCACATCTCCCTATGTTTGTGGAATGGTCTGGTGATCCCCTGGGTGTCAGAATTTCTTCTGATAGCTTTATGGAATGGATCGATGAGGATAACCTTGGTGCATTTGTACATGGAATCTTTGCCGACCCAGTAAGAATTCAAGACTCTCAGAGCCCCACTGTGGTGTCCAGCTTGCTTCTCTGTGACAGACTGTAGGCTTTGGGCAAACTTGAGCTGTTAGCACCATGATGGACAGGCTTGCTCTAGGTCACACCCTTAGGAACTGGGTGTTTGCAACTACCGTGACACACAAGAATCTGACAGACGACATAACCTTGCTTGGCCTTGTACCCTCGTCTGTGTACTTTATTGGGTCAGGTTGGGCAGAGGTCCTGTGGAGCCCAGAGAGCTGGTGGTCCTGCCAGCGTGCACCCTGAGAACAAAGCACATTACACTGGACTGCTTCTTCCTCCGTAGCTCCTGGATGTACCTGTTTGAATACCTTTGAGCTGATGGCTGCCACTGGAAGGAAAGGCCCATAGTCCTGATTTCTAACTCCACGAATTCATTCTGTCTGCTTGGAACTTCACATAGAGGAATCATGCAGTGAGTACCTTTTGTCTGGCTGCCTTGATTGACACTGTGTTCAGGAAGCTCATTCCTGGCGCTGTGTGCAGCGGTAGGCTACTTGTCTCATTTGTAGACTATTTCCTTGTGTGCAAATATAACGTCCTACCGTCAGCGGCCATCTGGGTAATTTCTAGTTCAGTGCTGCTCCAGGTAGCACTGCTAAACATGCTTGTGCATGTCTGTTGGTGAACATGTGTGGGTCTCTGCTTGGGGGTGGCGGCATTTCGAGGCGTGCGATATGTTTAACTTTTGTAGGTATTGCCAAATCCTCTTCCAGCACAGCTCTACCAGTTCACGCAGCCCCCAGCCACGTGTGGGAGGCCTGGCCTCCCCCAAGCAGTGACCAGGGCTGGCTCACAGTGACTCACAAGAGCTCCGTGCACACATGGTTCTCAGCTCTGCCAGTAGTGACGTGAAGCAGCACCTTGCCGTCGGCCACGTGGGGATTATTTACACCATTGAAACTGGCCGGCGCTGCCAAACAGGGCTCCTTCCCCTCTGGAGGGGCTCCTTAGAAGTTGACCACTGGTCTCTGCTCCAATCTTTGCTGCCCCGGTGTTCCCTTTCTCTGTGCGGCTGCCCCATGGGTGTGTCACATGACATCACGAGGCTTTAATGGGCCCGTCCCGCTCACAAACGATGCACAGAGCACTTGTGTGTGTTTATTGGCCATTATATTAGTGTCCACTTTTGTGAGGTGCCTGTTCACGCTTTCTTGTAAGAATTTCTTTATGTGTTATGGTCGCATAGCCATTGGATGACGACATGTGTACGAACACCTCCTGCAGTCTGAGTGGTGTTTTGATGGATAAAAGCTTTGAAGTTCTTAGAATTGTTTACACTTAGTACCTAATGTTGTACCATTTAAGAGATATTTTCTTATCCTGAGACCATGAAGATTTTTTTGCATGGGGTCAATTTTATTTATTTATTTTTAAAGATTTTATTTATTTGAGACCAAGAGGGAGAGAGAGAGAGAGCAGGAGTGGTGGGGAGGTACAGAGGGGGAGGGAGAAGCAGATCCCCTGCTGAGCAAGGAGCCCCATGTGGGACTCAATCCCGGGATCCCAAGCTCACCACCTGAGCCAAAGGCAGACACCCAACGGACCGAGGCCACCAGGCGCCCCCATGGGGTCAATTTTAGCTTTTTCCATATAGACACCTGCTTACCGAGTACCCAGTACCTACAGAAAGTATCATTACAAACCTGACTAGGTTTAAGTATTTTTATTATCATTAGTTTCATCGGGGTGAAAAATCTTTGTCCTCTCTCCTGCACGTATGTATTTCTGCTGCTCTGAGTTGTCTGAGTTACTTCCAGACATATTCTCCCTCTGAACCCTTCCGTGGTACTTACTGGAGACAAGGACCGTCTCTAACATAACCACAATACAATCATCAAAGTCAGGACATCAGCCCCATAAAACAGTGTCTGACCTGCAGACCTTCAGATTTTGTCCCGTGCCTTCTAATGTGCTTCGTGAGTGTGTGACTTTGCACACACGCAGACAGCTCCTAGGTTCTGCATACGACCCCCAGGACAGGCACCACGGCCACCAGAGCATGGACGCTAAGCCCTGCCCAAGGGCCAGAGAAGCCACAAACGGGAAACACAGAGAGGGAGAGCTGTTTTGTTTTCCAAGGGAGCCCTGGTTTGGAGGGTTCTGGTCCTCAGGCACACAAGTCCCACGGCTGTGCTCCGTGTCACCACTGCCACAAGCCCAGGACACTCCACGTCCCTGACCTGGACATTGCTGCCCACTGACCATACTTTTCCTGCCTCGGGAACATCGGCTCCTGCCCTTGCCCTTTCTGTGTTGGGCCACATGTCTTCGTGGAATGGGGAATCTGCTCTCCCGGCCAGTCTCGATGAAGAGCTCGTGTCTTGCCATGGCTGTGTTCCTCCGTGCTCTCCTCAGTGGTTACTGCTTCTGGGGTCTTACTTAGGACACTGGGGGCCCCCAGGGGGCTTGATCGGTGAAGCGTCCAGCTCTTGGTTTCGGCTCAGGTCATGACCTCATGGGTCATGGGATCGAGTCTCGCTCAGTGTCAAGTCTACTTCTCCCTTGCCCTCCGCCCTGCCCTCTGCTTGCAAGCTCTTTCCATGATTTTCTAAAACTGAAAGAATAAATCTTAAAAAAAAAAAAATAAGCAATGAAAGAAATCATTTACTCCCTCCGGGCCACGGAGATCATCCCCCACATTTTCTTCTTATTCATTGAAAATTACTTTTGTGGCATTAAAATCAACAGATGCAGCCACTGTCTGTGGGGGTAACTCCCGGGAGCAAGTCAGGAGGCCCAGAGCCACCTGCGGCCAGGAGGCGGGCATAGGCCGCTCCCACAAAGGGTGCGGCCAGGGCCAAAGTCCGGTTTCCCAGGGAGAAGTGAGAAGTGGACACAGGGGTCACGAGGCTGCCTCTGTGTCAGGGTCCATGTCATACTGTCCTCTGGGGGCCTACCTAGCAGAGTGGGGACCGAGGAGAGCACGGCCCTGGGCTCCTGCAGGCCGTGTCTGCAGTAGCCCAGACCTCACCTCCCCGGGCCAAGCTCTGGGTCACAGGAAGCCCCTCCTCAGGGAGCTCGAACCCCAGCAAGTCAGATGGTGGGAACAAGGTGGGAGAGTCTCGGATGTGGCCGGGGTGTTGGAGGTTGGAGCAGGGCTGGGGGCCAGCTGGGGCACCTGCACCCTTCCCCCCATGGTCTTGCCACTTCACACTGCTCCCTGGAACGGAGCAGGGGACCGGCCCCTGGACACCAGCAGCAGCAGGAGGTCCCTCCTGGTGGGGAAAGGGGACTGTGGGACTTTGGGGGTTAGCAGGAGTCAGAGGAGAAAGCCAGCGGCTGGAGGAGCAGGAACTGAGGTCTGAGGCCGGGCCAGGCAGACAGGGGGCTGCCCCTAGCTAGTGGGGTACAAGCTAGGCCTGGTATGCACTTACTGACAGAGGCCCTCCTCTCCCTGGGGCAGTTCCACTCACATCACCTTCTCTACCTACGGGATCCCATAGTCCCGGTCCAGCCTGCCAGCAAATGCAGGCAGAACCCACCTGTGGGGGTGCGGCCCTCCCCTGCTGCCCTTCACTCCGCCCGCAGCTCTGCCTTGGTCCCAGATGCAGCTCTTGGCCAGGCCCCGCTGCCTCCCGGGGGGACCCACCCTGTGCCTGCATGGCTTTCCCCACCCATATGCCCCCATATGGGCTCTGAGGACCCACTGTCCCCCAGTCATGTGAACAAGCCCATGTGATCCCACTGCAGCGAGCAGGTTCTCCTGCATGGAGCTGTTCTCAAGAAAGTCCCCACATGCCCCCAGGGCAGGGACCTAGAGTAGGAGCCAGGGAGCAGGGTTCTGGCCCCCCACTCCATGGGGCAGTGACCCTGTAGTCGGCCATAGAACAGGCAGGTGGCGGGGGTCTGTGGGCACGGCTGGCAGGCCGGTCAGGAATGTTTGGGCGGGCTCGTTCCACGTCCAGGGGTCTTGGTGGAGGGGCTCTGCCTCTGGGGTGGGGGGCAGCAGGTGGAAGAAGGCTAGAGGCGCCAACAAGACCCAGCAAGTGTTCTCGCCCGGAAGCCCCCATCTTCCAGCTCATATTCCTGCTCTGAATTGCGGTCAATACCCAGCAAAACAATCGATTCTGTCCCATGTTGTCCACGGGCACAAGAACAGCGGGGAGGGTCATGCAAACACGGTGGCCCAGGCAGGCGTGCAGGTGCCCCAAATTAACCATCCGCCACTCTCCCAATTAACAGCGTCAGCCTCCGCCATACCCCTAAATCACCCCAGCGGCGGCGGCCCGTCCCGGCCAGCATCAATCACCTTCTGATGGCCACCACGTGCGGCGGCGGCTCTTCCGCCAGGACCGGTGTGACTGTCCCCTCAACTCCGAGGCTGATGATTGATGCCGCCCTGCTGCGCACAGGCTAAAGCCACCGTCTGCTCACAGGGAAGCATAAACTTGGAAGGCGCATGTCCTGCTGATTTTAACTGGGCTAATTTATTGCTCGCGGTGCAGGAGCGGGGTGAGCGGCGAGCTCTCCAGCCACCCGGGAGCCGGCGGCCCAGCCCTCGTGCCTGCAATCGCCGCTGGATAAGCAGCGCCAACCAAGGCCACGCTCATGCCGGCACCGGCCCCCAAGGCACCGGGGAAGGAGCCCCAGCGAGGCACCTCCTGTGGGGGATTTATTTCTGAATTAAACGCTACCGGCCCCAATGGAGGCCTATTCATTCCCACAATCAGCTTTCTTCCCAGTTGTAAACAGACTCTTTCTAAAACTTGTGCATGATTTTAATTACAGATAAGTTTCTCTTTAAAGGACGGGCATTCATGCCTGGGTTGCTAAGCTGAATTCGATACATCTCCACGGTCCCAGTGTCCGGCTGACGCCCAGGCTGGGAGAGCCATACACCTGGCTGGTGCCTGGACAGTTCCTGGGTTCTAGATGCTTCTTGGCCTAGAGTTGCGAGCCCCCACAGACCTGTGGGGACCAGTAGAGCAAGCCTCAAGGGACTGACTCTCCAGACTCGGCAGAATGTGCCCCGCACTCGGTGGGCAGGGATGGGGGGGGCCACTGGGCCCCTGCTCACCGCAGAGGTGGAGGTTTCAGGTCTCACAACTGCCCAGCTGGGGGCACAGAGTCGTGCAGGTGGATAGGCCTTCACAGCCCCCGCTGTAGTCAGCCCTGGACCACCTCCTCGAGGAAGACCCCCAGACCCAGGCTTTCCTAGCTCTTCCTGCCCCTGCCGCCCCCCCTGCCAACTGCTGATGGCTGGGCCTCTCACATCATGTCCCTGGAACTGTCCCATCACTGCCCCCGGGTGGGGATTCTGCCCCACTGCAGAGGGATACCGAGACCCCTGCATGGAGCCCCAGGCCAGGCATGAGGCCGAGTGCAGAGGACGGCATTTAACAGTGAGCACCTGTCATGGTGCTGAGGACCTGTGTTGTCCAAAGGCCTCCCAGCACCTCCACAGGGAGCATTGGCCACGGGGATCTGGGCTGGCCTCAGGGACAGAGGCCTGAGCCTGTGAGGTGCTCCCGTGGGAACCTGCCTGAGCATGGGGTTCCCACTGAGGAAGGACAGGAAAACTGCCCCTCCTGCATGGTCCCAGGAAGTATGTGTGCGCGTGTGGGGGCACGCAGGTTCACATGGGCTCGGTGACATGTTCGTGTGCACTCTTGGCAGGCGTGCGCAAGTGTGTACCTATGTGCGTATGTGCATGGAGCTGGAGGCTGCCCACAGGGCTGGCCTTGCGGTGAGCTGCTCTGGTTTGAAGACCCATCCTTCCGCTTGTGGGGCAAGAGGACAAGTGCGGTGCTCGGGCAGCCCGAGGTCCTGGGGCTGGTGGAGCCTGCCACGCTCTGGTCGGGCAAGTTTACTACAGTGAGCGAACCTGCCAGGCCCTTGCTCTGTGCTCCTGTGGCTTCACCTGCCCTAACTTTAAATCTATCACGATCGCCTCATTTTACAGCATGTTCCGGCCCTGGGATCAATAGCTCAAGAGAGCCGAGTACCAGTTACAGTCTGACACAGATGGCTGGGGGGCTGCCTCCCAGGCTGAGGTCTCTCCATGCCCTGCCTGGTCACACCTGCCCTGGGGGCCACGGAGGCCCCTTGCGGCTGAGGCCCCGATGCCCCGATGGTCACCCTGCAACGCCTGTCTTCGGACTTGGGGACCCGTGCCAGCCAGCCCTGGTGGCCTCTGCAGCCAGGCTGCTCCCTTGCAGCCTCACAGAGAGCAGTGGGGTCCTGCCCAGGCCATTTCCACGAGGACCAGTGGAGACTTTGACCCTGGCACCCGTCTTCCTCATGCTTCCCATGCCCGATGGGACCCTCAGGGTAAGGGATGTCCACTACTGGGCCCGCAGGCTCAATGCACCCTGGCCAGGACAAAGCACCCCCACGTCCACTCAGGGCAGGCAGGCCAGGCCCCCTCTGGCGAACCAGCTGGTGGTGGGGGCAGTGAGGGAGGGGTGGGGGGTTCAGGTCCCAGGCTCTTCTGGGAGCTCATAGCACAGCAGCTAAGTGATAGCTCCAGCTTTGCTGTATATGCCATGAGATGCTGGCTTTCTCCCGTGTCCAAGGCCTGGGTTCATCAGTGGACAGGGACACTGGGAAACGGATCTCTTTCTTACAGAACCAAGCCGATTCTCACCATGTGGCCCAGCAGTCCTGCTCCGTGGGGTTCCCCCAAATTAGCTGAAACCTTACGTCCACACAAAAACCTGCACGCCATTGTTTACAGCAGCTTTATTCACAATCTCTAAAACCTGAGAACCAAGACATCCTTCCATGTGTGAGTGGGTGAATTAGCTATGCTCCACGCAGACCTATGACTCATGCTCATGAGAAACGAGCGCCTGAGCTGTGAAAAGACACGGAGGAGCCTTAAATGCACATCACTAAGGAAAGATACAGCAGAATACCAGCTGTGGGACATCCCGGGAAAGGCAGAACGATGGGGACAGTGATAAGACCTGCGGTTGTCGGGGGCTGGGGAGAGGAGGGCGAACAGGGGAGCACGGGGCATGTGGGGGCCAGGAAGCAACTCTGGGTGATACTGCAGTGGTGGGCGCCCATCCTGACGCCTTCCTCCAGACCCACAGAACGTGCCCCCCCGGGGGACCCCGATGTCATCTGTGGACTCTGGTTGATGGTGGCATGTCCATGGAGGCTGGTCCACCGTAAGGGATGTCCCACTCCAGTGCAGACGTGGCTCGTGAGGGACTGGGGGCACGTGGGACTTCTCTCTCTGAGCCCCCCTCGGTGTTCTCACCCTAAACTGCTCTAAAACAACTAAGTTAATTCATTTGAAAATGCAAACTGATGCTGTGAAATGGCGATTTTCTTCTACTTCAGAGGCCCGGCCTTATCCTGGGGTGACAGGACGGCGCAGGTCTGGGCGATCCCCATGCCCGCAGAGGCCCGCATCCACGGGCAGCCTGACTGCATCCGTGCTGGCAGGGTCGTGGGGCGCCGGAGGTTCCCAGAGCAGGAAGGCAGCCCTAGCCCAGCAGAGAGTGTCGGACGCAGAGAGAGCCAAACGTGGTAGCCCTCGCCCCACAGGGGTGTTCGTGCCCCCAGCTGCTCAAGACCTCAGACCCAGGGCAGGTGCACATGTGTGTGCCTATGCACACACTGGCTTGGGCTTATCTACCCGCCTGTGCACACCCCACATACATGCCCCACAGGTAGGCCCACGGCTGCCCAGCAGCCACAAATGCACCCCAGCAGCCGGGGCGGACCTGGGCCGTAGAACCGCACACCTCGAACCCACGGACGGCTACACCAGGGCGGACCGGGGCCGCTCCTTCCTTCCCTGGGTCTCTGGGTCTAAGGGTGCGGCCTCCAGCCACCAGCCCCAGGGCAGCCCCATAGTGCACGTCCTGTCCCAAAGGCCAGGCCAGAGGCAGAGGCAGCTGGCAGGGGTTGGGGGCCCGGCCCCCACCGCCCCCTATCCCCCACGGCTCTTGGCTTCGTCCTACCTCCTGCCCGGGTGTTCGATTCCGGCTTCCACAGCCCCCCCAGACTCATGTGGCGTCAGCAGTCCTCATGAGGCCCAGACCAGGAAGGAGCTGACTTCACTCCCCAGGCCTGGATGCATGGGGAGTGGCTGGCTGGTCGGACACACAGGAATAGTGGGTAGCCTCCGCTTGTGGGGTGGTGGAACGGCAGGGTCTGACCTGACATGCGGACGCCCCAAGCCAAGGCCAGCATGAGCAGGGCCCCTCCTACCACCCTGCGTGCTTGGGCTGGTGGGGAGAGGCCACCCACCTCCTCAGAGGCTGTAAAGGGGCAGGAGATGGGCCTGGTGTTGTGCAGTCGGGTCCGGTGACTGGTGAAAGTCTCGCGTCCGGCAGAGGGGAGAGACCTGCACACAGGGAAGTGTGTCCCCGCCATGTCCCGTCTGGAGCAGGTCCATGCTGGGGGTGCCCATGACATGTTTGCCATTGGAGGCCAGGGCCTGAGGCCCACCCACTGGGCTCTGTCTCAGAGAGCCCCTCAGCCTCAACCAAGAAGGGGACCCACCTTCATGGGAGGGAAGGGGAGCCCTGAGGGGTGGAGAAGGGTATGGAGGGTTGGGCTGTCTGGGCCATGGGGAAGCTCCCCAATGGGGGTCAGGGTCCTGCCCCTCTGAGCTGTGGGGAGGGCCCCAGGCGGGGAGGGGGAGGACGTCCCCAAGGCTGCAGACTCCCCCACCCCTGGTGCAGGGTCCCAGGCCCAGCCAGCCCCTGCAAGGCAGCACTGGGTCTCTACTTGGAGGGCAGGGCCCCAGGGCCAGTTCTCTTGCCCACCATACCCCCGCCTGGGTCTGGCTCCAACGGACAGACGTGGCCCCCCTCCCGCGGCCCCACCCTCTGCAGCCGTCTTCAGTGATTTGGAAGTGTAGAAAATGGGATTATCCAGGAACAGATGTGCACAAAAGGGGTGAAATGGAAAAGCGCTAGCGTGGCCGCCTGCCTCTGATTACCTCTGCCGGCCTCGGTGTCCGCAGCACCCCCCCCCCGCGGGGCCGCCCCGAACCCGCCGAGCCCCACAACGCGGCTCATTGAAACTGAATTGATACTTTGTGAAGTTCATTTGTGAGTAATGTGATCTGACAGGGACAAATGTGACGGGGAATTGTTTTCAAACCTCCTCCAAATGAAGCTCATGATGGGGTAAATGCGGGCGCCTTTGTCTCCCCGCCCGCCGCCTGCATATGCAGCAGGTAATTGAATTGCGGGCGGGGAGGGCGGGCAGGGCGGTGGCCTCCCCAGGCCGGGGGATCGGCCCGGCCGCCCAGCCCCGCGCCCACTGGCCGCCCTCGCCAGGCCTCAGATGTCCTACACAGTAATTCCCCGGGCCGAACGCTTGCCCAACGTGCGCTCAAACCCAGTTAGCTGGATTGATGAAGGCGGCAAGAGGATCCGACGCGCGCTGATTCCGCCTTTTCAGCTTCGATTAGCTCAGCCTGGGTTACTCCCGTCAGCGCTCCATCACTGGTGCGGACCCCAGGGAGGGCCGCGCAGCCACGGTACCCAGGAAGGCTTCAGTGCAGGCCATTACCTCACAAGCATCCCCTCAGAGCGCAGTGGGCGGGCACGGACACATCCCCCCTGGGTCATGACCCCCAGGCCTGTGTCTGACCCGCCGCTGGGGTCCTGCTCCCCTGCACAGCTGGCATCCGTGCTCGGTCTCTCACCTCTCCTGGAGCCAGCAGAACACCACCAAGAAGGGACCGTGCACTAACCTGCATTTCCAGACAAGGACACTGAGTCCCAGGCCCCCCACTCCTCCTCTTGGCCGTCAACATCCTGAGGCACTCTTCACAGCTCAAGGGCTGGGACCTCTGTCCTCAGCCCTGAGACCCAGAATGTAGGAACCACATGGTCCCTGCAATGGCAGTGAAGAGGACGAGGACATATATGGGCTCAGGGGTGAATCCATGAAGCCAGCAAGGCCATGCTGCTTCCAGGCCCCTGCAAGTCGTGCCCTGCTCCCCCCGGGCTTCAGAGTGGTTGTGAGGTTCCCCCCTGGGTCCTGAAAGCCCAGCCACCCCGTGTCCCCACCACCAAGGCCAGGAGGAGGGCCACACAGCCCAGCTCTGACCACCCAGATTGACCCAGGGTCCTTCCTGTGGGTTTCTCAACAGACAGTGGCCCTGCGGTCCATCTGCACCCTCCCAAACACTGAGGCTGTGATCGCCAGGGCCCTGGGGGTCTCTGGGTGTGCAGTGTGGGCGCCCCATTCCCCTGACTCTGAGCAGCCGTGTTCCCACTTGCCAGACCTGGGTCCAGGGCCACGGAGGCCCCGACTGTGTCTCCCATGGGTGTGACTCTGGTCAGCAGGGAGTGGCGCCTGGGAAGACAGCTGGGCCAGGCGTCTTGCTCCCAGATGCCCCCTCTCCTTTCAGTTCCTGGCCCTCCTCCAGAAAACACAGTTAAAGCTTGGCCAACTCTGATGCCCGGGGGTGCTGACCCCCGGAGGACACACAGGACTCCATGGGGCAGCCCAGACCCACTTGGCCTCCAGCCAATGGCCTCAGCCTGGGCCTTCCCCTTGAGAGGCCCCTGAGGTCAGAACAAGTCCCCAGCCCAGCCTCCCTGCAAACCTGGGGCAGCCCACATGCTGCCCAGCGACCTCCCAGTGATGCTGGCACATCCCCCTTCCTTCCTTGTCCCCTCATTCTGCTCGCATTGTCTCCAGTCCAAGTTGTTTATTTTACTGATTGATTTTGTTAATTCCAGTGTAATTCACTAAAATGAACCATTTGAAACTGCATTTCAGTGGCACTCAGCCCCTTCGCAAGGTCACACCACCCAGCACCTCGCTCCAGCACATGCCACCCTCCCTCTGCCGCCAGCGGTCAGCGCCTGCTCCAGCCGTGCCCACCGCTCCTAGCGTCTGTCACTGCAGCGGCGGCTCCAGACGCCGCGTGGGAGCAGCCTCTGTGTCTGGCTTCTCACAGACAGCCAGCTCCAAGGTCTGTCCACACTGCCCGTGTGCTGTGGGTCGCTCCCTCTCGAGGCTGCAGGCCAGTCTCCTGTGCACGTGGGCTGCACCCTTTATGCATCTAGCAGCTGGTGGCCCCCTGGGCCGTTCTGGCCCAGAGCTGCTGTCAGAGTTCAAGTACAGAGTGCAGTGGTGGTCTGGTGCCCATGTTCCCAGACAGCTGACGGCTTGCGGCCCTCATCTCCCCACAAAGCCCAGGTGAGACCCTGGGTTCCCCTCAGGGAGCCTTGGAGACCTGGGTGTCCACCATGTCAGCATATGGCCTACACGCCCTCCCGGTAAGCTTCTCCAGCTGCCCACCCCCACCCTGGGGCAGCACCAGCCCCAAGTCAGTTGGGAACCATCACTGGAAACCAGCTGTGTTTTGCTGCCTCTGGCTGGACTGAGGGGCCCTTGGCTTACACCTGTCTTAGGACAGACAGGCTTTGGTCAAAGAAATTCCCCCACGTTTCATGGAAAGTGCTGCCCCTGGACAAGCAGAGGGCCCTAGAAAGCAACCAGGCTGGTCACACACGCAGCCACTCACTCTGCCCGGCCCTTCTCCAGCCTGACCAGCCAGCAGGGAACCTGGCCACAACCACCACCATGCTGATGACCCCTGGCAGTTTGCAACCCTGGCAGAACAGGGTGTAACAAAGAGAAGTCAGTTTTTATGACCCTTTTATCTGCGCGGGAAATGACGGGGTACGAAGACGGCCCGAGCAGTCAGCCGCCTGGGGCTCAGGGACACACGGATGGCTGACCGCCCAGAAGCTGGAGGCTTCAGGTGCCCCGTGGCCCATCACAGACTATCTCCAGAGCACAGAGCTCTCCTCTGGGCCGGGCCCCGCAGTCTTAGGACATGATTAGTTTCTGTGTGGACCATGGGAAGTTGGTGTGATGGTGAGGGCCTGGGCCAGGGGCAGGTGCAGGGGGGGCCCTGCCTTGCAGGGGGTTTCCCTGGGGCTGCGTGGCCCCCCGCACCCCTGCAGAGTGGATGCCCCCAGAGGCTGTCCACAGCCGCGGGTGCTGCCCCAGGTCTGCTGGTGAGACACTCGGCTCCGATGGGAGCTGCTTTTCCACTGTGAGCCCAGACCCCGGAACAGTTACCTGTGGCCAACTATACACTCCTGGGTGAGTGTTCTGTTTGGCTGGGAGGTCACAGTTTTACCTCCTTTCAATAAACATCTCCAGCACTGGCTACGCCAAGGGAGTTTTGCGTGGTGCGTCGCAAGCAGGGAATGGGGATTCACTGTGGGAGCCGAGGGACCTCAAGGTGCAGACCGCGTGCAGCAGGGTCAGCCCTCCATAGCCAAGGCTTATCCCACACTGGATAAACTTATCTCCAGGACAAGGCATGCCCAGCTTCCGGGCTGTCATCCCTCATGCTCCTTTCCAGACATGGGGGGCTGAGAGCGTGGCACCAGGGGCCCGTGGGGTGAACGACCAGTTTACTGGGTCATCTGCCCGGAAGCAGCAGTGTCAGCAGGGGGAACATTATGGAGGTGCCTCAGCCCAGCTCGCTGGTCTCATCGCCCATGCCTTTCTGGTTCATAACACAGAATCATGCTTTCATCAAGAAGCTCATATTCTCTAGATGATTCAAAAATTCACAGAGCAAATCCAACACCGAGTGCTTCTTTCCAACGCCTTTTCTTTAACCCCAAACATGGTTTCCTGCAAGGCCTCGATGGCATCAGGAACCGCTGTGGGGGAGGGGCTGGGTGGCTGCAGAGACGTCCTGACCCCACCAGGGCTGCTGGTCCTGCCATGGCTGGTGAGAGAGAAAGACCACGCATGCGGCATCCTGGGGCAGCCCCCCCCCCCCCGCCCCGCTCACAGTCCCCACAGGACTTGGGACAAGTGGCTTAGGCTTCGTGAGACTCACTTTCCCCAACACACCAGGTTACTGTAATATGTGCATCAGTGGCTGATGTTCCCTGAGCTTTCCCTGCACCAGGCACTGGCCGGGACACCGCAGGTGAACCAAGTGTTCTTACTCACCCACACGTGGCCCTGGGGTGGGGTCACTGCCCAACTTCAGGGAAAGCTCCACGCTACCTGGCCCAGGTGAGCGCCAGGGCAGAGCTGCTGGGCACCACCACCCTGCCATCCGCAGGGATCGGCGGTATTGGGAAGCTGGGGTGGGGCAGGGGCTGGAGGCCTGGACATTAGCTTCGCTCTGGGGCCCATGGAGGCCTAGGACCGTCCCATGGACCTTTGTGCACCTGCCCTCTTCCCAAAACACAGCGCCTCCCGGAGACTCAGGCTGAACTCCCCACCCTTGCTTTCAGCCCTGAGCGCCCCACATCAGAGCCCCCATCCTCCTGGGCCAACATGTACAGATTTCCAACTGACCCACAGACTGTGGGGGAGAGCAGCAGAGGGCGCCTCCCGGTGTTAGCATTCACGTCCGTGAGTGGACATGGGGAGACGCACTTCAAAAGCTGCTCTGGGAGGCGTCTCTGGTTTTCCATTTATAAAGCAGAGAGCGGTTATAAATCAGAAAAGTATTTATAGGCCCTCGCAGCAGCAATAACAGGTTCGAGTGGCCAGTGCGTCTCTGTGACTATTTCATCTTCCACGCTAACTTAAACACGAGAAGAAAAGGCTTTCCAGGCCGGGCCGCCGTGGAGACAGAGTGCGTTTGTCATAATTCATAGGCTTCTCCCTTTCTCTTCCCACTGCTCCGGAATTGCGCTCAGCTATTAAGATGCACTGTGGCCACCTGGCCGGTACCCAGCAGCAAAGAGGGCCTTGTGGGGCAGGGCTTCAGGTGGCCACCCCAGCGCTGCCCCTGCTGGCTGTGCCCCACACTGCAGCCACCCTGCCCCCTCCCTGCCTGGTGCCCCGTGCAGGGGAGAAGGGGCCCAGAGACAGCTTTGGGTCCTTTGAGGTAGGCCTCCAGCCAGCCCCTGCAGGACCTTCCTGCTCTCAGATGCTGCCTAGGAGAGCATTGCCCACCCAGCTCAGGGGAGCACCCAAACCTCACTTCCATGTTAGGCTTAGGGCTCAGAACTGTGGGCAGGAGCCTGAGAGCAGGAGTGGAGGAAAGGACCACCATCTCCCAGGGCTGGCCCCTATGGAGCCAATGTGCTCTACTTCCCTTCACCAGACTCCCCACCAACTGGCAGGGGGCAGAGGCGGGACTCCCTCCACCCACCCCGACCCCACCAGGCAGCTGACTGACCACCAGTGAGGCCTATGGCTACAGAAAACCCGAGGCTACAGAAAGCCCGAGGTGCCCCCCACCCCCATCCCCATTCAGCACCATCCTGAGCCCAAGGCGGCTGCGCTGTCTCAGAAAACTCCAGAAGCCCCAGTGAGCTGAGGAAATAATTGCAGGCAGCAGGCCCGAGTGTGCTAAGGAGCAGGGTGGGCACGGCCTCGAGGGGGCCGAGGGCCGATTTGTTTTCAATGTCCTCACCATGAGTCATTTCCCGGGATGGAGATACAGCACCACCTGGTTCCAAGCCCCGCTAAACTGTCATGGCCACAGCCGTGTGTGAAGAGGTGGCAGATAACAGGCCCGCCAAGTGTGAGCCCCACCGTGGCGACAGCGGGAGAGGCCCGCCAGCCCAGCACTGGCCTTGCCAGCTCCCAGGGAGCAGGGGCAGGGATGGGGTGGACGGCCCTGAGGGACCCACCTGAAGGCTGTGGATGGCAGGAGGCAACTCAGGCCAGGAAGCAGGCTGAGGGCCCCAGCCGCGGGCCGCCTGTTCCCGCTTGGCCCCAGACTGCCAACCCAGAGCCCCTCTGACCCAGCAGGACCGCAGACCAATCCAGTGGGGCACAGAAGTGCAGGGCAGGCCCCTGTGCTGGCGGGGAGGGGACACTGAGGCTGGGAGGAGGACCGCAGAGGTGACACAGGCCTGGGCGCCAGCCTGCATATAGCTAGCAGCATGGGGACGGGGAATTCAGAGCAGAAACGGAGGCATCCCTGAGGGGCAGGGCTGCGCTGAGCTCCTAAAACTCCAAGGCCAGGTGGGAGCCTCTCTGGGCCCCCAGGGTCCCCCTCCCTGAACCACCCAGCTCCCAGGTGCTCAGGCCCTAGGTTGGTAGAGGTGAGTGGGGGTCAGGAGGGGACGCAGGAGCGTCAGCTGTGGTCTGAGCTGGACAAAGGCAGCTGGCAGGAGGGCAGAGCCTGTCTGACAGAGTGTGGAGAAGAGTGAGCTCATGAATGTGAGCTCACTGAGGTCAGCTCATGCCTGTGGCCTCCAGGCTGGACCACTGGGCCAGGAGGTGGCCAGGGGTGAGAACAGGTACGAGGGTATGGCCTCCCCAGAACAGAAGTTCCCCGACTCACCCATCAGACGTCCCCAGACAGAGGGTCCCCTAGACTCAGCCAGCAGACGCCCCAGCCCCTGTCTGCAGCACCCACCTGTGGCTGGAAGCCGAGGGCTGGCTCAGGTCCTGGGCAGGATGGGAGGCCAGCAAGTGCAGAAGGGTCCTTGGGGTACCGGGGCCCGCACACTGCTCACTGCACACCTGCCCTTGGTGTGACCAGCCCCAGGAGCCAGGCCTGGGCACAGTCTGCCAGCCGCAGAGTACAGGGTGGCCGTCTGCCTGTCTGTCCTTCCTCTCTCCTCCCTGAAGGTGGTGGGGGCAGGGGAGATGGGCTGAGAGCCAATCCCAAAGGGTGAGAGCCGCCGGCCAGGTCACTGCAAGGAGGTTCGGGTGAGGCCCAGGATGGTGCACACAGCGCACAGCGCAGGGACACACGCCTCTCAGGTGCCCCTCACTAGCTCAGTCTGGGGCCAGGAAAATCCTAGCCAATCTGTGGGGCTCCGTGGTGGGCTGTCCTGGCCCTCGAGGGCACAAGCGAGGGGAGCCTGGCAGGAGCCTTTTCAGCAGGGCTGCGTTAAACAGGCATGAAAGGCTCGCAATCCAAGCTGTTCTACAGAATATTGATATTGTGATCACCGCTCCCAGCTGGGCTGCACGGCAGGGCGCGGGCTCAGAAATACGATATTCACAGGGTCTTTTTCATAAAGGTCTTTATGGGCTTGGAAATTTAAACACCACAGAGTCTGAGTTGAATTGGAAAGCAAAAGTCTCTAAGCTTGTACATCTTAGAGGAAAAAAAATTCAATTAAGTGGGATTTTAGCTGTTTCAATAAAATTGGACTCTCCCTTTTCAAGATAAGAGCTCTCCAGCGCACAGCAACCTTTATGAGCCCCGAGCCCCCTCTTCTACACGCATAATCCTCGCTCGGGACACAATACCCACAACAGGAAATCAATGTATAGTCGAATCAATTTGAAAATATAAAATAAACTAATATATGAGTGGAAAATTCACTTCCTATGGATTAAAAGCAGCACAAATAGCAGAAAAATCTAGCTTTTTTAGTGGGAGGAAGTGGTTTGGGGCAGGGGTCCAGAGAGCCCGGTGCTACCCCGGTCGCTGGGATCGGGGAGCACCAGGACGACATGTGTCAGGCTGGCGGTGCCAGAGCCCCCCAAAGTGGCCGGGCAGTGGGATCTGAGGGGAGAGCGTCTGGAAGTGCTGGCCTGAAGAGCTGGTAATAGGACCGGTCCTCAGGCTGTCCCCAGGCGAGGGCCAGCACCAGCTCCAGCCCTGACTGCTGAGTGTGAAGGAGGGACACCCGCCTGTGCCATTTCCCCTCTGGATGCCCTCCCCACGCCCACGTTTCTCCGCTGGTCCCTCTGGTGCGGGAGCTGCTGTCCATGTGGCCCTCTCACTGAGACACATGGGGCAGGTACGTGCTCCCCCCTCCCCGATCTACAGCCCTCCAACTTCCATCTACATAGACACCTGGTATCTCCTCCTCCAGGAGGCCCTCCCTTACCCTGGGCAAGCCCCCCCGCCAACTGCCAGGCCTCTCCCTGGCCTAGACCGGACCCCAGACCCACGCAGCTCTTGACCCAGACCCCCCACAAGCAGGTGGACCTCAGGGTCTCCAAGACCACAGCACCACCTGACTGCCTACTTCCATCCCCACCGGATGGTCCCCACACCTTCTGTCCAACCCACCCCTGCAGCTGCCCCCAGGGCCACGTGATCTGTGGGGGTTGGGTCTGCCTCCTCCATGCACTCCTACAGCTGGAGGGCTGCAGCCGACAATTCCCCCTTTGGATTTTGTTTCCAAGTATTTCCTCCAAGTGGACACCACAACTGCTGGTCCTGGTGTCATCTGTCATGCTGCGGGCAGGCTCAGGACAGGCTCCCCAGTAACGGGTGTCTGGAAAAGCCCCCAGTGCTCCTGGGAGGGAACGCGGCCTCCCACTCATCATCTGCTAAGCCACCGTCCACAAACTCGCCCCGAAAGCTGCCTAATCACGCACACACCCACGGACCCACCTAGGCTCCCACCCTCGTGTGCCAGCCCCTCCGCTCTTCCTCCCCGAGCTTACCCGCTTCTAACCCAGCACCTGTCCACCCCCTGCTCCACCTGTGCTCATTCAGCCACCAACCCATATAGTAACTCGCTCAGCAAATCCCGCAGCCCACCTAGTCGCCCATGTGCCCACAGAATCACAAACCCCACACACAAGGTCAACAGCCCACACAAATACCCACCCACCTCCCCTCACACCCCTCCAGCCAGCAACCATCCACCCACTCACCCATTCTTCACCCACCACCAGCCCACCAGGCCCCCCACACACCCACACACACAGCCAGGCAGCCCGCCCTACACCACCCTTCCGCCTACCCACCTGCCTACCAATCCCACAGCCGGCTGCCCCAGCGGCCACCTGGCCAGCATCCACTCACATCCTGCTGTCAGACCGTCTGTTCCCTTACCCCACGGCCATCCAAAGCTTGGGGACTGGGTCAGCACAGGCCTGTCCTGCCAGTGTAACTCCATCCCCGTGATCCACGTGGGGTCCCACCACTGGCACACCACTCCATTGCCTTGGCACCCCGCGGTAAGCCTGGAAGAGGAAGTCCTGATGGGGAAGCAGCCTTGGGGACCAGGGTCCAGGCGCGGGTCCGGGCGCCGCCCTGTGTGCATGGTGTTGACAGCAACAAAGCAGTAAGACAGAAGCCATGTCACACCCACCACCTGTTCTCAGCCGAGCCCTGGGCCAGCCTGCGGGCACAGAAGACGCCTGCCCATCCCGACATTCTAGAAGGGAGACAGGCATCCAACAAGCGAGCAGAGAAACAAAGTCACTTCTCACAGTGGCCCTGCCCCAGAAGACCACCCAGCCAGGCTTTGTTGGGAGGGGTCTCTGCACACAGGAGACAGGCTGGTACTGGGTCCCTCACAGGGATGCTGCTTTTGAACTCTTGCCAAGACCCCGGGACAGGGCACCCGTCGGCCCCTTCCACCAGGTCTGACCAAGGCCTCTGGGCATTGGTAGCAACCCCCCACTCACCCTCCTGCCCCCTCCTGGCCGCTCAGGCTCCTGTTAAGTGTGCCTGGCCTGCCCCTGGCTGTCTCCTGAAAGCAGGCTCCCCATGTCCACACCTCCCCGGGCCCAGCGGTTCCCAGGCCGTGCACCTCAACCCATGTGTGCGGTTTCTGGGGCTCAGACGGGCAGCCTGAGGCTGAGTCGGCCAGACATGCGCAAACGGGCTCGTGAGCAGAGTTCACCGTCTGGCACACCGAGGGGGAAAGCTCGATTTGTAAACACTCGGTCAATATGAATTAACGCCATCAGGACAGATTTGGAACTAAATTGGACAATCACATTGGCTGCACCCAAGGCCTGGCGACAATAGGTAAATTAGATCGTCATTAAATTATCACAAAGGAAAAATGCGTAATCGGCAGCAGGGCCGGTAGAAAGATTATGGTTATTTACAAAAACTGTGCTGTTTGCAAATTTGTGCAAAATTATTTGTTCCTGGTGGAGCTTTACAGAGCTATCTACCCATTATCTCTGCCTGAGCTTCCCGACCTGCATATTAACTAATGTCGTGGCTTAATTGGAAATAGAACCGCCAAATTGTAAATCGCTTTTCTGTCATCTGTCTCATGGCCACGCCGTCCCCAGGAGCAGGGGACTTGGAGTGAGCCCTTCTGCCCACTGGGTGGCTGGCTGCCCAGGACCTGCCCTGATCCCCTTGGCTGATTTTGGTCCCTCACCCAGCCAGGCCCACAGTGGGCCCCCCACCTCTGTGTGCAGACCCCCAGCCGCAGCATGCCGGGCTCTGAGCCAGGCATGGGGTTGGCAGACCTGCACAACTGAAGAAAACTCCCAGGGCTGCATTTGGCAAAGGTCTGGTTAACCACTCTTTGCTTCAGTTGGACCATCAAAGCAAGGGGGACAGTCACTTCCGCAGGAATGAAGGGCCACTGTGGTGTACTCCCAGCTCTGGGACTTACTCACTGAGAGGGCAGCAGGACGGGTGTGCCCCTCCTGGGCTGGGCCTACGTCTGCTGGTCTGGAGGGTGGGCCTAGAGATGCCCCCACCCCTTCCGCCACCAGGCCTCAGACAAGACCAGGAGGTGGGGACATGCAGTGACCAGAGAGGCCCATGGGGCTGCCACCTGTGGTTCGGGCCGACCTTTCAGTCCTGCAATTGGTGACAGCATCTCTGGGACACAGGCGGCCCCTGCAGGCTGGCGGGGCCCATGCCTTGGCCCATTAGAGTGCAGGTGCCATGGGTTCTTGCTCATTGGGCAAAAGTGTCTTCTTTAACTGGTTTATGTGTCTTAGCCCAGTAGTATCTGTGTGGGTAAACAAGGGGGGCGCAGAGAGGGGGCAGGAACAGCCTGCGAGCCAGGGGGCTGCTCCACGACGGCACCTTGCCTACAGCCTCTGCCAGCCAAAGACCAGGCCCGCATCGCCCACAGCTATGGCCAAGTGCCCAAGGAGGGGCGCTGCTTGCAGGGAGAGGGGCCTAAGGACACAGGCCTCCCTGGACACCGCGCACTCCCGCGGCCCTGGCAGCTGCCCCAGCAGGCTCCTCACTGTGGTCCCCTCGCCGCCGCTCTGGGTCCTGCCCACAAATAAAGCCAGAGCAGGCCACGGCCCCTGCCCCCCTGAGGGCTGCTATGAGGACCCCAGAAGCACAGCGAGGACCTGCTGTGAGGGAACAGGGGCAGGGAAGAGAGGTGCCTGTGGGTTAGAAGTTGTCACGCCTGGGGGACAGGACACTGGCGGGGATGCTGGACCTCACCTTCCTGCCCACACAGCTGTGTGGCCCTGCGTGCTCATGCAGACCCACAGACCCATGGACCCATGGCAGCTAAGATGCCACAACCTCCCAGCCACAGTGGCAGCGAGAGGAGCCCGGGCTGCGGAAGTGATGGAGGGCAACTCGGCCTCAGGGGCAGAGCAGCGGTGAGGGCCCAGGAGCTCCCAGATTGGCGGCATTGGCCTCTGCCCTGTGCTTACGGTTTCTGTTTCTGTGGCTGCTTCCTGGCATTCAGGTCTGGAATGTTCAGGTGCTGCCACGACCAAGAAGCCCACGTGGTAGGTGGGCCTCTGCTGTCTGGTGGGGGACAGGGTGCCCGCCGGTGCACACAGCAGGAAGTGGTACTGGTCAGCTGTCATGCTGGATGCCCACAAACCCTCAGGCCTCCCCAGCCCTCTGACCGTCGGCCTCCACGGCCTTCCACCTTGAGGCCTGGAGTGCAGAGCCACCTGGAGCTCCTGGGGCCGTGTGGTCCCCGCCCAGCTCCCGAGGGCCTGAGTGTCCTCTTGGGGCCTGCTCCCCCCGCCAGCCCAGGCAGCCCTGCTCTGCCCCCAGACCCAGGCCGGGGGTGACCCCCAGCCAGCCAGCCCTCAGTCCTCCCTGTGACCACCCCTCCCGGCCCCGTGGCTAAAGGTATGTTTGTTCTATTGTTGCTTGTTCTCAATCAGCTTAAAGTTACGTGTGTGCCCTGTTCTCCACGCTGAGGAACCCCCCTTACTTACATCCTCCCACCCGCCCCACATGGCTCATTGTCATTTTAGTCATTCTATGGACAAGGAAGACTCAGCTGGGCTGTGGCTCAGTGGGCAGGGTCTGCGGACCCCGCCACGTGAACAGAATACAACAGAGGCCCCATTCATTCCCCCACCTTGGCCAAGCACCCCCTGGGTGCCAGGCCCCGTGTTGGAGACCCATGTCCCCTCCCATGGGGCCTCTGTGCTAGTGGAATGGGGACAAGTCCACAGGAGACACTCGTACCACATCCGGAAGATGGAGGAAACAGGCGGTGGATGGGTTGCTCTTCCTCACGGAGGAAGAGGGGAGGGCCGAGGGGTCCCAGATGGGGCAGGGGGCAGCAGGAACAGAGGCCCTGGCTGGGCTCAAGAGGGACAGCCAGGGGCCAGTGTGGCCAGGGAGGAGGAGCACAGAGGTCAGAGAGGCCCATGGCAACCTGGCCATGTAGGACTCTGTTCCCCGCGGGCACGAGTGCCATCTTAGCAGGGTAACCCTGGCCCCTGGTGGGTGATGGGCTCCAGAGATGCAGGGCAGATGTGGGGAGGCCAGCAGCTGGAGAGGAGGAGTGAGGCTGGCCCAGGGTTGCTAGATGAAGGCTGCGGGGTCCCTGAAGAGTGCCCCCCTGGAAGGCTGACCAGCCCTTACTGAGGTGGGTGGTCAAGGGGCCGCAGGAGGAGTGGGAAATCAAGCTGGGTTTCAACCACACGGGCCCCCTGGGCCAGGGAGTCATGGCTGCCGGAATCAGGTTCACTCGAACAGGTGGCTTGGGAAGCCAGGAATGGTGGCATCAAGGTGGGGAGAGGGCCGGCGGGGGTTTCTGAACGAAGGAGGGGATGGATAAAGGGATAAGAGAAACAGCCACAGTGCTGGACGAGCATTAGGAGGGGTTGGCCCCAAATCCACACGCCTCAGAAGGAAGGTCCAGCCTGTGAATGTTCCTGTGCGCATGTCTACTGTGCGTTCACGTGCCTGCATCTGCCTGCAGGAGTCCATGTATTCTGTGTCAATGTGGACATGTCCATGTGACTGTGGTAGTGTCCCCCTCCCGTGTGTCTCTGTGTGTGGCCGCATCTGTGTGGGTGCACGTGGGCTGAGAGCAGGCTACGGGGGCGGGAGCTGGGGTCAGAATGCCCAGGACCACCCCGACTGAGCGTGTCCCGAGCCGGGCAGAGCCCCGAGGGCCAAGGCAGAGTTAGGGTCCCTGGGGCAGCCCCACGGAGCACAGCCTGGGAGGTCCGTGTTGGAAGGAAGAGTCAGAGGTGACCTGCGGGGCCGTTTCTGGTTGGTCAGACGGTGCCCACAGTGGCCCCAGCTCCCTGCCCAGGGCTGCAAGGTCCCCAGTGCCAGCACCCTGGGCTGGTCAGGACAGGAGGGCCGAGCTGGCGGGTGAGAAGCGAACCACCTGCCGGCCCCCCTCCCCACAGGCCCGGGCGGCCTCCGAGTGTCGATTCTGCGTGACTAACTCATTGATCGCCTCGCCGGGGTTAATTAATTAATTAGGGGTGGCCGCGGAGGACGGTGGGCTGGGGCCTGGGAAGGATCGCACAACCAGGAGCTTTATTAGTACATAAAACGAGTGTTTAAAACCCACATGGCTACGAGTGCGCTGTTGAGGCTTCTCATTAAACAAACCTATAAAATTACTTGCCTCATTATGTATTTTCGTGGCTTCCTCTGCCTCCTTGCCCCCGCCCACCTGCCTCCTGCACCCGCTCTAAGTGCCTATTTGAAATCAATTTCTCTAATAATGGACTTAATGAGCTCATCAATTAGGGCTGCCATAACCGAATGTCGCCGTGCTCGGCGGTTATCAGTTAAACCCTGGAACTAATTTCCATGCTTCATCTATCAGGGGGTGCCCACCGCTCTTGCTGCTGCTCCGGGACGATAGGGAGACCCCGGGGCCCTTCGCACCCAGTGAGAGGGGCGGCCTGGGAGAGGACAATGGGGACAGCGCCGCCTGCCAGGCCGGGGAGCCGCCCAGGCGCGGCTCCGGCATAATTAGCCATAATGGATGAGACCCGCAGCCGAGATAAGATGGTCGTTCCACATGGAAAATCCCATTATGCTTTTCTTACCTCTCCACGCAGCCTCCAACAAGGCTGCCCTCGCCCCTCGCCCCCTTTAAATAAAGCCCAACAGGCCCGCTCCACGGAGGCCGCCCATTTCCCCAAATCCCAGGGCCCACAGGCCGAGGGCCCCCCCCACCCGGAAGGAAAACAGGACCCCTGCTGCTCAGGCCGAGGCGATGGGGTGGCTGGGGTCAGCCCTTGAGAGCACCCAGGGATAGGTGCAGGGGGAGAAGTCCAGAGGGCGGCAGTCAGGGAGAAAGCTCGGAGGGAAGAAGTTTCCAGAAGTGGGACGAGGGGCTGCCAGGAAGGGAAGCGTCGGGTGGCAGAGCTGTTGCTGGACACAGTGATGTGTGTCCCCAGATCCAACGGCCCATGGTGAGGGACCTGGAGGGGCACTGGAGGGGGTCACCAACCAGGCAAGACCTTGGATGGGGGGACAGGGCAGAGGGGCCACAGTCCAGGGAGACCACTCCAAGTGGGCCTGGAGAACAGAGGCACCCCAGTTCTGGGGACATTGCATGGCACCCAGGAGAGGCTCCATACAGACAGGTGGATGGTGGAAGGATGAAGGTAGTCTCTGCGCTGGCTAGGAGGTTTCATAGGAAAATCTGCACCCGGGGAGGGGGGCAGGACCACGCTGGGGGCCCCCGGGGCCTTCTTTGTTGCTGCAGGGCTCATCTTGACCCCAAGTTGAGGAGTGGCTCCCCAAGAGGGAGGAAGGGGACCAAGATCTGAGACTCAGGACAGTCTGACTGTCCCCCTGGGGGCGGGTGGTGGTGGTGAAGATCTGCAGCCCCCCCAGGGTGCCCTAAGGAATCCAAGCCATGGAGCAGGTACCAGCACCCTCCTCAAGCCAGGGAATGTCCAGCAGTTCTCTGGGGCCCCAGCAGGGCCGGGCTGTCCCTGCTGTTCCTTCTGCTGACCAGGGAGAAGCTGTGGGGTGGGGTGGGGTGGGGTGTGTGTGTGTGTGTGTGTGTGTGTGTGTGTGTGTGTGTGTGTGTGTAGAGCATGGCAGGGGGCATGGGGAAGTGGCTGAAGAGTGGGGAAGCTGGGAGAGCTGGGTGGGGGAAGTGCTAGGGTTCTGGGTGCTGGGTGTGGGAAGGTGTGTGTTCCCGGGGGCCCAGGGTGTTGGGAGTAGCAGCTTGGGGTGTTAGGGGCAGACGGTACTGGGGGAGCTAGGGATGTGGGTACAGAGAGCTTGAGGGAGGGTTTGGGGCGGAAGGCGAGGTTCCTGAGGGGCGGGGGGGGGGGCCACCCCGACGGGCGCTGCCCCTGCCCTCGTTCCCTCCCCCGCCGCTCTCGCCCCACGCACCCCTCCCCCGCCCCAAGCGCACCCCCGCAGGGCCAGGTTTGGGGAGCCCGGGGCTGGGGTGGGTGGGGCAGCGGCCCCTCCCGGCGGCGCGAGTCGGGCACGTGTCGCCGCTTAGCCCGCTGCTCCCAGCGATTTGTCATAATCAGCCCGGCTTTTCTCATTAGTAAAAAGCCATTAGCCGGCTTTATCAATAGCTGCGCGGAATGCAGCCTTGGGCAAGGGCCTGGCTGGGCCGCCTCCTCCAGGGGGCCCTCAGGGCTAACCCCGCCCCTCCGCTGGAGGGCTGGTGCTGGCAAGCACAGGCCTGGGGTAAGACCGGGAGGGGGAGGGCCGGTCTCTCCCGCCCTCGACGCTCTGCCCCAGCCCGGCTGCACCAGGGCCCAGAACCTGGGCTGAATTGAGCTAGGGTCTCAGGATTCAGCCCCAAACGTCACTGCACTGCCCAGGGCGGGCTTGTGGGTCCCAGCCCTGCGCAGTCCCTCCCACAGCCCAGACGAGGTTTTGAGGGCACTCGCTGGGCAGCAGTCGCTGGGCAGCACCGTGGACCCCGGAACCAGTGAGGTCCACATGCGGGGCTTGGCTTGCGGGAGGCAACTGCAGGGAACAGGAAGCAGGGACAGGTCGTGGGGCTTGGGGACACAGCTACACTCAGGGGAGTCCCTGCCCAACTTGAGCAGGGGGGTGGAGCCCAGTGGGCCCTGAGTGGAGGGGGGATCATCCCAGCCAAAGGGGACACAGCTTCGGGCAGAGTGATGGGGGGCAGGGGAAGCCTGTAGACAGTGGAGCCCACAGGTATGTGTGGGGCAGGACCGGACACCCCGGGGCTGGGTCTGGGGTCCAGGGAGGTGAAGAGGCTGGGGGGAGGGGCTGGAGGGGGGGGGGGGGGGGGGGGGGGATGTGGGGCCTGCACAGGAGGAAGAGGTCAGTGGGGCCAAGTGACCCTGAGCGGATGATCCCTTGGGATCTGAGACCTGCCGTGGGACTTAGCAATGTGGGTGCCCATGGTGGCCAGAGAGGAGCGTCCTGAGGGGGTACTGGAATGGGGCAGTGGGTGGGCTGAGGAACATGGGGCAGCTCTTGGAGGGGAGGGGAGAGTAAGGGAGGCCCAGGGGTGGGTGGCAGGAGGGACAAGGCCAGGCTTTTGAAGAAGGGAAAGGACCAGCCTATCTGTGTTGGTGGAATGCTGGTCATGATGGAACCGAAGGTAGAAGCTGTGGGGTCAGTGGCCATGGGAGGCCGGAAGGCAGGCACAACCCGGGGAGCCTGCAGAAAGATGCAGCCAGCAGGGCTGGGCCCAGGAACCCGAGATGCGCCCCAGCTCCCCTTCAGCCCCCCAGCAAGCTGGGAAGGCCCGCAGAGGAAGACCCCATACCACCAAGCTTAACACCCTAGTGCAGTCCCCCATCACTGCGTCACTGTCAGGGGCAAAGCCTGGGGCTGTGCCCTGCCCCGGGCCTCCCTCATTCCTAGACACCATGACTTCAATCTCCAGGTCCCACGTGGGGGCTCCCCTCAGCTGCTCTTAGGGGCCCCGTGCCCGTGCCTCACAGTGAGCAGCGAATACAGCCGAGCCTTCAGACAAGCTGTTCTCAGCAGGAGGACTCATGGCCTGGTCGCCAAGGGCTCCTGAGGTACCCAGTCCCACAGGCAGAAGTGCCTCCTGAGGACCACATGAGTGAGTGAGTGAGCAAAGGGATGGGTGAGGAGCCTGAGAGACCTGGCCCAGCTGGGCTGGTCACAGCACTCCCTTCCCAGAGAAGTGCTGTCAGCCCCCAGGCAGGGCAGGCAAGGGGCCACCACAGCCAGCTCCACGGAGCCTTCTGAGCCCTGGGCTGTGTCCTCACTGGCACCCAGGCCCTGAGCCGGTTCTGTCTCTGTTTGCAAGGTTGGGGTGCCCTGGAGGTGAACTCCTGAGCTGGGAAGGTGGTGGAGCAGTGCTGGGCTCTGAGGCTGAAAAGCCCAGGCCTTTTCCTCCCTGCAGGCAGGAACCCAGGCAAAAGGGGTCCACTCAGAGACAAAGGGCTCCTCGAAGTCCCTGCCCCTTGGGGGTCTGCAAGAGCCCTCAGCGCTTTTCTCAGTTGCTCCAAAATGTCGGTATTAGCCCCAGCTGGGAACCCAGCACACGGGCAGGTAGCCTGGCAGACGGTCTCTGCATGGGTGAGGGTCCCAGCCCTGCACATGGGTTCCTGGCACTGGGCCTGCGAAGGGCCAGAGTCTCTTGCCACACATCAACACCTTATGGGCTGGGGGTGACCACTTAATGTTCCTTGGCTGGACATCTGTGGAGGAATATTGTTTTAAGTGTCCACTGAGATGATCAAGACCACCTTTGGGTTGTCCTCAGGCCTGGACAAGGTGGCAGTGTGGCCCCAGTTGTGCCCTTGCCTGCTGCCTCCCCCTAACCCCAAACCTGCGCAGAGGAGGACACCTGCAGGGGTTGAGGCCACATCGGGGCTGGAATTTTCTGGGCAACAGATGTGGGCGTTGCCTGCTGAGGAGCTGCCTGGGTACAGGATGGCATCTGGACATCCCCCAGGGCCGGGGTGTTCAGGAGAAGACGGGTTATCCCCCTGGTACTGAGGACACAGACTATACTTGCCCCTGTCCCCAGGCATGGGGCAGGGCAGTTCAGGTGGAGGCTCAGGACTATGGCCAGCCTCCTGCGGGGGTTCAGTGCCCGACTTCCTGAGGATACCTTCTTCTCCCACATGGGGAGATGCCATGGCCTAGAATGCCAAAAATCCCAGCTGCACCTCTCCTTGCCTCAGTTTACCTGACTGTAGGATGAGGGTGGTGAAAACACTAACTTCAGGGCTGTGAAGACGTGAGATGATAAAAACGCAGCTCTCAGTGCCACATACGGCGTAGGATGGACGTAGATGAGAGCCGGTGCTGCTCCACTGGTGACGATGACAGCCGTGCCGGTGGTAGCGGCGGCAGTGCTGTTAATGGTGAGGTAAGCACCAGGGCGAGACCTCCAGCCCATTCACTGCCCCGGATTTCAGGGGAGGGGGGACGCTCAGTGTCCCCTGGTGGTTCTGCAGATGAGCAGGGAAATCAGGCCGGGGTTGAAGACGGGTGCTTTGCTTCTGTCTCCTGGGCTATAACCCACAAGTACATGAGCCCTGCCCTTGGGAGGCCCAGACAGCCTCAATGAGCAGGAGGCCTGGCCTGCTCACCCCTGCGCTCATCCACATCCAGATGTGGGAGCCAGCTGCGGCACGGCTTTCCCCTCCCCCATCCTTGTGCTTGGTGCCTCCACTGGCTGCATCTTCACTCTGCCTCCAGCCCCTGGCTTTGCAGTGCCCCGACCCCACTGTGGGTCAGGTGGCCGGCAGGTGGGGCTCCTTCCCTGCGTCCCCCCAAAAAGAGCTCTGCAGATAACGGAAGGAGGTGGGGGGCTGGGCCGGGACTGGCAGGAGGAAGACTGACCTTGACACTTGATACTTGACACTGGGGTGCTCCAGGGATGGAGCTGCACTGTACAGGTAGGTGCTGCTCCCTCGTGGTGGCTTGGCCTCTGAGTTAGGCCTCGGGGAGCTGTCCGGGCACTCCACTCCTCTGGATCAGACCAGCAGCCCTCCCTCCCAGTGGCTGCCCCCTCCCTGAGGTCGAATAGGTGCAGCCACTGGGTCGCCTCCAGATGACCTAGCACAGGGCATCTGAGCCTCCTCTGGGTATTTGCTTTAGATTTGCTGAGACCACAAACCAAGCCAGGCTGGGGCAGGGGGGCAGAAAAATCCCTGGTGACAATGTGGGTGTGGGTTCTCCCCAAGCCCAAAGCACACCTGTGAAATGTCCTAGAGCCAGGTGTCCCCGGGGACCTTCATCAGCTGGCATCTGGAGAGTGGGGGCCACTTCCGAGAGTGTCCCAGACAGGGGCCCGACACCTCCTATCCCCATCCCGAATGTGGGTACCAGGCACCGTCTAAAGCCTCAGGTTCCCGGGGGAACTGCAGGGCACTCCATTTCAGGCAGACCTGCCAGGAAGTGCAGGGCAGCCCCAAGGCCATCAGCTCAGGTGGCTAGGGGTAGCCAGGCCCTCGGGCCCCTGCTGGTTGTTGGGAGACAGACCCCCGTAGCCACGGGGTGCCCAGGGGATGAGGTGGGTTCAGGGGCCCTGGGGGGTCCAGACAGAGCAGCTCAGAGCAGGGCAGCAGCCGGCAAGGACAGGGTTAAGAGTGTGCTGTGGGCCTCCCTCCCGCTCCTTGAAATGGATCCCTGGTTCCAGAATGACTCCGCTTCCCCTCTTAATCTGTATTTTACGAGTGAGAAGCTTTGCATTATGCAAATCGTTAGATAGGAACAGGTGACATTTCAGCAAAGAACATGAGCGGGAGCGGGCCAGCGGGCGGGCTGCTGATTTAGACATTAGTATTTGTCACTAGGGCGGCTGGGCTGGAGGGGGCTCGGCTCTTCACACCTTAAGGTGGAAGTCTTAGCGGCCAGGGCCAGCCCACTCCCCTTAGCAGAGGGTACCCAGCATGCGGAGGCTGCACCCGCACCAGGCTCTGTCTCTGTACCTGGCAGCTAAACGGGCAGGATGGCACAGCTCCATTTCACAGATGAGGACACCAAGGCACAGAGAGGCTATGGGCCAAGCCCGGGAACTTCCAGGTGGAGCTGGGACAGGACCCAAGCCAGGCAGGCAGTGGGGGCCATCTTTGCACCCCTCCCCACTGTCCTGGAGTCCCCGTGCCCAGGCTGGCTCTCCCTGTCCTGGGGCCAGGGACCTATGTCAGCTCCACAGCCCGCTCACGTGGTCATCTGCTCCCACAGGCCCACCCCCGGGGCTGCACCCTCTGCCTACAGAGCCCCAGACACCTCCCCCTCCTTGCCTCACCCCACCCCTGCTTTGAGCGAAGTTGTGGCCATCTGTCATCCCATTGTCAAATGCATCCACCGCCCACAGGAAGTCATTGGGGAGGAAATGGACGGAGGGAGAAGTGAGGGGCCGCCACACTTCACAGGGGGCAGCAGCCACGTCCTTCAATTTTTTAGCTGCTCGCTGCCCTCTGCACTGCTGCTGGGCACTGAGATCCTGGGGGACTTAAAACACTGAAAGCCTTGGCCGAGGTGTGCCTGGGGCCCCAGGGAAGGGGCAGGACTGGATTTCCATGGCGGGGTATCAGCATAGCCCTGGATCGGGAGTCCCCAGCTGGCCCGGCTTGCTGACCGTGGGCTGCTGCAGGCTGGCCGTGAAGGGGTTCTATGGCAGGCCCTGTGCATCCCAGTAGGCACGGGTCACAGGTCCCTGGGGCGCCTGAGGATCTCTGGCTGGGCCACAGTCCAGGCCAACTGCCCCTTGCACCTGAGGCCTTATCTGCAGGAGTAGGCTTGGGCTGCATCGGGGTGCCCGCTCCCCCCGGTAGAGCCTGGGTGGCCCTCCTGGGTGCTCAGAGGAGCTTTGAGGGTGTCCCCAGGGGCTCCTTCCCAGGGCACGTCCACTGCGGACCCTGGATCACCAGCATTCCCCAGGTGTCCCCGGAGGCTGCCGCTGCAGAGAAAGCTTCACCCTGCGGCCTGGAGGAGCCCAGCTGACCTCCAAGACCTTGTAGCTCACACAGCCTTGGGAAACAGCCAGATGAAAGGGGCCTGGGCCAAGGGTCTGGACAGTCACTGCGATAGTCTTCTGCCAGCCCTGATTTGGAGGTGATGAGTGGCTAGAGGGAATGGTCCCCTTGATGCCCTGTGGAAGGCTGGCCCCACGAGGTGCTATCTTTGGTGCTAACACGTAGCCCCCCACCTTCCCCGGCCACACAGAGGTTTCTCTGGCCCCTGCCTGGCCCGAGGCCAGGAGGACACTCAGTGGATGAGAGCTGGTCCAGTCGCCGAACTGCCTGAGTCTCCCCCTCCAGAGCCAGGGGGCAAACATGGCCTCTCACCTGCGACCCAGTTGCCCCAGCAGCTCCTGCTCCCGCGCCCACAGGACACAGGGCTGTCCCTCAGCATACCCTGGGAGTCTGGGCCATGGCACCCAGGGCACAAGAAGAGCCAGGCTGCCCTAGGGGAGGACCTGTTCCTGCCCCACTTGGATCCCCATGGATTCAGAGCCAGCAGCATGGGGACCAGCCCACAGGGGCTGAGCAGGTGTGGGTTTCTGCAGGGACCCCTTTCCACCCCTGCAACCAGCAGTACAGGTCCCCAAAGTGTGGGTCCCTGTTGATCCTGGGGTCCCCCGGGGCCCCTTGGACAAGCCAGGCCTCGGGCGGAAATGACAACCCCACCCCTCCCTGGGGACAGAGCCTTCGGCCTTGGGGGTGTCACTCAGAGTGAACAGACCCCGGGGAAAACCCACACACTTCCAAGGGGGCCCCATCAGGTTGCAGAGATGCCCTGAGGACAGAGGGCACCTGGACAGCGAAGGCAACCCACACAGAGTGTGGCAGTTTCCAGGCGCAGAGAGGAGGTGTGGGGGGACGTAGCATAGAGAAAGCAGGGAGTGGACACCCTGGAAAGGCCTCCGGGACCAAATCTGAGCAGCTCTGGACAACAGCTGGGGCTGTGTTTGCAGGTGGGATGGTGGTTTGAGGCAGACCCCAGCTCTGCCCACAGCCGGAGAGCAGCAGGAATGGCCCTGCTCCCAGGGTGAGGGGCATGCTGGGCACCGGTCTGGGAACAGTTCCCCAGGGAGGGGAGGACCCCAGCCCCACAGGCCTCGAAGACCTGTCCCCACAGCAGGAGGCTCAAGGTTCTGCAGCTGTGGGCATGGGAGGGGAGGAGAGGCCGAGAAGATGCCTCAGTGGGCCGCAGGACTCCTGCTGCCCCAGCAAACTGTTCCCGGGCCTTCCAGGCTGTACCGGAAGGATCTCGTTGTTCCCACAACTCCCTAGGCTTGAGGACAACCTTGGTGGGTCCTCCCTGGCCAGGGTCGGCAGGTGACCCAGGCCCAGAGTGAGGCTGGTGTCTGCTGAGGGCCTGATTCAGGAGCCGAGGAGGGGGCTGCCAGATGCCCTCCCCCCATGGTACTCCTCCTTCTCGAGCTCTAGCAGCATCCCTGTGGTTGGGGCAAGCAAGGACAGGAGTGTCCCCACAGGCCTTTCATCTCCTGTTCTCCCACACACGTGCCCAGCACGCCACAGAGCCGGGCACTGCCCTTAGCCCAGGACTGGGGCACAAGCCTCCTACTGCCCTTAGAGCCCCTGACCCTGGGGAGCGTGGAGAGGTCGGGGTGCCTCTGTGCATGGGGAGGAGGACGACCAGGAGCCAGGGCAGCCGCTGCCTCTGTTTGGCTCACTCCCAGGGACAGGCTGGTATGCAGTAGGTGCTCAATAAACAGGGATTAAACAAAGACATAGAAATGGGCATTTAGGGGCGCCTGGGTGGCTCAGTGGGTTAAGCCGCTGCCTTCGGCTCAGGTCATGATCTCAGGGTCCTGGGATCGAGTCCCGCATCGGGTTCTCTGCTTGGCAGGGAGCCTGCTTCCCTCCCTCTCTCTGCCTGCCTCTCTGTCTACTTGTGATCTCTCTCTGTCAAATAAAAAAAAAAAAATCTTTAAAAAAAAAAAAAAAGAAATGGGCATTTAGTTTTATTTGCACTTAAAAGCACTAGTTGCTGCCGAAGCCCCGCTTGCTGGGAAGACTGCAGTCCCTGCCTCCTCTGCCCAAGCACCGCACTCCCTAGGCTGCCTGCCTGCAGCCCCTGGCACCTGTCTGTAATCTGTCTGTGGTCTGTCCGTCCGTCTGGGCACCTCCTTCCCAGCAGCACCCTGCATGGCACTGACATTTAAGATGAAAAGTAAGGGCAGCTGTCCCAGTTCTGACAGCAAGTGCGGGTTTGAAATTAGCATCAGAAAAGGAAGCAGTGTCCTTATCACTGGGGGTCCTCCCAGGGGAGCCGCTCCCCTTTCCCATTGTCCCTCGTCAATAATCGCTTACCTTCAGGCTCATAAACGTCGCTCTTGGGGAGCTCATGAACAGCTTTTCTTAAATTAGCAAGTAGAGATATTTATGGGTTTCTATTACGCATGATGAGTGGGGGGTTCACAGGAGAGACATCAGCGAGTACACACCACGGTGGGCACCCCATCTGAGCCCAGAGAAGAGGGAGGCACCGGGAGGAGGAGTCCCCAGCCCGGCCACCTCCAACCCCTGTGGGGGCAGCCTGTGGGGGGTGGGGCCCTGCTGCCAGCCTTGAAAGCTGCTGCAGGAGGGGGAGATTTCCACGTGGGGGCTCCCCAGCCCCAGAGGAGGTGGTCAGACTCCCACTCCCTCCTGGGAGCCTGAAAGCTGGACCCATCTCTGAAAGTCCTCACCAAGCCTCGGGAGCGGCTGTCAAAACAGGGACAGCCCCTCACAGGTGTGAGAATCATGGGCACACGTGCACACACATAACACACCCCCACATACACTCATGCAGGAACACACGCACACATGTGACTCGCACGCACACATGTGACTCATGTGCAGTCACAACACATGTGTGTGCATGTGACTCGCATGCACACTTGTGACTCTCGCACACGTGATTCACATCCACACTCACACACGTGACTCACACGCTTGCACACACGACTCACACTCCCACGTGACTCGCACACATGCACACACGACTCACACACTCACACTCACACATACAGCCTGCCACAAACCAGAAGACATTGCCTTTAACACACCTCAGCCCTTTCCCCCGTTCTCCTCCCTTCTTCCTTCTTCCCCTTCTTCCCTTCTCCTCCTTCTCCTCCCCTCCTCCCCCTCCCTATCCCCCAGCAGTCCCTCCACAGAAAGCCAGAGAGATCTTTTCCTAAATTTAATCTGGGAACAGTTTTAGATTCTAGAAGGGTCACAAAACTAAGACAGTTCCCACACACCCACCCAGGGCCCCGCCCTTCAGTTTCGTCAGGGTGTGTGTGTGTGTGTGTGTGTGTGTATGTGTGTGTGTGTGTGTGTGTTTATGTGACAACTAGGAGCTCAACATTGGCTGGAACACTACCCTCCAGTAAAGCCCAGGCTTCTTCAATTTCCCATTTCCCCACCATGCTCTTTCTCTGGCCCAGGACGCCTCCTGGAACCCCAAGATGCCTCCTCCAGAGCCTTCAGTCCCTCCTGGCCTTGCTCAGTCTTGACAGCGTAAGGGCTAGCCTGGTGTCCTGTAGGGTGTCCCGCTTGGGTCTGTCTGGTCTCAGGCTCACCATGCCCCCCCGCCGTCACTCCCACAGAGGGCAGCAGCTCTACCAGGTGGCCCAGGGGGCAAGGGTGGGCACACTCTCCTCTCCCGGCCCATGCCTAGCCCACTTGAGGAAGTCTAGTACCTTTCAGAGACGCCCACCAGTGCCCACACCCATACCCTTCATCCCCTAGGGCCCTGAGGCCCATTCCCACCCCCCTCCCTCCCCCACTGAGCTGGCCCCACACCTGCCCTGGGGTCCCTGCCCTAGCCAGGAGTCCTTGGCCACCATGACACCCACCAGAATGGCCCATCTGCTCCCTTGTTGGCGTCTGCCCTTGCAGAGCGGCAGGGACTGGCCCAGTCACTGCTGGTCCCCATACCGGGCTCAGTGCCACCAGGGGCATGGCTGCTAGTCCACGGGTGTGCGTGCCCCTGAGATCCTTGGGAAGCAGGGCAGGCAGGCCCGGTGGCGGGGGCTGGGGGTGCAGAAGGTGGCCAGCATGCGAGAGGGGCTCTGAGCAGGGCACACAGGCCAGCTCTGCCTCAAGTATAGCGAGCTGGGGAGCTGGGTGGCTGGACAGCAAGGGTGGGGCCATCTGTGGCTCAGGCTCCGTGTCGGGCCCTGCTTGGTAACCCGCCAGTGACGGTGACCTCCCCCCACCCCCGGCGAGGGGAATGGGGTGAGAGCAGCCAGGTAGCCATTGGGCAGCCCAGCTGTCACAGAGGAGACAGAGCCCTGGGCCCTGCAGGGAACTGGACAGGACAGCGGCTGGCCCCATGACACCGGCACTGGGGGGCCTCAGCCAAGGAGAGGTGGGAGGGGAGCTAACCAATGGGTGAGCTCTCCAAAGGGCGTGGAGGGAAAGGAGCACTCTGGGTGCTGACCCAGGGGTCCCCAGGGCAGCTGTGACAGTGGAGATGGGGAGCTGGAGGCTGGGCTTGACACCAGGACCCACCTGTCCCCGGAGGAGCTGGAGGAAGACCCAAGCAGTCCACTTCCTGTGCCCACCCAGGAGGTGCTGGTGGCCTCATGTCCTTCCCTGCCCGGTGTGAGTGGGAAGCTGGGGGCCCTAGGGTGGGCAGGAATTGGGCAGGAGCACAGTCAGCACCCCCAGGACCCCAGGCGGAGAAGACACAGCCCCGCCCCACAGCCTCCGGGGGGCCACTGGAAGTGCCCCCTTCCACACACAGGTCTGAGCCCAGGCTGGGCCATCCGCCATGTCTCTCCCGCCACGTTTCTCCCACCACACAACCCCTGATTCCACCTTAAATGGGTCTGATCAGCCCTCGCACCGGTGAACGCATGCTAATATCAGCACCAGTGAAGAGCAAATCAGGGCCCAAGTGTGCTCGCCCTACCGGCAGCCAGCACTGATGGCTGCAGAAGTCATACAGATCTCATTTAATCTCGCGTCTATCTATCACCACGGACGTCTTCGCCCTCTTTGTGCCGGGGTAATATGTGCTCATTACGAAAGCAAAACAGATCTGGCATGAATAAACGCGGCTGAAGTGCTCACTGGGAATGTGACAGCATGATCGGTGGCGGCAGTAATCCTGAGAATCACGGGCTAAATTATTCCATAACCGTGATTTGAGGGGACAGCCCGGAGCACCCCACAGCTGCCTGCACCGCGGCGATGGGTCCTGATAAAACATCCTTCCCAATTTACGGAGCGCGCTTGACCAGGCTGCCGTGCTGTCTAATCACGCCATCAGCGCCACGAGAAGGGGCTCAATTGGGACTCAAATGAAGGGAGATTGGAAAAGTACTCTCAATTGAAATTACATTTGTAAATGAGGCAGGGTTTTCTGTTCAGAGTGTGAACGTCACGGCAAATCTGCTTGAGGAGTCACGGACAGAGTGGCTGGTGGCGGGCAGGGGTGGCACAGGAGCAGCAGGGGCCTGCTGGTGCCAGGGGCCCGGTGTGGGCCCCGAGGGGCATCGTCAGAAAGGTGTCAGCTGTGATGGACCCTGGGCATGTGAAGGCAGCCCGCCTCCCATCTCTGAGCTGGGGTGCTGTCGGCCTTCTCCTGGCAGGTGGGGCAGGACCGGATGATGGAGATGCCCAAGCTTCTGGGGGCAGGGACCGGGGGCCATCCACACCTGCCTTCCACTCTCCCCTCCTCTCTGTGCCTCCATCTCTGGCCCCCTCCCTATAGCCCCCATCTGCCTGTCTGTCTGCATGTTCCCCGTGGTCCTCCCTGAGGCAGGGGTCAGGGTTACATCTGACCTCAGGGGCTGGGTCTGGGACTGCACTCAGAGTGGGCAGCAGAGGGGCAGACACAACCCAGCTCAGGGGTTGGAAGCAAGAGGCCCAGACCAGTCTGACTGGCCATGTGCCCCATGACCTTGGCATGTCCCTAGGTCCAGGCACACTCACTGGGTACATTCTGAAGAAGGACACCAAGCATGTGCAGGGAGGGAGGAGGGGAGGGGAGGACTGGCCTCAAAGGTGGCCATGAGCCCCTAGGAGAACCATACTCCCAGGCTGGTGCTGAAGGAGGGCGGTGAAGCTGCAGGCCCAGCTCCCCAGGTAGGGGCAGAAAGGGGTGCCGGTGCAGAGTAGAGAGCACCATCCAGCAGGCTGACCTGGCCTGAGCGCGGCAGGAGGCCACGTGAGTGCACTCCAGAGCGCGGTCAGTCTGGGCAGCACTGTGGGCTCAGGGTCGGCCTTGGGGTCCCTGGGCAGTGGGGGATCCAGCAGGGCTCAGTGCCACCCCGTGGCCCTGCCCTGCCAGTGGCCCTGAGCAGGGAGGTGGGGCAGGGCCTCCTCCAGTCCTTTATGTAAATCAACTCCTAATTAGCCCATCCGGCATTTGTGTAGAATATCATTTTTTTAATTACCGGCCCTGGGCAGGTTTGCCTGCTGCCTGTTGTGGGGCCAATTACCATAAATCCCCTGTAACAATTAACAATGCTGGAGCCGAGCTGCATGTATTTCCAATGTTATAATTATGCTCTGCGCTCTTGTTAATTGGCCTATCTGACTCTTTACTTTTTATGCTGCTCATCTGCTCATTACCGCAGCCATTTAATTCAATTAGCACCTTAATTAGAGGAACAGTCTTGTCCAACGTCGGGCCTTGTCAGGGAGTCGGCTTGATGAGCAGACAAACACGAAGGCGCCGCCAGCCCTGGGAGGCCCTGGAGGCCTCGGGGGCCTGGGGGGTGCCGCCTGCGGGGTGTGGCCAAGCTGCCCATGGACCCCTCCACCCTCTGCGACCCCACGCCAGGAGGCCCCACGCCAGGAGACAACAGAGAAATTCTTGCCCCTCCGCCCCCGCCGCCCCCCACCATGACCTTCCCAAGCCTCCGCAGGTCTGCCCCTCTTGCCCCCACCTCCCCAGGAGAACCCCCGCGAGCTGCAGAAACTGGCCGCAGCCCCAGGCACGACGTGTCCAAGCTGGGTTTTGTTTTGTGCCACTCTATTGAAATCGCTATTCCCTGACTATTAATTCTCCTAATTAGAATTAAATGAAGCATGCTAAATTGCTAGATTAACCAATAATTAAGCAGCCACAGCACTAAAACCAAATACCCCAGTGGCCCGCTGCCCCCCTGTCTCCGTGCACCAGGGTCTGGGCCAGGCCAGCCAGGCAGGGGGAGGGCCAGATAGGTCCCCACAACTGTTGTCCAGCCCCTCCCTGAGCTGCCTCAGGTGACCCCCTGCACTGGCAGGAGTTGAAGGTGCCGGCCATGTGTAAGTGGTGGGGGAGGGGCAGGGACGCCTGTGTCCGCCCGAGGGTGGCTGTGGACATTTGTGCATGTGTGTGCAAGTGTGGACAGGACAGGACAGAGTGTGTGAATGCATGTGCGTGTGAGTGTGCACGTGTCTGAAAGCATGTGTGAGCATGTGTCAGTGGGCGTGTGTGGGACACCGCATGCTTCCGCAGCCCCTGAGAAACGTGTTGGTGTCAGAGGTGAGGGGCCCCAGCGGGGTGACGCCCCCGCCCCCACCATGGGATCCAGGTGACTTAAGGGCTAAAGTGGAAAACTGACCGGGGGCTCAGCAGGGGCCTCCGGGAAAACCCCAGGAGGGGGCCGCCCAGGGGAGGGGGGGCCATGGTTTGGACCAAGAACCACCTGTGGCCCAGGCCACCTGGGCTCCTCCTCACTGCCCAGGTGATAGGCCCCGCCCACACGCAGGCCCTACAGGGTCAGGACCTCCAGCCCAGATCCCAGGGCAGAGGAGGCAAAACCCCACGCCCCCCAGCAAGAAGGAAGAAAGCCAGAGCCCAGAGGAAAAGGGGAGAAGGGGGCAAGGAGAAGAGCAGAGAGAAGGGAGGAGAGGGGAGGAGAGTGGGGGGCCCCAACAAGGAGCACACAAGCAGGTGCTGGGTGCCTGAATACCCCGCAAATACCCCAGCCCCTCCCACCCGGGCCGGGTCCCCTTCCCCGCCCCCCCCCCACCGGCCCTGGGTCCCCCCGGCCCTCCCCCTGCGAACGCTTCCGCATAGGTCGCCCCGTGCCCGCCCCCCCCGCCCCCCGGCTCAGAAGAGGCCGCCCCCACGGGGCTCCCTGCTGGCGACCCCGTCCCCCCCACACCCCCTGCCACGTTTGCAGGGAGCCCCCTGGTGGCCGCACTGGGACTTGCAGGGCGCCGCGACCCGCTGCCCTAGAGGAGCCTCCTCCACACCCCGGGGCCTCAGAGCTTCCAGGGCTGCCCCATCGTCAGGGACCACGCCTTGGCTCCCCAGCCTCTGTGGGCAAAGCCGGAGTCATGCGTGGGGGCCGCTGCCACAGCCCTCAGCCACCGTTCCCAGGACCCTGCACACCAGCACATCTGGAGGACCAGCTGCGGGGCCTCATTCCCTGTGCCTCAGTTTCCCTGTCTGTGAAAGGCGCGGGCACAGCGTCCCAGGGTCGCTGAGAGGATGGGGTGAGCTCCTAGCACGCCGGGAGCACGGCCTGCCCCCCACTTACCTGTGTGAGCGCGGGGCCTGGTGCGCGGTCCTGCAGGCACCCGCCCAGCGCGGGGGACGCCGGGGCTGCGGGCAGCGCTGGGCCCCGCGGGCCGGACTCTCGTAGTCCGGTGGCGCGCCCCCACCCGCGGGTCCGTGCGCGCGGGAACATCCATCCCTGCAGGCAGCCAGCACCATCTCGGGGGCCTCCCGGCTGTAAACTTCCCCCCTAACAGCTCGCTGCTGCAGCCAGCAGATATTGACTCCAGGAGAAACAATGGCACGAATAAAATAAAAATAAAAAAGTTAATTATCCTTTGTGTTTGTAATTTAATTAAAGATGCAGTAAAGTTTTAGTGTTTTTCCAGGTGATGATGTTTAGAGCCCCGAGAAGCTATTTGTGCCGGCGAGATTAAAGCGCATTTTAAAACGCTCCTCCAGTACTTTCACATTTGTTGATAGATTTTTAAATTAAACTTTAAATTGTAATCTAAATTACCTCCAACAATTCATGGTCCCTGTAATGAACTCCCACCGTTCCCGCTGTCATCCGTCGATGATGGAGTGTGAACAGGCCTCCCGCGGCCGCCCGCCAGCTGAAGCCGAACGGCAGCCGCGGGAGGCCGGGCCCTGGGCAGCGGGTGCCCCGAGGTGGACAGCCTTCCACCCTGCTGCTGGACCCCTCGCCCCCCAAGCCCCGCAGGCCTCCTGTGCAGGGCCGGCCGGGAGAGGATGCGTCTCGGCAGGAGCATCCAGAAACCCACAGGCCACCCCTGTGGCCAGAAAAGGTCTTGGGCCCAGCACCAGAGCCTGGGGAGACACCCGCAGGACAGGATGGAAGACAGGTGCCCCCGCCCTGCTGGCAGCGGCAGCCTCTCCTCCTGAAGGAAGACCCCCACCCACAGCCTAGCGCCCGGGCCCTGCCCGCGGAGCTCACACCCGGGGAGAGACAAAATCAAGGCTGCATTTCTACGTTCTCGGAGCATTGCCCCCTGGGCCAGTATGGGAAGTTAGCAGAAGTCCTGTCCCTGGAGGTCCTGCCGCCATCTTTAACCTTCACTGACAAACCCAGCTGGGTGCTCGGCGCGCGTCAGCGTTCCTAAGTAGGAGAGGAGTCCTGCCTCAGCGCCGCGCGGCTGACTAGCTGCTGGAAAATCGGGTGGGAGACAGGCTGACCTCAGCAATCCCAGAAATGGGCCACAGAGCCAGAGCAGGTGCCAATTCCATCGACCGCTTGGTCCTTAGGAGGGATGTGATGCAATGAAATGACCAAGAACAGAGGGGGCCAGAGCCCCCGGGTCACCAAAGCAGGCCCTGTGGTCGTCAGGGTCCCCTGGACAGAATCCCCAGGAAGTGTAGGTGCGGGAGTGGGACTGGGGATGGGGCAGCTGTGGAAGTAGGAGTGGCTGTGGGAGTGACTGTGGGCGTGGCCGCGGGAGTAGGAGTGGGCGTGGTGGGCATGGGCGGGGCGGTGGGTGTGTGGCGGGCGTGGTCGTGGGAGTGGTTGTGGGCGTGGCGATGGGCGTGGCCACCAGTACAGGTACCGGCGTGCACAATTGGACCAGCACAGAGCAAGAGTCGGGGTGTGTTATCTGAGGAATGGGCTCTCCTCACTGTGGGGCGGCAGGTCTGAAATGTCCAGGATGGGCGGCAGGCCGGAAGTCAGGGAAGAGCTGAGGCCGCCTCTGGGCCTGGAGGTGTGTGGAAGCAGGATTCCCTTTTCCTCTGAAGTTAGTCTTTCTCTTAAGGTCTTCAACTGATTGGGTGTGGCCCACTCTCTCGTACCGGGGACCCGGCTTCACTCCAAGCCCGCTGATTTCAGTGTCCGTCTCACCTTCACCCCGACATCTACAACACTGCCACCTGGCCAAGCAGCTGGGCACGCGGCCTGGCCAAGCGAGCACATGAAAACAACACAGAGCCTGTCTCAGTCGTGGGGCCGCCCTCACAAGACCCCGTGGGCCGGGCCTTCGGCAACAGACCATTAAGTCTCCCGGTTCTGGAGGCTGAAGTCTGAGCTGTGGTGGCAGCCCGCAGACCTTCTCGCGGTGGTCTCAGGCAGAGGCCTCTCGCCTCTCCTCCTTGCCCTGTCCTCACCCCCCGCCTGTGGTCCCCCTCCTGACGCTTCTGTAGGGGAGTCTGGGGGGCACAAGCATGGGGTTTGCAGCTGACCTGTAACTACCGAGCTTGGTGCGGAGGAGTTAGGAGAGCGGGCTGGGCTCACCTCGGCTGGATTCTGAGCGCTCAACCCGCCACTGAACCTGAAACCCACCAATACTCCAGCTGCCTGTGCCCCCATTGACCGCCTGGTTTCTCCTCTCCTCTGTACAGAAATACTGGCAACACATGTGTGCCGGGGGTGGGGGGGACCCCATAACACCCACCAGTGACCCCGTAACACCCACCAGTGTAACACCCACCAGTGACCCTAGAGTACCAGGATTTGCGTTCTTCTGGTCAGAAGCACGGAGGCCCCAAAGGCAGGGTGTTCAGAGCCTCTGACAAGAGGGTCTCTGCGGCGCTGCCTCCCCTGGAGGCTGTGGGGCTGAGACCCAGTGACGTGGATCCCGGGTCTCAGGCTTCCCCAGACGTTGTGTTATTTAAATTTGAGAGGGATACGTTCCGATGCTCACACAGGCATGTCACCTACACAAGCAACCACCACTGCCAGGGTGGGGCTGGTTTGGGGAAGACTCCCTCCCTCTCACCCGTCCTCCTTTCTGGAAACCTCTGCACAATGCCCACCGTGGGCCAGGCCCGAGCTGGACCCCGGGTCCACCTTCCCTGGCTGGCCGCCCCCGGCAGGGCTCCCGCTGGTACAGGCAGGATAGGCGGGGTCCCCTAGAGTCTCTGCAGGAGGGAGCACTGAGCCTGGCGTCAGGCTGAGACAGCAGTGGGGCCAGCCCCCAAATAACCCCGCCAGAGTAGAGAGACTTAGGACAGTAGGCAGAACAGGTAGGCAAGGCTCTACAGGCCAGGATGCACTGGGAAGGCTTCCTGGAGGAGGCAGGCAGGAGCTGGTCAGGTGGCAGAGGTAGAGGGCTTCCTGACAGTGGGAGGCATGTATGGGGGTGCCCAGGGTCTACAGTGACCGTGCAGCCCTCATGCCTAGGGGGCAGTCTGAGCCCTGGGATTGTCCTCAGTGCTTAGGGAGCAAGAACTCTAGGGAGGAGAGAAACAACCATACCAAGAAAGCAGTAAGAACAGCTTTGCGGGGCGACTGCCTGAGATGAGAGATGGGGGGCAGGGTGGTGGCAGGGCAGGAAGGCCTGCCTGGGAAAAGCACAATCCCAGAGGCCTTCTTGGAGGAGAAGTCAGCAGAGGCCCAAAGGAGTACAAGTGCGAGGGAAAACAACACAGTCATGCTCAGAGCTGTAGGGCCAGGGCCCCAGGCACAGGACGCACAACTGTGTGTGGTTGTCCCCCCTGAGGGCCCTCATTGGGACGCACACCCTTGGAGAGCAGCCACAGCTGTGTCCCCAGTCCTCGTCCCTTTAGGCACTGATGGCCCTCAGTTTCCCTGACACCACCCCCCCACCAGGGGCAGCCCCTCAGGGCCCCCAGCTGCTCCCACACCATCAGGATCCCTCCCCAGCCCTACCTCTGTCCCAGCAGGACTGGCACACAACAGGTGCTCAATGTTTGTGGGCCACTGAGGGAGTGACAACTGAGGAGGACCTACCCCTGTAATTAAAATGCCGTTTGGGGCTTGGAGTTTGTTGGAAGACCCTCATTTGTGGAAACACGTCACATGTGGGTGGGGCTGGAACCCAGCACATGGGCGCCAAGCCACAGTTGCACACAGGCTTCCGGGGGGAAGGCACTTCGCTCGTAGCCAAGCAGGCAGAGTGGACACGGTGGGTGTGCCGTGGACTGGCTCCTGTCCTGGACCACTGATCTTGGCTTCAGAGAGAGGCCCCCTTGGCCCTACCCCTCTCGAGCAGCCACAGGTAGGAACAAGGTGATATAGGCTCAGAAGCACCCTGTCTTGTGGGGAGCAGGCCTGCAGGGTCTCCCAGCTCCAGAGCGCCTGACAGGAAGGCCTGCAGTCTTTGCTGAGACCCCATTACTGCTCAGCTCCTAGCCACCCCATCCTTCCATCGCACCCCACGATGTCAGCCCCCAGGCTTCCCTGGTGGGTGTCCTGCTTGCTTGTCCCATCTCAGTCCTACTGGAGGTCAGGGCTGTCAGCAGGAGAGGCTATGGCAGACGTGGGCTCCCCAAATAACCGAGGCCAGGTGGTGACCCCGTTAGCCCTCAGAAGGAGGTGGGAGCAACTCATAGGGAGGTGCAGGTTTGGGGGAGAAGCCGCTGGTGCAGCTCTGGAGAGGCTGTAAGCACATGGGGCCCCCCGTAGCCAGCCAGGGTGTCGTTCAGTCCATGCCACCAAGGCGCTCCAGTCAGGAGGCCAAGTGGCCCTCCAGTAAAGGCCAGGGTTCCTTGCCCCATGTATGGACCGGAGACATTTTCCAGAGGCCAGCCCCCAGGGGGAAGGGTCTCCACTCTGTGGCTCACAGGTCCCAACACCCCTCTCTTCCCCAAAGAGACCTGCAGCCTCTTGGTCAGGGAGCCTCAGACTGGGCAGCAGGGGCCATCCAAACCCCACAAGGACTGGCATGCACAGTCGGGTGGTCGTGGTCAGCAGGGTGCCCGTGGAGCCTGGATCACTAGCAGTCCCCTCACCTTCTGGCCTTTCTAAGCATCTTCCTAAGGCCCCTGATCCTGTTCGCCAATCAACAGGATGTGGTCTGCAGAGTGGGCCTGGCAGTGCTTCATGGACCATCCTTGGCGGACAATGGATGCTGCAGTCAGAGTCACGGCAACCAGCAGGAGACAGACACATTCCCACACAGGTGTGCCTCGGGCCCTCTCGGGGGACAGCAAGAAGGCCGGCGGCAGGGGAAGCCTTGGCCGGGTCCCTAGCTGCGTGTCAAGGGAGGATGGCTGGTAACTTTGCTCCAATAAAGATCCCCCATCTGGGGCACCTGGGTGGCTCAATGGGTTAAAGCCTCTGCTTTTGGCTCAGGTCATGATCCCAGTGTCCTAGGATCGAGCCCCACATCTGGCTCTCTGCTCAGCAGGGAGCCTGCTTCCCCTCTCTCTCTGCCTGCCTCTCTGCCTACTTGTGATCTCTCTCTGTCAAATAAATAAATAAAATCTTTAAAAAAAAAAAAAAAAGATCCCCCATCTGGGCAGTCACTGAGCTGGGAGGGCCGCTGATTTGCACCCTGATAATCTGCAGTCGTCCCACAGGGTCTCTCTGGCATCCGTGCAGTTGGGACCTGAGTTACATTGGGATCCGGCCGGCACCTCCCATCCCCGGTTCCTCAGAGTCTCCGACGGAGGCTCTCAACTCTGTGCTCCCCCAGGGGTGCAGCCCTGCTCTGGGTTTCTGCCTGGGCTGGAGGGGAGGCTTCTGTGGAGGTCCCCACAGCCCTCCTCCACGGCCAGAGCCACTGTGGGGTCTGTCTGTGCCGGAGATGCCCTGAGGACAAGACGAGCCCACCTGCCCGCCGCTCAGCACCCGCAGGTCCTGGAGATGGGTGCTCGCTCGGAGCCACCTGTAGCACATCGCCCAGAGAGGCGGGGAGCCTCTCCTTCTGTCAGCGTGGTGGCAGGTCCGTGGCCACGTGGCCATCGTGGAAAGCCCGCAGGAAGGCGGCGTGGATACCTCCTTAGGGGACACCCCCTCCCCCTGGGGCTCTGGGCCCACAGCCAAATGGCAGGTTTCTGGCTGGCACAGCTGTCCAGCGGAGTCCTCCTCCAGTATCAAGCAAGACCCCAGCAGCCTGCCCCTATTTCCTGCAGAAGACCTCCACGCATCAAGGCGTGCTGGGCCAACCCTCCGCGGCTGAGGGGTCCACCTGCCTCTGACAATTAGCCCTGCTGTTCTGGGGTCCCATCATCCCCCCGAAATCAGGGATGCCCCCTCAACGGCCGAAATCTGTCACCATGTCAGCCTGGGACCACGTGTCCCGTGGCTGCTGTCCGCATCTCAGCCTTTGTTCCTGGGACAGACTGGACTTCCCCTACGGCACCTCTGGACCCAGCACCCCCAGGGGCCTCCCAAGCTTCCTCAGAGCTCCACCAAATGGCAAGATGTTCACATCTGAGCAGTGTTCCTGAGACCCCAGGACGTGGTGGCCTAGTGGCTTTCCAGTGCCACCTGGCGGTGGGGTCGGGAGGAGAGACGGCCAGCCAGCCTGACAGTCTCCATGGGTCCCTGCAGGGCAAGGCAGTCCCAGGTCCAGAGATGCTGACCGTGAATCGGAGGTCAGGCCCTTCGTGGGAGAGCCTGAGTCCCTGAAACATGGGAGGGGACACTGGATGTGGTCATGTAGGCACTTGGAGCCCCCTGGGCTTGCAGATACCACCCACAGAAGCTTCCCTCAGGAGGGCAGGCACCTGTGAGCTGAAGACCACACAGAGGCAGCCCCTACCCCCATCAGCAGCAAGAGGCCCCCAGGGGGCGCCTGACCTGGTCTCCCAGCCGCTAGAAATCTGCTGGGCAGTCAGGCCCACGGGAGGGACTCAAAGGCTGTGAGAAGAGCCACACATACTGGCAGGACCCAGAGTGCTATCTTGGGGTTGGATCAGTCCAGCCTTAGATCAAGGGACCAGGCTGGGTGAGCAAAAGTGCATCGACCCGGGGCTCCTTCTTGTCGCGGGATTAGCATCCTGGTGAGGACTGGGCGTGGGCTACACTCACCACTGGAGTGGCTTTCAGGAGCCGGACGAGCATCGGTCAACTTGGTGAAGTGCCCTGTTGTCCTGGGAGATGGCCAAGGAATGAGGGGGGTGTGCAAGGACAGATGTACATGTGGGTCCAGAGACCCAGCAGAATCCTGCCCATGGGAGGCCCAGGGGACACCTGTCACCGTGGCTGGCCATCAGGAATGTGGGGGAGGGGACCAGCACCAGGAGAAGGCTGGTGGGGGGCAGGGGATCCCCTGCACAGGACGAGATGGGGAGGAAGGGAAAGCCCAGTGGTGCAGGTGCTGGGAGTCCTGCGTGTCCCCAGGGGCTGGCCGCGGGCCGTGGGGCCACACTCACCTCTCTGCCTGCTCTCGAAAGAACATCACCACTTGCCCCACCAAGCCCTCGGCATAAACGAACCCGTTGAATCCTTGCTCGTCCCATGCACAGGCTCTCCTGCTGCCCCTCGGAGGCAAGGAAACGAGGTGCGCGGGCAGCATGAGTCCACAGTCCATCCGGTGACCCCAGTGCCATGCTGGCTGATGACCCCCTCACTGGGGGTCTGGGGGATGGCATCAGAGGACAGGGCACCAGAGTGGGGGCTGCTGGGCCGTGTCAGACATGCTATTCCGCCGTCTTGCAGGAACCCCACTGGTTTCACAGCACGTACCCTGGCTGCTGTCCAGAAGATGCCCGCTGTGGCCAGGCTGGTGCTCTCCCCTCCTCACATCCCAGCAAATACTTGGAACAATTATCACAGTTTTGCTTTTCTGGTGGGTGCCGATTTGTCACTTGGGTTGGGTCCTCTGGACACTGGAGAAGCTCCCCTGCCATTTGGCCTCTCTCTTAGGCTCATGTCTTCTGTCCTCTTTTCTTTTGGGGGGCCTCATATTTTTCAAGGGACTTTCAGAGGTTTCCTGTGTATTTAGCCCATAAATCCTTTGTGACTTCAGATGTTGCAAATGTTGTGCTAACAGGGCCTATGAACCCTTTATGGAACAGATCCTTCCTTCCAACAATTTTCCACCTTATGATTGACTATTTTGGCACCTTAAGAAATCCTGTCCTAGGGGGCTTCTGGGTGACTCAGTGGGTTAAAACCTCTGCCTTTGGCTCAGGTCATGATCCCAGGGTCCTGGGATCGAGCCCCACGTCGGGTTCTCTGCTGAGTGGGGAGACTGCCTCCTCCTCTCTTTCTCTGCCTGCCTCTCTGCCTACTTTCTGTCAAATAAATAAATAAATCTAAAAAAGAAAAGAAAAGAAATCCTGTCCTGCCCAAGACAGATGCTCCACTAGTCCTCCCATTAGCCTACTCTTCACTACCTACATTTGTATATGGTGTGAGGTAGGGAGTCCTGCTTTCTATTTTCCACAAAGCCCATTTTCCCAATATTTGTTCCAGTTCCTAACTTTTTAGAGTAGTCTCCACACCCAGCATGGGGCTTGAACTCAAGAGTCATATCTCTATTGACTGAGTCAGCCAGGTGCCCTTCTAGTTGGTGCATTACAAGTTAAATCCCATCATTTAACAGCTTAAGGCAGACATCTTATTTGGCTCATATTTTTGAGCTTCGGGAATTGGGAAAGGGCTCAGCAGGGTGGATCTCTCTTAGGGACTCTCATGCAGTCACTCAGAGGTCAGCTGGGGCACAAGGCCAGATTGGCCACTCACATGGCTGGCAGTTGGTGCAGGCTGTCTTCTAGGAGCTCAACTGGCAGTCGGACTGAGTGCCTACATGAGGCCTCTCCAGGGTGGTGTTCGGAGTAAACAGACTTCTTGCCTTGTGCCTGGCTACCCTCTCAGCCAGAACCTTGCCTGAGAGAAGCAAGCAGAAGCTGCATGGTCCCTTCTGACTTGCCAAGGACATCTGTTCCCTCATTTGTCTCATCCTGTTGGTAACGAGCAAGTTTCAAAGACAGTGAGGGTTCAAGAGGAGGAGATATAGATGTCCCCCCCACCCTTGTGGGAGAACATCAAAGGGTTACAGACCTGTTTTTAAAAAACACTATTCATGGGGCACCTGGGTGGCTCAGTGGGTTAAGCCGCTGCCTTCGGCTCAGGTCATGATCTCAGGGTCCTGGGATCGAGCCCCACATTGGGCTCTCTGCTCAGCGGGGAGCCTGCTTCCCTCTCTCTCTCTCTGCCTGCCTCTCCATCTACTTGTGATCTCTGTCAAATAAATAAATAAAATCTTTAAAAAAAAACACTATTCATTTTTAAAAATCCTCTCTTTCCAAAGATTTACTACATCACCTCTCTGGTATGTCCAGTCGACACAAATTCATGGATTTGTTTAGGGAAATCTGTATTTTGCATTTGTTGGTTTTTATCTGTCCCAGTGCCACTGCAGTAAGGTTTGTCTTTCTGTGTCTCTGTGGTATATCTTAATAACTGTAGGGCAGTCCACTCTCCCTCTGTCCTTCCTTTCCAAAAATGTCTGCAATGTTCTCATATCTCCATTTTTGATGCAAATTTTCCAAAACCTTTGATTTAAATCATATTTAACTTATAGGTTAACCGGGGAATGTGGACATCTTTATAATGTTAAGTCAGCCATCCACAAACATAATGTAGCTCTTTCACTCATGCCTTTTTGGGGCATTCAGGACTTCCAATTCTACATAAGGATCTCACGCATTCTTTGTAAGGCTAATTCCTAGGTACTTTATTGTTTTAATGCCATTATAGTAGTTCCTTGTTCTTGATCTATATTTTCCATCCATATAGAGCTGGTTCAGAGGAACACCACTGATTTTTGTGACATAATCATGGCGATTTTATAAACATGTCCCCAGATTCTTTGATACTCTTCCCTTCAAGAGGGAGAGCCCAATTCCCCTCCCTCTGAGTGTGAGTGATTCACCTATGACTAGAACATGCTCATGATGACTGTGCATGACTCTGAGAGTAGGTCATAAAAGACACTGTGTCATCCTCAGGTCACCTGCTTTGGTGAAGGCCAGCTGCCATGTCACTTAGATGCTCAAGTAGCCATATGGCTGGGTCTCCATGGTCAGGAAATGAAACCCCTACCAGTGCCAGCAGGGAGCTGAGGACTTGGTGTGGGTTAGCACCCTGGAAATGGGTTGTCCGGTCCTAGTCAAGCCTTCAGGGGGAGCAATCCCAGCCCATGTTTGGCATTCGCTTCCTGAGAGTCTCAGAACCAGAACCACCCAATTAGGCTGCTCCCAAATTCCTCATGATCACCCACAGAAGTTGTGAGATCATGAGCATTTGTTGTTTTAAGCTGCTTAGCTTTGTGCTGATTTGTTATGCAGCAGCTGACAACGAATCTGATGGTGGTGTATCTGTCAGCTTTGCTAAATTCTCTTATCAGTTCTGATGATTCACCTGTTGGTTTTGTTAGATTTTCTATGTGGGTAATCACATCATCTGCATATGATAGGGTTTTCTCTCCTTTTCCAAGCCAATGACCTCCCATTTTTCTTGTCTTATTCCACTCTTCTTGGTGACTAGTTTAAGCAATAAACATGGTATGTCCTTATCATGCGTATGTGCATGTATGAGATTTATTAGGGGAATTGGATCCTATAATTATGGAGGCTGACAGGTCCCAAGACCTGCAGTTGGCAAGTGGGGACAAAGGAGGGCTGTGTGTAGCTCCAGTCTGTCTTGAGATCTGAGAAGCAGGACAGCCATTTTCAGACAGCTCCTATCTAAAAGCCAGCAGGCTCAAGAACCAAGATAAGTTGATTTTTCAGTTTGAGTCTGAAGGCCAGGAAAGACTGATGTCCCAGCTCAGTCAGTCAGGGGGATGTTCCACTTACTCAACCATCTTTTTCTATTCAGGTCTTCAGTTGCCTGGATGAGGCCCATCCATTAGGGAGGGCAATCTGCTTTATAATCTCCAGGTTCAAATGTTCATCTCATCCAGAAACATCCTCAGAGACACACCCAGAAAAATGTTTGGCCAAATGTCTCAGCGCCTCATGGCCCAGTCATGTTGACATGTATAATTAACCATTATAATTATCAAATCCTTTCTTAAGGGGTTATGGGGGAGAATCTATTCAGATTACCACATGATTCTTTTTTTTTTTATTTTTTATTTCTTTTCAGCGTAACAGTATTCATCGTTTTTGCACCACACCCAGTGCTCCATGCAATCCGTGCCCTCCCTAACACCCACCACCTGGTTCCCCCAACCTCTCACCCCTCACCCCACCACACGATTCTTATCCTTCACTCCATTCCAGAAGTAAATCACATTGATAGATTTTCTTTCTTTTTTAAAATTTAGATTCAATTAGCCAACATACAGTACATCATTACTTTCAGATGTAGTGTTCAATAATTTATTGACTATTTGCATATAACAAATGCAAATTTGTTGCATATAACACCCAGTGCTCATCATATCACATGACCTCCTTATTGCCTATCACCCAATTACTCATCCCCCCACCCCTTTTCCAGCTTTTTAATGTTAAAGATGTTCTCTACTTCACTGATTTCTGCTCCATCTTATTATTTAGATGTGTAAAGAGAGCTTTACACATCTAAAAAGGTTTAAATAAAATCTTGAACTGGATGTTCAACTTGCTTCTTTTCAATCTTATTTTATTTTCTGATGAACATATTTAAAACCATAATTTTTCTGTAGGTACTTCCTACAGAAAGTAGGTATATTCCACAACTCTTGACTTGTGGTGCTTTAAATGTTTTACAATTACCTTGTGATTTTTCTCTTAACCCAAGTGTTATTTGGTACTTAAGTTTTTTCTTTGTCAGTAGTCTGGAGTTTGTTTTGTTTCCACTATGCTTTTGTAATTTATTTCCTTGTATGACTATCAGAGAATACATTAAGGATTTTGCTGATTCTTTGAAATTCATCACATTTTCTTTTGAGGCTATAATGGCAGTCTGACTCCATTTTTTGATGTTTGAGGCTGACAGTTTTTTAAAAAAATAAGAATGAGCTTTACTTTATTTTAATTTTTTTAAGAAAGCTATCCACCCAATGTGGGGCTTGAACTCACAACCTCAAGATCAAGAGTCAAATGCTCTACCAACTAAGCCAGACAGGTGCCCTGATACTGACAGTTTTTAAGCCTCACTCCTCCCTCTTCCCTTTGTGCCTCTCATCTGGACAAATGAAAAGAAAGCCTGAGTGCTCCCTCCTTTGATGCTGGTGGGAGATCCAACCACACAAGCCTCTGCCCACATGCAGGCATTTTCACTCTGCCCTAGCCCTCATCCTAGTAAAACCTTCTCTCCTTGCTTTCTGAAGCCACTTCTGACTGGCTTGGGAGGCCTGCCCTGCTCTCCTCCGAGACGGCACTCATGCAAATAATCTAAAGCTTTTCATGCCCTCCTGAGCTGCATGTGCGGCTTCTTCAGTATCAATATTTGAACCAGTTGTGGGGTGGGTCTGCCTGGCTCCGCAGGTGGCCATAACAGAGCCTCTCACCTGGGTGGGTCTGTCCTTGTGGAATAGCAAACTGCACAAAAACAGCCCATAATCTCTATGAGATATGTAAATTGATACAGAAATAATAACGTAATTCAATTAATTATGCCATTCAGCTTTAAAAACCTACACTTACTTTTGTATATTTAATCTATCACTTTATAAGAGGAGTTTTCCAAAGTTCCAATTACCATGGTTTGGTCATATGTTTCTCCTTGTAAGTCTCTGTGGTTGTTTTATATATTTTTATTCCTTTTTTTTTTTTTTTTTTTTTTTGACAGAGATCACAAGGAGGCAGAGAGGCAGGCGGAGAGAGAGGGGGAAGCAGGCTCTCCACTGAGCAGAGAGCCCGATGTGGGGCTCGATCCCAGGACCCTGAGATCATGACCCGAGCCCGAGGCAGAGTCTCAACCCACTGAGCCACCCAGGTGCCCCTGTTTTATATATTTTTAAAGATTGTATCATTCAGTGCACGTACGTTTATGATCATCAGATCTTTTTTTTTTTTAAGATTTTTTTTATTTAGGGGCGCCTGGGTGGCTCAGTAGATTAAAGCCTCTGCTTTCGGCTCAGGTCGTGATCCCAGAGTCCTGGGATCGAGCCCCGCATCAGGCTCTCTGCTCATCGGGGTGCCTGCTTCCCGCCCCCTGCCTGCCTCTCTGCCTACTTGTGATCTGTCAAATAAATAAAATCTTTAAAAAAACCTGGTCACCCCATGGCACTCATCTGCTTCCCCAAGCACCTTCATACCCTGGTTCACTTGGCCGCACACCCACACAGGGCTGTGTCACCACACCCGGAGCCCCAGAAGCAGCTGTCTGCTCGGTGGGGAGGGCAGGGACGTTCACCACTCTCAGACAGGACCACCCCGGGGCTCCCCAGGGTGCAGCAGGCAGGTGTCGCAGTGTCTGGTGGGATGGCCCTGGCAGGCCACATTTCATGTCCTCGTCTGTGGAATGGACAACCGTGTAGCAGCACCCCGGACCTGTAGCCGGAGCCTGCTAAGCTGAAGTCTCTCGACTTTCTTGTATTTCTTCTTGGCTGCCTTGTCCCTGCGGGCACCTGGTGTCTGCATCACCGCCTGAGCAAGAGCCTCCTTCTGCAGGAGAGGGGTCCGTCCACACGCCACCCCCGCTACTGCCCTGAATTTGCCTCTGCCCTGTGCCTCCCCCGCCCCTTGGCTTTCAGTCTTCTGTGCCCCTGCCTTGAACCTGTGTCCCTGACAAGCCCCAGGCGTCGGCACCTGTCTCCTTCGTGTCTCCCCCGGATCACGCCGTCTCACTTGCTGTGATGGTTGCACTAATTCTACGAAAGCTGGTCTATGCCATCTGGTAGGTTTCTAAATTGCTCCTTCTCTACTTCCCCAGAGTTGCAAAGACCCGCCTCTCCCTGCTCTCCACTCAGGCCCCTCTCGGCTCACACGGCAGCTTCGGCCCTCACAGGGCCTTGGATCCCCTAGGAAAGCCTGCCCTCCCTGCACACGCCCGGAATGGGCTGGAGAGAGAGCACACTCCTCAGAGCACATTCCCATACGGAGTGCCAGCCAGGGCACGGCACTGTCTGGGGACAAGGTGGCAGCCACCACAGCCAGACATCATAGGCCTGGGTCCGTCTGTAGTGTCGTGAGAGATAGAGTGACACACTGCCTGCTCCGAGGCCCCAGCCTCCTGACAACTCCTTCCAGGTGTGGGCTCAGGGTCCATCTGGGAGCCTAGACGTCCCTGGCAGAAACAATGTGGACCCTCCCGATGTGGACAGGGGTCTCAGTAGTAGAAAGAGCCAGAGTCCCAGCACTCAGCAGGGTGTGTAGGGCTCCCCTTGTTTACAAGTGGGGACACCTGACCAAGAGTTCCCAGCCCCGTGCCCACCACCACCTGGCAGCTGACACAGGCCTCGGAGCCTCCTTCTGGGACACGGACTGGAAAAAGAATGCAGACCAGGAAGAGTTTCACGAGAGAGCAGACGTTTAGGCTGGAGACCATCCGCTGCCTCTGGCCCACAGCATGAGCCCGGCACTGTCCTACTGGGTGACAGATGGCTGCCGTCATTAAAGGGAGACGCTGCAAAGATCCTTTCTGTTTGGGTTTGTGGAGTTTGGTCTGTGCCGTCGTGCTTATATAGTAACGCGGCTCTCGAAGGAAGATGAACGGGGAGGCTGAGCCCCGAACCCACCTGATACCATCGAGCACCACGGGGAGAAAATGCCGCTTAATAATCTTGTGAAGCTTTTCTAAATTAAGACCAAACAGATGACCCGCGGTGTATCTCCTGCATCAGCCACGTCCAACACGGAGCTCACATCCATCTCTATGGACGTGGAGTGAAGGCTTGGCAGGGCAGCCCCGCCAGGAGGCAGCGTGCCACCCCACGTGGCCCAGGACATGTCCAGCACGGAAGGGAGAGCTTGGTTCCTGCTGAGAGCACGCCGCTCTCCCCCAGACTTGCCGGCAGGGAGGGTCCCAATGGCAAGGCTCCCAAGCAAGGCCCGAGCAGTCCCATCCCTGTGATCCTGTCCCGGTCTGGTCCTGCCTGCCATTTTGCTCTTTCTCATGATGCTCCTTCAGGAGTGGTCCTCAGAAGGCTCAGAGGCCATGCAGAAACAGCCAGGGGCCGTGAGAGCCCCCCCCACCCCAGCATCTGCTTCCCCTTGCCCTACACTTGGCCAGTGTTGCCTGTGATCCAGCTCTGAGGGCTAGAGCAGGCCGGGTGGCAGGACCCACACAGCGTGGAGGCCATGGAGTCAGAGAGGAAGGTGGGCAGCAGCCACAAGTAATCAGGAGCACCCAGAGCGGGGAGAGAGCGCCTGCAGAGGGGCGGGGGCACATGGCTGAGGTCAGGACTGCTGTTGGGGGATACAAGCCCCAACAGGGAGCACGTGGGCCTTGGGGCCATGTCTGGGAAGGAGGGAAGAACAGCCTGTGCCGGGCTGGCCCTTGGGCTGGTCTCGGCTCCGGGGTGCCCATGGGGACCCTGGCATCATTGTCTGCCTCTCTGGGGCACCACAGAGCCCTGACGTTGTCCTGTCTCTGTTTGCACCCCCAGCCTCACAGCATCCCCAAGAGAGCTCTCCCTTCCTTTAGGGTTAACGAGCCGTGAACCCACAAGCCAGGGTACCCTTTATCCACTTACCAGTTTCCCAGCCAATGCCCCAGGTCACAGCTGGCCTGTGTCCGGATGGGCCTGAGGGGCCTCACCCCCAGACCCATCCTCCGTGGGCTCCCAGCACAGTGGTGGCAAAGCAGAAACTCAGCTCCTGCATCTCTGTCCAGGGGTCAGTCAGAGTCCAGCCCGCCTGGCCCGGGGCCTCTGTCCAGGGGTCAGTCAGCATCCTGCTCACCCAGCCAGGGGCCTCCCTCCAGGTGTCAGTCAGCCCCCTGCCTGCCCGGCCCAGGGCCTCTGTCCAGGGGTCAGTTAGCGCCCTGCCTGCCCAACCCAGGGCCTCTGTCTGGGGGCCAGTCAGTGCCCTGCCTGCTCCACCTGGGGCCTACGTCTGTGGGTCATTCAGCCCCCTGCCTGCCTGGCCCAGGGCCTCTATCCAGGGGTCAGTCAGCGTCCTGCTCACTCAGCCCCTGGGCCTGGAGGAAAAGTCACTCCTCGGGTGCAACTCGGTGGGCCCTCCACCTTGTGTCTGTTCTGGGGACACAAGGGATAAAATATTAGGCAGCTGGGGTGGTGGGCGGCACAGGGAAGCTGCCAATCCAGCCTCCCTCTTGCTCCAAGGGTCATGGCATGCCTCTAACCTTGCTCTCCCAGGCCCCAGCCTGCCTCTGGCCTTGTGGACGCGGCTCTTAGGGGAGGTTGGGGGGGCCCTTGCTTCCGTCCAGACCAGCTAGAAGGCTGGCGGACCATTCAGTTCCACAGGCACCAATCTTGGGTTGGCACAGTGGGGAGGTTCTGGGGAACCAAGGACAGTCCATATGCTCCCCACACCCCAAAATCCTGAGAGCACCCAAATGGGCACAGGCACCAGTGAGGCAGGGAAGCCAACTGAGCCTGAGCTCCCCCAACCCAGAGGGCTGGGCTGAGGGAGGAGGGTTGGGACCCATCTCATCCTGGCTTTGCCAGGGGGCAGCTGTCATGACGTAGTCGTTGCTGGCCGGTCCTTGCCCCTGATTCCCCCAGGGGCTCTTTTACCAGCAAGGGGCACCCCTGGACTGGTCAGAGGAGTGGGGTGGGGGACAGGGGATCCCCACCCTGGTGCCCATGTGGAGCCACATCAGCCCCACCTCAGCCCCCCAGGGCGCCCCAGGCCAGCGACACACCCACCCCCACCCCGGCCCTGGTCACTGGCACCCGCCCTGGTCTCAGCCCTGGCCTCCCCAAGAAGAAAACCAGAGCAGCTCATGGCCCTGTCCTCTGGAGCCAACCCGCTGCACCCGTCTCCCGGTCTCACCTGCTCCCCAGTGCAAAGTGCCAATGGTCTCCGGCAGCAGACCCCTGCTGGGGGCCCCAGACCAGCAGCCTATGGAGGCCCAAGTTGGGGCTGCAGGATGGGCACACAGGGAGCCTTCCTCATGGGAGCAGGAGCCGCGAGCAAGAGGCCGGCACTGGGTTAGGGCCAGAGCTACTGGGTCCAGCCCCCGAGGTGGCCTTGTTGAGAACCTGTGCTACTCGGGGGGCAGCCGGGCACCCGGCAGCCTGAGGGTTCTGCCACTGCGCCCACACTACCACCCGGTCAACCCCGCCTCCTTGCCCACCCTGAAGGGGGCTCGTAGGGGGCTGCGGGTGGCATAGCCGAGGGCTGGCAGGTACAGCCAGGCCAGGCAGGGGGCGCACCATAGCCAGGGGGAGCCCACGTCCCCCACCCCGCTCGGGCCCCAGGCCGCCCCCCAGCACCCCGCCCCGCATCCTGGCCTGGCTCCCCAGCGCTAGATCAATAGCTTTGGAAATCTGAAAAGAGCCCAAACAAAGAAGTAGGCTTGTAAGTACCCGGCTTGTATCAGCTGATAAATGGGCCCCTCTTTAGGGGACTTATCTCTTTAGGGCTTGCGGGATGAGGGATGGCGTCATTTGTCCTGTTGGCTCGTCTGGACCAGCCGAGCCGGATCTATTTAAAAGATAGTGTGATACTGTCGACAGCAATAGACAGGGTAATTGCAGAGCCACTGCCGGGGTATAAATTACACGGCTCTAAGTGGCGGAGTGGCCGCGGGAGAGTGGAGAGATTCCTGACAATTTACTTGTCCCTCTGCCCCGCCGCCTGCTTATCACGGGCCCGCAGAAGAAACGCACTCTGGGTGAAAAAATTAAGTATTGATCAAATTAACAGTTTTTACTGATCTTTTTAAGGGAGAAAAGGAGTGCAACAATTAAATTGAGAACACAAACGACGGGGCGGGATAGCTCCTGACCCCATGTGGCAAAGTCAGCGACACTGACAAGCTGGAGATATGGCCTCCGCAGGGCTACCGTCCACGCAGATTTGCAGATGGCGCTCTCGAGGTCCTGCCGTGACCACGGTCTAGGGGCCCCGGGGGAGGCGCTGGCCACAGGAGGGCTATCTCAGGGGCCCCCCCATGTACAGGCCCCCCCCAGCCAGATCCTGAGCCCCTCCCAGGCAGAGCCTCTGGGGCTCCTGCTACAGAGGTGGGCAGGGAGACAACACTGCGGGCTACAACTCCCAGCACAGCCTGGAGGGCTTCCTGGAGGCAGAGGCAGGTTGCCGACACAGAGGGGCAGACAGTTATTGTGGGCAGCGAGGGAAGGAGGGCAGGGGCCCAGCACATGAAGGGCTGGGTGCAGCAGCCCTTTGGGGGCCCTGAGGAGCCCTCATGGGTCAGAGGCTGACAGCACCACCTGCCAAGGTGAGGGGAGGCCATCATCACAACACTGATTACTTTGAGTCGTTTCCTCTTTCTCCTCAGACTTCCAGAGATGTAGACCTCTGACCTCACGGTGCTGAGCTGCGTGGAAGATACAGAGGCTAACGTCTCCCCCACATGTGAGCACGGTGGTGTTGGAGCCGAGGTTCCTTCCTGCCCCACACCAGCCCCGGGTAAGGGTGGTCCCATCTGATGGCCAGCTGCACCCTCTGGGAAGCAGAGATGGCATGGGTCCCCAAGGAGAGCCCGCCAGGCTGGGCAGGCAGGTGGAGCCATAGAACCCAGAACTACCTGGGGCCAGAGGGCAGGACACACGGACCTCTGAGAGCCGTGGGGAGAGGGGAAGTCACCGGCTGTCCAGGGGACAGAATCACTGAAGGCTGAGGAAGGGATGTGCAGGGGCAGCAGGACTCCAGGACCCAGGGGGTACTGTGGGTCTGTCCCTCCTCTGCCCGGTCCACCCTGAGGCTCCTCCACACGACCACCATACCGCTGCCCCTCTCCGGGGCCTTCTGAACAATGGATGGCTTAAGTGGCTAGGGGGCAGGGGAGGGGAACTCACAGGGCTGCTCAGGACCCAGTGGGACCCACCCAACCCAGCCGGATAGGAGGAAGCTGAAAAGCCGCAGTCGGGCCTGTCCAGGTTCCACTCAGGCCCTTTGCGGCCTCTCCTCTGACCCATCAAAGAACAGCCCCAACCCAGCAGCCAGGCCACTCCTGCTGGCCTCCCAGATGCTGATGGGAGTCCCAGCCCTGGGTGCGGCTCCTGGGTCTCTGTCAGACCGGGCTGAGCCTGGGGCAGACGGGGGACAGAAAAGGGTGGCAGTCCTGCCTGTCTTGGTCTGTCCCTGCCCATGTGCGGTCTCCTGAGCCAGGCTGAGTGACTGACCGAGGAAGACACCAGGGGCTCAGGGCCCCCCAGGGCCACCCCCAGGCTGCACCACAGAAGTACCTTGGGCTACTTGGTGAGGGACATGGCCGAGCCCACAGGGCAGGGCTGGAGGGGCCTGACGGTCCCCACATGCACCTCCCAGAGTCCGCCCCCACCACCCAGGTCCTCCTGCCGGTGCATCCACGTGGCGGCCAGGCTCTCCATGCTCCACACATTTGCACTGTGCATCCCCCTTAAGGGGAGGCCATGTGGGGCTGAGCCTTCTCCATGCTGTGTGCCCCAGGCCAGCTGCCCCCACAGCTGGTCTGCCTCCCCCGACTCTGGGCAGCCTGCACTACCCCTGGGAAAGGGGTCCAGGAGCCCCTAACACGTGGGAGAGGCAGACGCCACTGGGGGCAGGTGGAGGGCCCCAGAGTCCCTTCTCTGGGGACCATGGTAGTGCAGGAGCCCCCCAGAGCCCCAGGCTCCCCAGAAGCGTGGAGTGTGACATGGTGGGGTGGCCGAGAGGGAGCTCCCCCTCCCCGGGATGCACACCCCTGCTCAGGGGCCTGGGAGGGGCCAGGGGAGTGCAGCACCCTGGGCAGGCCAGAGGCTCCGCCCACATTTCTCCAGGCTCAGTTCTCATTCCAGCTGGGGTAGCACAGCTTGTTTCTCGCTTTCTTTCTTTTCGTTTCTTTTTTTTTTTTTTAAAGATTTTATTTATTTATTTGACAGACAGAGATCACAAGGAGGCAGAGAGGCAGGCAGGGGGTGGGGGGAAGCAGGCTCCTGCTGAGCAGAGAGCCCGATGTGGGGCTCGATCCCAGGACCCTGGAATCATGACCTGAGCCAAAGGCAGAGGCTTTAACCCACTGAGCCACCCAGGTGCCCCTGTTTCTTGATTTCTATAGCCAGCTGTTAGTTAACTTTTTATTTTGAAAGAAAAGTACAGATTTACATGACGTTATAAGAAACTATATAAAGAGATCCAATGTACCCCTTTGTCCACTGTTCCCTGAAACTACCAATCCCAAGGGGGATGGAGACGCAGAAGACCCCACAGGGGGGTCCCTTGGGGTCACAGGGGCCGCCCCTTGGCTGGCAGTGGCCGGCCTGTTCTCTGCAGGAGGCCACACAGGTGGAGGCCGGCCGACATGTCTTTGGGACTGGCTCTTGTCACCTGGTCCCCGGGGATCAGCCAACCCCGAGCAGGGCTCCCCCTCTCGCTGGTGGCGTCAGGCGTGTGGACATCCACCCTGTGCTTTGCTGTCACTCACTGAAGGACATGACACTGCTCCCAGCTTTGCAGTTGCGGGACTTCCGGAATCATGCTCCTTCCACGCAGAGCAGCAGAGGCCTCATGGCTGGGTGCCAGGAGCCATGCCTGGCCAGCCTTCTGCCCTCCGCGGGGTTCTTCCCACCACTGCCCTGCGGGGAAGGGGCTTCCAGACTCCAATCCAGCCTTGGCTGAACCAGGCTGGCTGCAGCAAGGCCAACCCCACAGACCTGGCCAGTGTCCTCGGCCAGCACCACCCACCCCCGCACCCCCCTGCACCACTGCCAGCCTGGCCCCAGCACAGCCCCCACAGCATGCAGCACCATGCCCCTCCCCATGGTCCCACTCTCCAGCAGTGGGGACTGGCCCCGTGCTGACCACGGGGCCCCATGGTACACCTGTCCCCCTGCCGACCCTGAGCCCTGCCTCTCCCTCAGAACAACCACACACAAACGGCGGGCAGGTCAGGTGACGTGGCAGAAATGGCCAAACCTCCTTGGGGGACTATCAGCCCTCAAAGCCTTTGGTCCGGCTGCCCCTTCAGGCGAGACCCCACGCAGCCCCTCAAGGCTTCAGAGGTGACTGGGGGCCAGGTGCAGCTGGTGGTCCCCCAAAACAGTGAGGGTCTTAGTGAAAGGGGAAACTACAGGCAGCCCCACAGCCTGGGTCCTGGGAGCCAGGGGCCACGCCCACCAAGCTGGGGCCACAGAGCAAGGGGGCTGAGGGAAGCACTCCCCATGGGCGCTGAGACCATCACTGCGTGCCCACAGGCAGCAGCAGGAAGGCGACACCTGGAGAAGTCGGAGGGCCGACTCAGGACACGGCTCTTCCCACGGGCTTCACTCTGTCCCCAGACCTGACGCTGGTCTGGAGTGTGGAGACCCCAAACCACGAGGGTGAGAACAAAACCAGAAAACACACAGAGAGAGGGAGGGAGAGAGGCGCAGAAGGCGCCCTCGCGGGCAGCACGTCTCCCGGAGACAATTTTTAAGCGTGAAGAATTACCGCTGCCGGATCCTTCTGGAAGGCCCCCTTCCCGCGCGGGGGACTTTTCTCTGCATAGTAATGTGTCTTTAAAAAAACAAGAACCACTGATATATGTTACAAGAAGTGTATCTCTTTCACCGAGACAGAACATTTTAATTCCCCGACACCTTTTAGTGATTGCTTCAATTTCCGAAGATTTTGATAAAATCGTGCGGTTTAAGAGACTCGGGAAGGAGCGCCTGGCGCGGGCAGAGCGTAATGAAATGCTCCTGCTTCGCAGTCTTCATTTGACACAGCCCAGCTCCGGGGGCTAATAAACGCCGCGTGATAAATGTTGGAGCCACGATTGTAAAAATATACTTGTAATTGAGTTAATATGCCTTAAAATACTGCCCATCAGTTACCTTTCTTTCTCCTCTCTGTGGCGTGCGCAGGGGTGCATGTAGGCGCCGCTCCGTCCCACCCCTGTCCTGTTTCCCTCCTGCTTCCCTCCACCCGTCCCTGCCTGGCAGGCCTTCTGACGCCACGGCGAGATCATACAGGGGTGCTGGAGGGCAGAGGCGTGCCCCAAGCCAGGCCGGGCCCTCAGTGGGAGCCGCCACACAGCAGGACTCATGGACCTGCTGTCCTCAGGTGGGAGAGCAGGGTGCCCTCCCCGTGACCCACAGACGTGTGGTAAATACCCTGCTCATGGGCTGTGAGATCTCAGAATAGGGCTTTCCTCACCCAGCCCCAACACTGGGCTGTCAAGAGGTGGGACCCGGCTGGAGACCTGGCAAGGCAGGAATGGTGGGCAGGGCAGGGAACAAGGGGCCTTTCCTCTCTGCTCTGAGGGGCAGCCTGGGCAGGAGCAAGGCCCCATGCTTGGGAGGACTGGACTCTGCACTGAGCAGGGGTTAAGGGAGACACATTGAAGCTGAATTGAGGGGCTCAGATGGGACCCCAGGATGGACCCCAGTGGCCCCATTGTGAGATCACCAGGGACAGCCCAGCCCTTTCACCCCACTTGTCACCTGTTCCTACATGCAGAGGTGGAGTCATGAAACAGCAGTGTGTTCTCCATGGTAGCCGAGACCCTGAAACTCACCCTCTGGATTCCCAGTGCCCAGACCATGGCCTGGCCCCAGCAGGGTCCTGTGCATGTCTGTAGACTCCCTGATCAGATGGCTGGATGGGCAGATGGATGGGTGGCTAGTGGATGATGGAGGAAGAGAAGAAGGAATGTTGGGGGGATGGATGGACAGATAGGTAGATGGATTAATAGATGAATAGACGGATGAATGGATGGATAGATGGATGGATGGACAGATGATGGAGGGAGAAGGATTGGTGGGGGGATGGATGGACACATGAATGGCTGGGCAGATGGGTGGATGGATTAATAGATGGACAGACAGATGGACGGGTGGATGGATAGAAGTATGGACAGATGGATGGATGGACAGATAGATGATGGAGGGAGAGAAGAAGGAATGGTGGGGGGATGGGTGGACAGATAGGTGGATGGATTAATAGATGAACAGACGGATGAATGGATGGATGGATGGATGGCTGGACAGATGATGGAGGGAGAAAGAATGGTGGGGGGATGGATGGACACATGAATGGCGGGGCAGATGGGTGATGGATTAATAGATGGACAGACAGATGGACAGATGGATGGACAGATGGATAGATGGACAGACGGATGATGGAGGGAGGGAAGAAGGAATGGTGGGGGAATGGGTGGACAGATGGGTGGATGGACATTTGGGTGGATGGATTAATAGATGACTAGACAGATGGATGAATGGATAGATGGATGTATGGATGGATGGATGGATGGATGAGGAGGGAGGAAAGAACGAATGGTGGGGGGATGGGTGGACAGACAGGTGGATGGATTAATAGATGAATAGACAGATGAACGGATGGATGGACAGACAAATGATGGAGGGAAGGTAGGGAGATGGATGGACAGACAAATGGGTGGGCAGATGGGTGGATGGATTAATAGATGGACAGACAGATGGACAGATGGATGGACAGATAGATGATGGAGGGAGGGAAGAAGGAATGGCAGGAAACGGGTGGACGGCTATTTGAGGAGGTAGATGGGCAGTGATGGTGGAGGGAGGGACGACGGGTACCTATCACGCAGTGCTATGAAGCCCCTAGTGTCAGCGCAGAGCCATGGGTGAGATCAGGAGCTCCTCTGTGAAGGCCAGAGAGTGTGAGGGGCCTTGATTCAGACCAGAAGGGGTTCCACCCTGCCCCCAGCAGCCCGGTCCCTGAAGCCAATGTTCCCAGCTCACTCCCTCCCTGTTTCCGCTCTGGTCTTGCTCCCAGCAGACCCCCTGTCCTCCCGTCTCTGAGGAAGCAGACATGGGAGCTCCAAGATGGGGTAGAGACTGGCAAGACCAGCTCAGGCACCCACAGGGGACCAGGGGCTCAGAGCCAGCTTGGTGGAGAAGGGGTGTCTGGCCAGTGAGGCAGGCGGAGGAAAGGGCAGCGCTCCCCCAGCAGAGACCGGGAGGTGGGAGTGGTCTGCAGAGCCAGACCCCAGTGGTCCCAGCTCAACCCTGGCCCCTTGAAGGAATTTGGAATGTTCTAGAAGCTGCAGCCCTCAGAGACGGGGCAGGCAGCTGGGAGCCCACTGCCTGGACTGTTCCCTGGGCCACAGAGGAGAACACACGACCCACATGTTGTTTGGCCCCTTTCATGGACAAGGAGGTGAGGCCAAGTGAGTGAGCTCTGTTTGAGGGCCAGGCAGGCCCACGGAGCTGCCAGCAGCAGACGGGCTCTGAATGAAAAACCACCATGCAGATGGCAGAACGGGCTGAAAAATGTGAACGCTGGCCTCCGCCCGGGTGACCTAGGGCCCCACAACCCCACTGCCTCTCAGCAAGAGCCAGAGCAATGCATGCAGCCTAGCCGGCCAGGAGGCCACACTCCCCTGGCACACCCTACCCCCACAGACAGACAGATGCACACACGCACACTGCCCCCTCGCAGCAGGCGGTGGCTCCACCCCACCGTGCACACACTGTGGCTCTCACCTGGACCTCCCCACCCCCACACACACAGCCCCCATAGCGCCCAGGCCCACCTCCCACTCAAACATTCATACCCCACCCCTGGGGACTGGTGCCTCACACCCTCTTCTTCAACCAACTTCCATGGAGCCCCGTGGCCTCCGACCGTTTCCCCCAAAAGGAGAAGCATCCTAGGGTCCCTGGGGCAGCAGGAGCTGAGTGGGGCCAGATAGGGAGGACAGCAGGAAGAGAGCCAAGCTGGGCACTGCTGGGGGCCTCCTCGGCCTCCTTAACCCGGGCCAGCAGGCACGTGAGGCACACAGTGCACCCAGACCCCCCAGCTCAGCCCTCCAGCTCTGGAGATGCAGGAGACCTACTGCTGCCCATGTGTGTGCGTGCACGTGTGTCTCTGTGTGTGTGTATGCGTGTGTCTGTGCGTGTATGTGCATGTGTGTTCCTGTGTGCGCACATGTGCATCTCTGTGTGTGTACATGTGTGCACGAGGCAGAGGCAGGCCAGCACCGAGCAAGGCTTGCTAACATCACTTCAGGTCGAAGGGCATGTGGGCAGGGTCCCTCCAGGTTTAAAGAAGCAGGGGGCTCTGGCCCGGCCGGCCCCGCGTGCACCTGGCAGGTGGGGGCCCTGGTCGGGGAGGCCATGCAAGCAAGGCCACGGCTGAGAGGGCTGTTCACCACCCGGGTCACCCAGAAACTGTAGGTAGAACCCACATCTCAGGGCAGGCTCTCCCCAGGGCTGACCTCCAGGGACAGATCGCAGACTCCCAGGCACCAGGTAGTCCAGGTGGCCGAGAGGGACTCTCCTTGCCCCGGGGGACCAGGCCCAGTCATTACCTCTCTGGCTGACATCAATGGGCCTGGTGTGGTGGCTGAGGCTGCAGGGACCATGTAGGGACAACACAGCGGGGGTGACCCCACAGGGTGAGGGGGGCAGGCTGGCTCCCTGATGGCAGAAAGCCTCTGAGCTGGGGCCGGGGGAGCCATGCGCTGCTGGGGTGTCAGGGGTAGGTCAGACAGGAGAGGACGGGCAGGGCATGCTACCCAGGGGTGAGAGTTGGGGAGGGGGGTCTCTGCAGGGAAGGGCTGTGGCCCCGGTGGAGCAGGCAGGAGTCCTGTGTGTACCCAGGAGCCCGTGGAAGCAGACCTCTGGGTGAACAGGTGGGCACGGCAGCCAGCAAGGCCAGAAGGAGCTAGAAACACCACGTCTGCTGGCAGGTGGGGCTGAGAGGAACAAAGCTCGATGGCTCTATCCCCCTCCACACCCCAACTCCAGCCCTCTTCCTGGGGACGTTCAGCCCCGTGGTCCCCATCCGATTGCCCCTCCCATCCCCAGGGATCCCCGCCCACTACACTTCCCACCTGGTGATCCCCCGCCCACTGCCCCTCCCACCCATGTGCTCCCTGCCCACTGCCTCTCCCACCCACTGCCCCTCCCATCAGCAGGCAGCCCTCAGGGACCAGTCTGCTGGGCCGGGCAGGTGAACAGCCTGCTGTCCTGCTCTTGGAGCATGGGGACCATGGTGCCCCGTGGCCCCACCACACGTGGCCAGCCAGCGATCTTGCCTGGGGCCACCACACCCATGCCATCTTCCTGTCTCAGAAGTTGTCTCAGAAGCATCTGTACAAGCTGCTGTAAGTCCTCTCCAGGGTGCTGTAAAGACAGATAGACCCATTGCATTCAGGCCATGCAGGACATTGGACATCGGGAACTCCAGGAACCAGCCCTGCCCTTGAGGGCCCATGTCCAGAAGGAGGTGGGAAGGGGCTGTGATGCTCCCACACCAGCAAGTGTAAACCCCAAATGCCCCAGATACCCCCGCAGTGCCCCGCTTGGGGTTTGCAAAACAAGGGTCACCTGGTCTTGGGGCTGGCCGTCCTCTGGGACCCAAGACTCTTCCCTCTCCAGGGTTCGCTTGTGGGGCTGTCTGCCCAGCCCTGCACCGGTCACACAGAGTCACGACCCCAACCAAGCATGGCAGCCAGAGCTCCCCCATCCCTCAGAACCTCCAGTATCCCAGCACATCTGGGCCAAGGGGAGAATGCGCTGGCCCAGGGTCAGGTGCATAACTGGAGAATTCCATCTTCAGAGTCCAGGCACAGGAAGAGCCAAGGGGGGGGCCTGGAGGGGCCGGGGTGGGCGGGGGGCTGCGGTCCACACCCAGGGGTGACGGCCTCGCTGTCGGCGTCGAGGCCGGGAAGGAGATGACAGGCCGGGCCTCTGGCCCACACAAAGGCCACAAATGAAATGGTGTTCGCCTGCTTATGTGCAGTGATGAAACTTTAAATGAGTCGCTGACCTTTCTGGAATGACAGGTGACCCGAGCCATATCTGAGGTGGGTATCGAAAATTGCCACTGCGGCCCGAAAATAAACAATAAGACAGCAAATGTGGTTGGAAAGAATTGACTCACTCCAACACGGGGGTGGGGGGCGGGGGGAGCTGGCTAGTGAATGACTTCAGCCGCGGCTCAGAGCCCACAGCTGGGACCTCCCCTCCAGGCAGCAGCTAGGCTGGCTGGCCAGAGACCCTACTGGGCCCCAGCCCGCCAGGCCCCAGGGCATTGGCCAGCCCTGCGTGGGAAGAAGGGGTCAGAGGGCTGGGCTTACAGGCAGCCCTGGGTCCTGGGGATACACCTTCCTGGACAGGTTCCCAGTCACAGGCAGGGACTTTGAGGGCAGAGGACCCCTGGGAGCTGGCACTGGTTTCTCCTGTGCAGGTCACAGCCCAGCCCCCCGAGTCTCTCCTTGGGGGAAGCCGAGGAGGCAAGGAGCCCCTGTGTGCGGCCCTGTCCATGACTAAGACACAGGCGTGGGCAAGTGGGGCGGCTCAGAGCAGGGAGCTCAGCCGCTGGTCACATGCCTGGAGGCAGAACCAGCTGGAACCCAGGCCTGCCGCCCCTATGGGCACCCTGCAGCCCAGCAATTGGGGTGAGGACGGCCCTCCCAGGTGAGCAAAGGCCTCCACGAGGTAAGGTGCCCTGGGCATGGGGGAGGGAGGCAGAGCTGCGTTGACCAAGCCTATAGAGCAGGGAAGGCCAAGGCAGGTGCTGGGGCCCTGACGGTGGGTGGCCAGGTGTCCACCTGAGGCCTCCCAGGCACCGAGAGGGACCCAGGCCAGAGCACAGCTCAGTACCCTTCTGCCTCAGGTGCCCTCAGGGCATCCCTTGGCCCATACCTTCCCAGAAAGAACCTGGTTCCCCACGTCAGCCCCAGATCTGGCCCCAGACAGGTCCCATCTGGCTGCTCTGATGCAGGCAGCCCCCCTACCTCCCAAGGTCTCTGATCCTAGTAGTACAGCCCCCCAACCCTTGCAGCCCATGTCATCTACCCATGACTGCTGACGTTCCCCCTGTAGGCCCCCTGCTCTCAGCGAACTGGTTCTGACCTGCCACCCCAGCCCTGATGGGCCTGCCAAGGGAGCCCACACTCCCAACTAGGCCTCAGTGTGGAGGGAGGCCTGTGGTGGCTCAGTGGGGGGAAACGCTCCCCCAGAGCCTTTGGATGCCCTAAGGTCATCCCATACCCATCTGGCGGGCTCTGCAGAAGAGGCAGCCCCCAGGCCCTCCATCCACTCTGCTAGACAGAGACGGGCCATCCCAAGTGATCTCTCAGGGACCTCTGCGCCCCTCTGCCCTGCAGGGCCTAATCCCACCTGTGGCTCTTGGGGTCCTCTCCATGGACAGGCCTCCCCTGTGCAGCCACTCAGCACATGGCTGGTTGCCCAACCTTCCCTGGCCAAGGGCAGGGCTCCTGTGGGCAGTGGCTACAACCCGGGGCCTGTATGAACGTGAGACCACTGCCAGCGGCCCTCTGAGACCCCGAGAGCCAGGACCAGGGTGAGCAGCCGCCCACCAACATAGTTCCATGGCCACCGGCCTCATGGCCAGGCCCGCAGGGTGTGTCTGTCCTCCACCCAGGAGACCCTTGGAGCTCCCCACTGTGAGGCCTGAGCAGCCCCACGGCAGGGCCCATGCTCAGAGCCTCCTGACCCAGGTCCCAGGTGTGGCTTTGGGAGTCCTGATGGTGGGCCCCCCACCCCACAGCAGTGGTCCTGCGGCCGGCTCGGGATGCCCAGCTCCCAGGCTGCCAGACGGGTATCTCCTCAGCCCCGCTGTCCATCAGCAGGGCCCACATGGCTAGTGTCCAGTGGGCTTGGCAACACTTCTGGCCACTTCAAGACGTGACCAAGAGAGGCTGTCAGAAGAAAGGATTCAAGTAAATTGAAAGAGAAAGAAGAGGTGTCATGAAGTTGGGCCCTGCTGGGGGACAGAGGCCCGTCTGTGGGCAGTGAGCCCCCCCCAGAGAGCCCACAGCAGCCTGCCCAGCTCGGCATCCACTCTCCCTCCCGGGACAGGGTGACGCTGGCTCAGCAGGTCCTACACCGCCTCTGCCCCCTGCCACGAACACCTCACTGTGACCACCGTCGGGGACCACCGCCGAGGCCCGCTCCGTGCCCGCGGCCAAGCAGAGCCTGTGGGGCAGCTGGAGGGTGGATAGCGGGGTCTCTTCCCAGCCTGGCAGCCCACCCTGCCTGTGCAGCCACTGGGCTGGGGGTGGGAGAGCCAGGCCAGGGCCTGACTCTGTTACAGCCCTGGGCCGCAGGCAGAGGGCACCAGGTTGGGCTCCTTGCGAAGAGAAAGAGGTCTGCAGGGCTGCCCTGCACTGAGGATTCCCGCAGGGGACAGGGCCCCGCATTGTCATAGGCTTCCTGGGGGGAGGGGGCCCAAAGCCACACAGACAAGGTCGTGGAGGTCACTGCAGGGCTTGGGAAAGGGCGGGAGGAGTGAGTGAGCTCGGGGCCGTAGGGCAGGGGCGACGGCCTGCAGAGGAGAGGCAGCCCCACTGGTCAGCATGTCCCCCCTAGATTCCAGAGAGTGCCCCCCTCACGGACCCCTCGCTCTGGAGCCCCCAGAAGGCCACGCACTGACAGCTGAACTCTGGCACATTGGCTGTCCTCCTCCAGGGACCCTCCCCCCTGGGACTGCCACCTCCCCCCAGACAGAGCTGGCTGTGACCGGCTCCAGAACCTGCAGCCTCCAGCCCTGCCCCAGACAGCTCACCCCCACCCTGTCCAGTCTACACGGCCCTGTGGCCTCCCTGCAGCGCAGGCGGCAGCCGCCTCAGTGGATCCCCTCCTCTCGGCTATAGGGGTGCCAGTTCCTGCCCTCCTGTCCCCCACAGGTGTAGACCAGACTCCATCCTGGCCCCTTCCCTGCTCTGCTGGAGCCAGCAAACCACTCTGGTGCCTGGCAGCACGTGGTCGGGAGCCTGGATGAGATCCAGCGGGGCTGGCCTCCCCCGACCATGTCTGAGCCTCACCTGGGGAAGCTTAGTGTCTGGACAAGCCCAAATCACGTCCCCGCCACGGCTGCTGCTGGGGCCTCGGGCAGTGCCAGTCACCACTCCCAACACCGTCCCAGGGCACCAGGGTGTCCCCCAGCACGGGCCGCATCCCAGGAGCCCTGTCCCAAGAGAAGGAGGAGGCGTGGTCTTGCCTTCCCTGACCCGGAGGAGGGGGTCAGGCCCATGGAAAGACTGCATGTGGGGCGGAGAGCTCCCCACAGCCCATGGCCTGCCCTCAGGTCTCGGTTCCCCCAACTGCCCCCACAGGCCAGGCTCGGGCCCACAGCACCTCAACTCATGGCGTCCAGGTAGGAGTGGGGCTCCCTGCAGTGGTTCCTCCGTGAGCTCAAGTCCTTCCTGACAAGATGGCCACCTGGCGGGCACATAGTGGGCACATGGTGGGCACATGGCTTCCTGGGACCCGCTCCTTCTTAGCCTCCTCGGCTCTCGGGCTCTTGGTCAGCCTCCGAGTGGCCCTCCTGTTTCCTAAATCATAACCCAAGTTAGCTACTGAAGGATTCAAGGGCCACAACAGTCTTCATTCTGTGACATCTCTGCCCCTTTCGCTCCAAACTGAAAGAAAGAGCTTTGTCGTGTCTGAGCCGCTTTGCTGGACACTTGGGCTCCCGGTGCCGGTGTCCCAGACCACTGCTCTCAGCATCCTCCCAAAGCAAGTCCCTCAGCCCCTTCCATCAGGAGCCCCAGGCCCTGTCCCCTCCCAAGTTCCCGGGGCTGGGGGACACTAGCACCACCCTCGGGCCCTTGGCATGGAACCAGGGCACACGTTAACAAGTGCGCAGACATTCACGCATGTGACGTAATTCACATACCGTGCAATTCACCCACTAAAAGTACATCATCAGGTGCCTGGGTGGCTCAGTCATTAAGCATCTGCCTTCAGCTCAGGTCATTATCCCGGGGTCGTGGGGTCGAGTCCCGCATCAGGCTCCCTGCTCAGTGGGGAGCCTGCATCTCTCTCTCCCACTCCCCCTGCTTGTGTTCCCTCTCTCTGTCAAATAAATAAATAAAATCTTTTAAAAAAAATAAAAAATAAAAGTACACCAACCATTGGGTTTTGATAAATTATTTTTTTAATTGTGGTAAAATATATGTAATATTTTATAATAAAAATAATAAATATATATTTTACATAAAATGTAACCATTTTTAAGTGAACAATTCAGCGGCATCAGGCACGTTCACAATGTTGTGAGCAGCTCCCCCACCTCCAGAACTTTCTCCTCTTCCCAAACTGCCCCCAAGAAACACTAGCTCCCCATCTCTCCCTGTCCCCCAGCCCGACACCCACTGTCCACATTCTGTCTCTATGTTCTGACTCCTCTGGGGACTCACAGTGTTGTCCCTTTGTGGCTGCTCATGGCACTAAGCACAGTGCTCTTGGGGTCCATCCTGGTGGGGGCAAGAGTCAGAATGTCCTCCTGGAAAACGTTCCATTGTGTGGATCGTGTGTCCATTTCGTTTATCCATCTGTCCATCCATCCACCCATCCATCCATCCATTCATCCTTCTATCTGTCCATCCATTCTTCTATCTGTCTATCTATCCATCCATTCTTCCATTCAGCCATCCATCTGTCCATCCGTCCGTCTGTCCATCCATCCATAAATCCATCCGTCTGTCCATCTGACCTCGAGGGTAGGGTCAGGGGGAGACTCGATACTGCAGGTCAGAACCCACCAAAACCCCAAGGGTGCTCTGGCCTCAGAGCAACACACAGTAGGTGCTCAGTGAAGGCCCCCACAGTGCCTTGAAAAGTTCCAAACCTTTGAGCACCAGGCTCAGATGCAGCCAGTCTGCTGGCAGGGTGTGTGTGTGGGCGGGGGGTGGGGGTCAGCTCCCTGAACAGATGGACAGGTAAACGGGGAGGCCCTTGAACCCAGGGTGGGCGGCAGAGGGTGGCTGGGCAGGCAGGTGGTGCCAGCAGGCCTGGTCCACCGGGAGCGGGAGCACCTCGGGGCCAGGCCCCAGCGTCTGATGCAGCCTTGAGCAGCACTCTGCTCCCCCCCAATTGCCCTCCCAGCCTCCCAGGGGCCAGCAGAAGTCCCTGGCTGTGGTCTGACACCCGGGGTCCCTGCCTAGTCAGCAGGGCCACCACCCACAAGGGATCTGGGCCCCAGGCCCCTCCTGGTGCTCAGCTGGCCAGGTGGGAGGGCTGCGGGGGGGGGCAAGGCCTGGAGCTCTGAGCACCCCATGGGTGCCCGTTGGCCTCTATGGAGGTTGGGACGTTTATCACCCACTGTCCTTCACCGGCCCCCTGCTCCTCGCCTGAGGGAGAGCCGTTTGGACCTGCCCAAGCTGAACAATACAATATTTCTGTTGAGCTGTGAACTTGATTAATAATTTGGAAATGAAATCAATATGGGCTCTGCTTTCCATTCCTGGAGTATCCTCGTGCACAGGGTTACTGCCAAGCCAGCTGGCGTGCTCAGACAGGGGCCACCAGGCGGGGCTGGGTGGCCAAGATCTGCCGGCCAGACTCACGCTTGCCTCTACTCCCCCGCAGAGCCCAGCACCTGGCCTTGGGAGGGTGGCTGTCCAGACTGCAGTGGGCAGCCTTGGTGACCTCGAACCTCCACCTGCATTCCCTCCTCCCCCCCGTGTCCCTCTAGTCATGGGGAGGCCCCAAGGTTACCTCCATGGGAGTCTCTCAAAACCTGGGCTTCCATGGAGGCCTGGGAGACGGTGCCTCAGCCCGTTTCCCTGAGGTCATCTGTGACCCTGGAGGGTGGCTGCAGAGCCCCCTGCCCTCCTCATGGTGGCACTAGCTCCTCCCCCACTCCAGGATCCTCCTGCAGGGCCACCGCACCCCCTCCCACTGCACTCACCCTGCTAGGGCCCACGGGGCTGTAGCCCCCACGCCTCGATCCTCCTGCTCACGCTCAACTCCTGTAGATCCAGCCCCCAGACCCACAACTGCATGAGGGAAAACCTGCAGGTTCATCTCAGTGGGAGCAGAGGACGGGTGTGTGAATGAACGGACAAACGAATATATGAATGAATGGACTAATGAGAAAACAAACCCATGGCGAGGCTGAGGGAGGGGTGTGGGGGACCACAGAGAGTACAGAGGAGGTGGGAGGTGGGGCCCAGAGGAAGGTGAGGCAGGTCCTGGGATGAGGAAGGGAGCACCAGCGTGAGGGTCACCCCACCCCCTACTCCGGGGCTGGGATGCTGGGGCCACTGCACCTGCTCCAGAGAGAGGGCCCTTTGGGGTTCACAGTTCCCAAGGCCACCGTACCATATGCCCCGGAGTCCCTCCTGGTCATGTCCCTCCAGCCGCCCGGAGCAGGTAAGCCCTGTACCCCAGCCCTGGGGCCATACCCCCGCAGCAGCGAGTGTCCAGCTGGCCCCTCTCCTAGGCGCTATGTTGGGGGTGTGGGCCTCCGCTGGGGCTGCTGGGGCTCTAGGCGCTGGGGCTGCTTCCACAGCCCAGCCTCCCCCCTGTGTTCCAGCTGCACCGTGTTAGTCTAGACCTCATGGCTTTCACCTGCCTGGTGACCTTGGGCAGGCCCCTGAGGGAAACAGGGGCTCAGGACAGAGGCCTCAGACCGCCCTGGTGATGGGTTTCACCCCAGCCCAGGGGCAGGGAGGGCATGGTGGGGGCAGACATTTCTGTCCTCACTTGGGCAGCAGCTCCCCCTCCCCACATCACTCCCTCTGCTCAGGCCAGGGTACAGGGGGCTATGGGGTCCAGTGCCCGGGACCCTGGAGACCCTCCTGCCTAAAGACTCCAGTCTGATGCCTGGATGTCTGCAGTCATCCGACTCCCCATCTGTCTAGAGACCAGCCCTCCACGCAGGCCCCAGCCATGGGGGGCAGCTCTGGCCTGGCCCCAAATGCTGTCTACCAGCTCCCCGACACCTCCGGTCCGGGACAGCACAGCTGACAGGGCCCCTCCTGGGCTACCTCCGGCTCCAGGGAGGACAGGTGGCTCCAGACTAAACAGTCAGGAGTGTTCCCGAGATGGCCCCGACACACAGCCAGACACCGTGCCCGGCCCTGCAGTGTCAGCCTGGCTGCGGAGCCCCAGGGTCTCATCCACTCCGCAGACAACATGCTGACACGAAGAGGTCCCTAAGTCAGCCCGAGATGCTCCGCGGGCCAGGGCAGCAGCACCCCCACCCTCCCTCAGTGGGCTGCTGCACACGCAGAGGCCGGTGATCCCCGCCTGGGCTCGCAGCTCCCCGAGAGCCAAAGTGCCTTGACCCGCGCCGGGCGAGGGAATGGCTGTACAGGAGCCATTGACCGGCAGCATTGATCCCCCAGAATGTATCGCACAAATCATTTTGCACTAAACTGTGGAATCGATGGAGAAATCTCCCGGAAAATTTATATTAAAAGTCTCTGTTTGCCTAAATGAGTTCCCTGTGCCCCATATTGAATATTTGGCTGATGAATTGAATGGGTTTAAATTTGAACATTGCAGACCCATTAAAGAATGAATTCTTAAATCAAACCCTGCCATTTATGATTGAAATGAGATTTCCTCTGTGATGGGCCAGCCGCTATATAAATCAGCCCTGCGTTTTATACCGAACCATAAACAAGATATAATTCTTTTAATACACAACAGGTGCCTTAAATCTTTTGATGCATCTTGTATTTATCTGAAGTTGGGATTGCTGTATTTACACCAGGTCCCATGGGGACCTCTGCGGGTGCTGCCTGGGGAAGGGGACAGTGGCCATGCCTGTGGGATCCCACCCCCACCCTGCTGAGAAGCCCACAGGGGCCAGGTGAGGCCAAGCCTGGGCGTCCAGATGGGCCCCCAGCTGGGTCCCCCCTTGTGAGCACATACTACACACACGCTTGTGTGTGCACACGCATGCACACTCTCATAGCTCCTGTGCGCGCACACAGGCACACGCATGCCCACGCAGACCTGCAGACGTGCACGTGGACACACAGAGCAAATTCACACACACACACGTCACAGTGCTCCAATCTGTACAAACGTGTGTACACGTGCAGGTCACACAAGCGTGCCCTCCTGTGTACACTCATTGACACACACACACGGCAGATGGCCAGGTGTACACACGTGCACACGCACCAGCTCTCCGCAGAAACCAGGCCCTGTGGGCCCTCCCTCCGCTAAGCGAGTCTCCCCTTGCACACGGCCCCTTCTCTGTGCCACGGGCTCCACCCCCACCTGCCTGGGCTCCTAGGGGCTGGGAGGAGCCCCACCACCCCCGTACCAAGCTGCCCCACTGCCCATGCCAGGTGGGACCTACACACACGTGTCCCCCAGCTGCCCATGGGACCCACCCTCCCACATGCCAACGCGTCCTCTGGGAAGAGCGAGGCCAGCACCAGGAACCATCAAGTCATTAGAGATGCCAGCTGGACACCCAGGAAAGCTTCCTGGGGGAGGCGATACCAGCACTGAGCCCAGAGCAAGTGGTCTCCCCACTTTGGCTTGGGGGTAGAGAGCAGGAGCATCTGTCCTTCTCTCTCCTGAGTCCCTCCACCCAGTACCCCCTGCAGACTCAGGGTCCCCCCAGCGCCTGGGCCTCCCACTCCCGGGCCCTCGCTGCTGAGCTCAGCTGTGTACATGCAGGGGGCCCAGAACCCCCACCATGTATAGCTAGCACCCCAAACCTGTGCCCCCAGCCCAGACTGATCCTCTGCCCCGAACCCCTAGGCCGAGCCCAGCACCCCCAGACCCCAGCTCTGGTGTCCTCACACCCAGAGCTCACCAGCTCGCGCTCCTCACCACTCGCCTCAGCCTCTTGCCCCAGCCCTCTGTCCAGGTCTGCTGCACGGCGCCCAGAGCATGTACGCAAAAGGCCACCCAGAAATGCATCAAGGCGGGGGTTTGAAACGTCCACCCTCCCCCACGCCAGAGCCAGAGCCAGAGCCGGCCGGCCCCTCGGCTTCTCCAGGGGCTCCCATCTCCCTGCCCAGATTGAGCGGCTCCCGAAAACAGAAGAGGGACTTCCACCGCAGCTCCCCAGTTGGGGCAACCCTGATGCCGAAACAAAGCCCAGGCAGGCAGCACAGGACAAAACAGCAGAACCCAGAGGAGATGTGTGTGGATGCGTGTGTGTCCATGCGTGTGTGCTCACAGGTACAGACGCATGTATTTTAAGTGAAATACTCTGACTTCTGACTTCTGAGCAGTGATGTGCTCCTCGTGACCAGCAGGACGGGCCTCAGAAAGTTCGTCTGTGTGGGGCGCCTGGGTGGCTCAGTGGGTTAAAGCCTCTGCCTTCGGCTCAGGTCATGATCTCAGGGTCCTGGGATCGAGCCCCACATCAGGCTCCCTGCTCAGCAAGGAGCCTGCTTCCCTTCCTCTCTCTCTGCCTGCCTCTCTGCCTGCTTGTCATCTCTGTCAAAGCAAGAAGCAAGAAAGCAAGAAAGCAAGAAAGAAAGCAAGAAAGAAAGAAAGAAAAAGTTCGTCTGTGTGACTCGGCTCCACCAGGAGCCCGAGGCAGAAAAAACACACCATCAGCTCAAAACCATGTAGAAAGGACACTTGGTAAACATTGCTTTCTGGTTTTTTAATCTCTCCCACACCAGGGGCGAAGGGAGACGGGATCATTACACGGAGAACATGGAGCTGTCTTCCCAGCTCTGGCTGTGCACACAGATGGAGTCCACGTCAGCAAGTTCTGGAAGCGGATACGGAGAAGCTGGAAAACTGAACAGACTAAGTGAGCCAGGAACTCACAGAGGGAGGAGAACCTGTCAGTGACGTGGTCGCCCCGACAGGAACCGGATTCAACACCAGATACATGTTGCCCAAGTGACAGAACTGGTACCGCCCCGAGGCCCAGGGAGACAGGATGTGCGCAGACTGCACGCCAGGCCCACGTGGCCAGGCCACCCGGCATCGGCCATCAAGGGAGGGAAGAGGGGGGCGGAAGACACGTCCACATATGGATCTTAACTGGAAGGTCACAGGGGAGGGAACAAGGGAGGCCTGGTGCCAACATAAGCTCCAAGGCTGCAGTCAGTTCTCGCCGTCCAGGGCTGCTGCACTTTGGAGCCACAGCCCGGGCTCCTGGGGGAAGGCAGGGTCGGCTTCCTGGGAGCCTCTGGTCACAATAGAACCGTGTTTCATGCGGCTTCTGTCTGAAGGCACCTTATTGACTCTGCTGTTGGCTCCTCAAGGAACCAGCCGCTGACATCGCCGCACCTCAGGCCTGAACAAAACCCACCCCGCCCACAGTTTTCTCCGTGGGCCCATCTCAGCCTCTGGTGTGTGGAGCCCCAGATGGGACTCCAGCACCATGGAGAGGGGAGGGCGCGTTTTCAGCCACGGAGTCACAGACAAAATCACGAAAATGCGGGACATGGGGCACTAGACAGACAACAGACAGGACACTGGTTTCCAGGGTGAGCCGAACCAAGAAGGCTGGGCGCTGCCTCCTCCTGTCTCTGCAGGGGATGTCGGGTCCCGCTCTGTCCTCACTGCTCTGGCTATGTCCCTGAACGACTGTGGACACCATGGGCTTACAAACAGGATTTAGCAAGCAGGTGAATTCACTATTCCAGGATCCGTGAATACTGAATATCGGCTACAGAAACAGCACATGCACCGTTCCAGAAAGCCATGCACACAGTGAAGGCACCGTGTCTGCAGTCGGTGGGGGCAGGAGAGGAGCCGTGGGCGCAAATGCTGTGGGGATACTGGTTGGTCGTTTTGACAGACGACAGCTGGCCTTGCCCGCACCGGTCATCCCCCCTCCCTGGGAGGGAGAACCCCCACCACATGCCTCCTGCCCATACTCGGTCGCAGACCACGAAACGCACCACAGGCCAACCTGGGGGTTCTGTTTTGAAAGGCAAGGGGAGGGCGGACACAGAGGACAGTGAGCCACAGTGAAACAAAACGTAACATGGAACAAGGTGTGGGAGCGTGTGCCCGGGGCATGCGGCAAGGAGGGCACCTGCCCAGGCAATGGTTCAAAGGCCATTCATGATTGTCCTTGTTTGTTTCATTTCATATCCAAACTTAACCCCAGAGCACGTGAGTTTTGATGTGTGATGTTCTCGGTATCACTAGTTTCTAAATTGCCCTTAATGGCTGAGCTTTTGTTTCCCCTTTGAATCAATGGTTATTTAGGGAATAAAGAAAGAGATTACATTTTTAGCGGGCTGTGAGGATGCTTAGTTGGTCCGGCTTTTGTTATTGATTCTGAGTGTTATTATATTGTAGCCAGAGAATATAAATGGGATCACTTCTGTTTGAGAAATTGACTCAGATTTTCTTTGTGGACCATTAGATACTTCTTTTTTTAATTTTTAAAAGATTTTATTTATTTATTTGAGAGAGCGCGCGTGTGCGGGATGGGAGAGGGGAAGAGAGACTCCCTAGCGGACTCCCCACTGGGCGCAGAGCCCCACACAGGACTCCATCTCACCACCCTGAGATCAGGACCTGAGCCGAAACCCAGAGTCAGACTCTGAACAGACTGAGCCACCCAGGCACCCCGATCCCTCTTTTTAATTAATGTTCCCTAAATGCTTAAAATAAAGGTAATCTGAGGGTACAGTATGAGGCTTGAGACATCCACATGAACGCATTTTCATCTGGCTGCTCCCCCCGGGTCCCTTCTGGCACTCTCCCTGCAGTTAGTTGTTCTTTAAAATGCTGTGTTGTGCGTCACAGAGTTTACACCTCCTGTGTCCTCACTGTGGAGTTTACCTCTTATCAGTATGAATGGACTTTGTCTCCATTTTAATGCTTCCTACCTTGAACTATGCTTGGTCTTAAATGCCCATAGATGTCTCAGCACTCTTCCACTCAGGACAAGGAGGATAATTCCTGTCCCCCGCGGGCAGGCGAATGGGACACGGTGACCTGCTTCTCACAGAGCGAAGGACAAGCGTTGTGTGTGACTTTAGAGGTCACACAGGCATCGCAGTTTCCTCTCCAGCAAGGCCGCACGCAGAGGACCCAAGCCGGCCCAAGTCCCAGCCGAGGCTTTGGATGACACAGCCAACCGCTCACCCATCACCCAGCGAGAGACCCCCAACCAGAAACCCCCAGCCATGCTGCCCCCCAATTCCTGCCCTGAAGAAACTGTGAGACAAGCTGTTTACTGTTTGAGCTGCTAGGTTTTGGGTTAATTTACTGCACAGCAGAAGGATAACTGACCCAGTTTGGTGACACTCATACCTCACTTCCCTCTACAGCTCGGTGGGAGGTGATTCTGTGTTGGGCGCAGGTGTCGGGGTCCTGGCAAGAGGAGAGACAAGCCAGCCCCAACGAGGAAGCTGCAGGCTAAGGTGGAAGGGCACATGCACAAGCACAGGAGTGGCAGGGCAAGCGGACAGAGGAGCGGACGCCAGCATGCAGCACCCTGCCCAGCAGCAGACACCCGCTGCCTGGACACAAACACAGTCATCATGTGGTCACACGCGTCCCACTCACCCATGTTTGTCCCACAACCGCAGGGTTCTCGCAAGGCTGGTCTTCATGCTTCCTGCTCCCTCCACTTCTGTCATCAGCTGAAGACTTACGTTTTCGTTGCTTTTTTCCCATTAGTGATTTTAAGAGTAAACATGCATTCTGTGTTTTAAAATTTACATATGGGATTGCTTCTCGGCCTTTTGGCTAAGATCAAGTGTAAAATTTACCTATGGTTATGTTTGTATCAAAACCACGACCTTGAACTCCATTTCTCAGTTTACCGTTACCCTTATTTAGATTCATCTTCCAGGAGAACATCTTTAGTAATTTTTAAAGGAAGGCTACACAATGGGATATTCTGAGTCCTTTCATCTTGGAGAGTGTATTTCAATATCTTTACACGTTACGGAAATGATCAGATCATAATCTTGTTTCAAAATCTTATCACTTTTTCACTGATGACGCTATTGTTCACGTGGGAACCCCTGACCTGGCGGGCGGGCTGGAGGACGCCATGGTGCTCACACCTCACCTCCCTCCCTCCATGTGCCCTGGACCCGGTGACTCGCATCTAACGCATAGAATCATGCGGGGATGGGCATCGCTTCTGGGATTTAGCCATGAAAGACGGTGGCTTCCTTTCTGCGCATATCCCCTCCCTCCCCTCTCTTGGGCCACTCACTTGGGGGAACAGCAGCCACATCAAGGGGCAGCCGGGGATGGGCCTCAGGTGGGTGAGTTTCAAGTGGATCCCCACCCACCCCACGAAGTCATTGGATGAGACCATGGCCCCAGCCAACAGCATGACTTGGGAGACCATGAGCCCGAGGCCCCCAGTTAAGCCACACCCACTACTGACCCTTAGAAACTGAGATTGTAAATAGCTATTGTTTTAAGCAAATAACTTCTGGGAATGATAACTAATACCCTGAGGAATCCACAAAACGACTACTGACAAACAGCTCTAGTGAGATCACAAGCTCAAGGTCAATGCACAAAATTCAGTTTAATTTCTGCAAGTTGATAGTTAACAATCAGAAAATGAAATTTTAAAAATCTATTTAGGGGCACCTGGGGGGCTCAGTCGGTTAAGCTTCTGACTCTTGGTTATAGCTCAGGTCACGATCTCAGGGTCATGGGATTGAGCCCCATGTTGGGCTCTGTCCTCAGTGGGGAGTCTGCTAGAGATTCTCCATCTCCCTCTGCCCTCTCCACAACTCGTGCGCTCTCTCTAAAATAAATTAATATATATATTTTTTAATCTATTTAAATCAGCACCAAAAATGAAATGCATGAGAATAAACCCAGTAGAATGTGTGAAAGACCTCATGTGGATAACTGACAAATCAGAGACAAATACACAGAGACACAAACTGTCCGGAAAACTCAGTCAGGTTGGGACAGAAATCCTTCCCTAAACTGGCACATAGATTTAACACAATCCCAATCAAACTATCAATAGCCTTTTTTGGTAAAACTTGCTGAGTCATCTGGAAACACAGACGAAAACGGCCCAAAATTTTTGAAAGAAAGGAAAAGACTGGAGCACGGCACTATCTGATTCAAGGCTTACTCTAAAGCCACAGGAGTCCCGGCAATGTGACAAGGCATTGAGACAGGCCAGCACCATCTTCGACCATAGGTCAAGGCAACAAAAACAGGCCTATGAATGCACATGGCCAATTTACGCTGACGAGACACCGATGCTTGTTAATGGTGCAAAGCAGGTCTTCTCCAAAAACAGTGCTGGGACAGCAGGTGAATATGTCCGCTCCCTCACACACTCCCCAAATTAAGTCACGATAGAGCACAGATCCAAATCTAAAAGCAGAACTATTAATCTTCCAGGAAAAAGTCACCAGACTTCATGACTTCGGGGTCATTTGGGGGTTTATCTGTAGGGCTTTTGAGGTTTTCATTTAGTGGTGGCTCCTCAGTTTGCTTGCGTCTACACCGCACCAGGGTCCCCATCCGGAATCACAGGACCGCACTGTGGCTCAGCGGCAGGCAGCTGCAGGAGGGAGAGCGGCTGGCTCAGGAGTGGCCAGGAGCCCTGCAGGCTTGCAGCCCCAGCCCCTCAAGAATCACATGCCAGGGGCGCCTCCCACCTGACTGGGGCCTCAAGGCGGCGGCTGCTGTGGGCATGTGTGCAGATGGGGTTGGTGGCAAGGGAGCACTGGGCCAAGGTGGGGCCCCAGGGTGCAAACCGCTGACCGTGTGAGCCCCAGCTCTGCAACCCAGTGTCCCCTGCTGCCCACCAGAGGCAACACCGACCAGTGAGCCCGGCTGGGGATCTGCCCAGTGCTGGCAGGGAGCCGGGCCTGGTGTGCACCAAGATGGCTTCACGGTAGACCAGCCAGCAGCTAAGCGGTCACCCCGTCCTTCCCTTGCCCCCGGCACAGAGCGACACTTGCCATCAGGTGTGGACAGGGGAATATCCCAGGACCACTGATCCAGCCCCAGAACCAGCTGTGCACACCTCCCTGTGTCCCCCTCGGGCAGGACCTTGGGAGTCTCCTATTGGCAATGGAAGGAACCCCATCCCCAGGCGTGCCGAGAGGAGAAACAAGCCCAGACTTGTGGGGGCCCCAAGGGCTCAGGGGCTGTCCACAGCAGCTGTGAAGTGCACCCTGAATTAACCCAATACATAAGCAGGTTATTCAAACTCAGGATGCCCTGACCTGAGCTGCGGGGACACGTGAGAGGCTGCAGGGGTGCCTCTGGGGACCCCCAGCCATGCCCAGCCTGCAGGTAGACACGGCATCAGAGCAGCTACACGGGGGGCCTGTGCCCTCGTCCTCCCTCGAAGCTTCAGGGGTGCTCGACCGCCCTCCTGGGCTCTGGAGCCTTCTACGCAGAACAGCTCAGCGGTCCTAGCACACGGGAGGGGCTATCCCCCCCACCTCACAAATAAGTGCCAGTGAGGGACTAGCCAGGGTGTGGTTCAGCTGTGGCCCCCTCCCCTAGCGGGGGGCACCCCTCGCCCCCCCCAGCATGTGGAATGAGGTGGGGGGCTGAGACCACTGTGCGGTGGCCACTCCCTACCCCCAACCCTGGCTGCCCCAGGCCCCTGTAACCACTGGACGGCATGTGGTGCCTGCATGACCCCAGGGTCCAGCCAAGTGGAGGTTGGGGGGAGGCTGCTCTTGACCTTCGTGTGCCCTCTGGCCTGTGCACACAGGGGCTGTGCCCTCCAGGACACAGTCCTCTCCTGGGCCCCCACTTGCCACCTCTGCTTCTTCCATCACCTGGGCCGTCAGCCCTGCCCACCTCTGAAATCCTGCTCTCGTCCAGGCATCCTAGACCCCCTTTCCTAAAGCTGCAGCAGCCACCCCTTCCCCTACCCCCCCCACCGCACCACCATCTCTGGGGCTCAGGCAGGAGGGCCCTGGGACCTCCCACAGGCCAGGGAAGCCACGTGTCCACTGGGGGCCAGGAGGCAGCAAAGGTCCCTGAGCCAGGAGCGCAGACAGGCAAGGGGGGGGGGCGGCCTCAGTGGTCCCACAGGTCCCACAGTGCATAGAATCCCTGGGACCCGAGTGGCTCCCCTCCAATGTCTCACACAGCCACCTTATCTCCATGTTTTATCTCGTCTCCACATTTCCTGACAATAAGTTAAAAAACCAGCAATGCCTCATACACATGGTTTCATTTTCTCAGGGAGAGCGGTCCAAGCGTCTTTGGCCACTGCCACTGAATGAGAGGACCCCTCCCACAGGATCCACTCCAAGCACGTTCCTTTCCCTCTGAGCCCGACAAGGCAGGCCGTTCCAGGGAGCTGTGTCCACGTGGAACGGATTCTCCTCGGTTCCTGCCTTGGTCGGCGATGGTGCTGACTGACCCGCCCACCAAAAACCAACCCCAGAAACACCACCAACAAAAGTAGGTTTAGTAAGTTAGGAGTTTTCTCATGGAGGAGGCAAGAGCTGGGGGTGGCCAAACCAGGGCTGGTTTAGGTCCCATGGATATCAGAGAGCCAGGAGCCTCGGTCTTTCTGCTCCATCACCTTGCATGTGGCCTCTTGCCTCAAGGTCGCCTCTTGGTGCAAACAGCTGCCAGAGCCCCAGCCATCACACCTCTGTTCAAGAAGCAGGAAAAATGAAATACAAAGGGTAGGGGGGCTTTTCCCAGCCAGGTCAGCCACTTGTATGGAGCTTACCCCGAAGTTCTGCCCAGCACTTGTACTCCCATGGGCCAGAAGAGTCACAGGACCCCACCTCCAGCTTTAAGGAAGACTTGGGAATGCAGTCCTGTGAGGGTACCTGGCTTGATCCTGACAAGCAAGGGCCCCAGCAGCTGGGGATTGGGGGTCCCAAGGCACAAGTCTGCCTCCCCAGCTGTAGGAGCAAGGACAGGGTCCCTGCCAAGGACATAGGGCCGGCACCAGCCCCACCCTGTGGAACTTGATCAACCCCCATGCCCTCTCCCTCACTGACCCATGCCCCCACCCCGACTCCAGGTCTGAGACCCCAGCAGGGCCCACCAATCGGGGCAAACATCTGGGCTTGCACCATCCTCGACATGGCACTCAGGGCTGATGTCCCCCCAGCTCCACGGTTTGGGACCCTGCAGTCAGCTCAGGACACAGGCCCACTCTTGAGTCACCGTGCTCAACCATGGGACAGTCAAAGCTCAGGCCTAGATGCCTGGACTAACACCCTCCCGGCCCCTGGCCCCCAGCTGGGCCCTCAAGGGCTGGCACCCCACTGCCTCTTCCCCTGGGCTTCCCCCACCTCAGAGCTCTGCCCCTCCCCCCACTGAGCCCCCAGGGCCACCTACACAGGACCAGGCCTCGGGGTTCCACATTTCCAAACATGCTGAGGATCTCTAGGAACTCCGCATCAGGCCTGAGGTCCGGGGGCGGGGGAGGCAGCACACCGGCCCCTCCAGGCTCCCAGGGCAGGGGTGGAACAGGAGCTGCTATCTGCCCCCACCAATCAGCATGCAGTGGGAGGGGCCTGGACAGTAGGAGGCGAAAGGAGAGGTCCCTTGTAGTGGCTCAGGAGTGTCCAGAGACAACCTCGTGCTTTGCCCACGCTGACCTCCTACAAAGGGGAGGCACCATGTTCTTCCATCATGGGGGAAACTGAGGCAGAGAGCACAAAAGTTACCTGAATGGTCACTCAGCTGGGCAGCCCCCCCAATGGTGGCCATCTGCCTGGCCAGTCTCCATGCTGAGAACTGGCACCCTGGCCATGCCCAGTCCCCCGGAGCTCCCCTCCCAGGACAGAGTCACTTGGCTATAGCCAGATCCCAGCCTCCATCACCGCTATGCCCCTGTGGGGACAGCTGCTCTGCGCCAGTCAGCCCTTCCCCAGGGACAAAGCTCCCCCGTCCTGCCCCAACCACTTCTACAGAGGAGCAGCCGTCAGCAGAAGCCCAGCCCAGTTCTAATCCCTTGTGAAGCTCGGCCACGGCCGCGGGCTCCACGGGCCCCAGGGCTTACTCGCCCGTGTTTGCCAGGGACAGCTCCGTTCCATCTGCCACTGGCCGGGCCACCTCGGGAGTCCACTTGGCCGCCCACCTTCCCCGGCGCCGGAGGCCCGGCCAGCCCCTCCCGCGGCGGGTGGCGGCTGCGCCCGTGACCTTGTGATAACCCGAGTGCCATCCGTCAGCGGCCAGCCGCCAGGCTCCGGAACACTGCGGCAGCTCATCTGAATTCAAATTACCCCAGGAGCCGCGCGCCGGAGCCTGCCATAACTCAGCGCGGCAGGAGGAGCGCGGCCCGCCCGCAGATTGGACATTACCATACATTCCTGGGGCGTCGGACAGGGCTGCTAATGAAAATATCAATCAAAAACTCGGCTGACTTAATGGTCAATTTAAATTAATTAATTGGGGAGGAGAAAAAAGTCGAGGGGGCAGCGTTGACGGGCTGCATCTCGGGCAGGCAGCGAGAAGCTCGGTGCCTGGCCGGGCACAGCCCCCGGGCCGGGGAACAGGGCATCCCCTCTGCAAAGACCCCAGCAGGTGCACGGGCCTGGGGCTGGCACCCCCCTGGGAAGGGTGTGGGCCCTGCGTTCCCGCCTTGGCAGCTCCAGGCAGGGTTCCAGTGGCCTGTCCCACAGTCCAGCTCCCGGCATCCGTGGGGAGAGCCAGCTGCCTCCTGCCAAGTCCCCTCCCAGAGCCACGCAGTGGAAAAGCCACTTAGCCTGCAGGACTGGCAGAGGCTGGCAGGACACTGGTCCACTCAAGGAGGCCTGCCCACCCCAGCCAGGCCTCAGCTTCTTGTCTGCAGAAGGGACAGTGGACTCCACTCCCAGGGCCTGGCAGGGGGTGGGCAGGAGGCCATGGAAGGGCTCCTGCAGGGACTTCCAAGGTTGGGCACCCCAGGGGCCCCTTGGGAGGGTCCAGAGATGGTCTTCAACATGCAGAGAGGGAGGGCAGGGCCCCAGAGCACAGCCTCAATACGGCAACGCCAGGAGCCTGTGGGTAGTCGGTGTCCCCTGCAGCCACGTGGCACTGGGAAAACTCCACAAGCCCCAGGTGACAGAAGAGCAGGGTGCCAGGAAGGTCCGGGCCCCCCATTGCCCAAGGAGGACACGGAGCTCGCGAGGCAGCAAGACCGCCCACTCTGAGTCCCAGATGTGACAGCCCAGGGGGCCCGAGGGTGACCCCAGCAAAGCCCGCCAACAGATTCCCACCCCGGGCCCTCCAGGAGATGCTTCCCGCCCTCAGAAGCAGTAACACAGTCCTCCACATGAACCAAAGAGGAGAGATGATGGCAGCCGGGCAGCCCCGGCCCCCCACACCCCTGCAGGGCACAGGCCAGCTGCTGGATCTCTCCAAGAAAGCCAGCCTAGAACCCCGTCCCAGTGGAGCTGCCCCTCGGGTCAGAGAACAGCAGAAGGCTTTCTCAGGCAGCGCTGTCCTGAAGGGGTCACTCATGGGCGTCAGCCATGGTGTGGGAGGCAGCTTAGCTCAGGCTCTAGGCCAGCGTGCTCAGCGCCAGCGTGGCCTGAGCAGAGTGGCCGTGGCCAGAGGGGCAAGTCCAGGTGGCCAGGGGCAATCCAGGGAGCCACACTCCCAATGCCCATCCCTGATCCAGGACCCCACAACCACAGCCTTTCAGTGCCAGAGACCTGCTGGCCCTGGGTCCGGCCATCATAGCTGACTTGACCCACAGGACACAAGGGGCCATGACGCACTGGCCCAGGAGGAGCCACACGGGCCGGGCCTGTGCTTCCATGAGAGATCAATGCCACTAGCCCCTCAGCAGCAGCAGGACAGAAACCTGACCCGTCCAGAGAGGCCTCCTGGGCTCCTTGGCAGACCCAGCAGGAAAACCCTGCCACAGGATCGGGGAGGGGGTCCCCCAGAGACCCAGAGACAATGTCCTGGTCACGGGGGCTGGGATGGGGGTCCCTGTGCACCTGTCCAAGGGAGAGGAACCAGCCCCCCCCCCACACCAGGCCCCTAGGTGGGCAGGGCTATGGGATAGGACCGGTACCCAGGCTTGGCATGGAGTGGCCCCAGAGAACAGAGCGAGGCCCCCACTGAGAGAAGAGCCGGAGGAACAGAAACAGGAGAGGGGGTTGGGGCAGCGCCTACTCAGCCCCCCACCCAGCCCCCCAGCCCAACCAACCTGTCTCGCTCCATCTCCACAGACTACAGCCAGTTGGGTGTGGGCTGCCTCCATTTGGAAGGTTGTGGGGAGGGCAGGAGGACCCTGGGTGCTTGACCCCAGCAGTGGCAAGTCCCAGTGAGTTAACTGGAGGGCAGGGTGGGGTCAGGGTAAGGCATCGGGGTGGCCGTGGGATTTGGGATGGATGGAGGTTGTGGCTGGCGTTCAGGCTCAGCTGGGGATTCGGGTCAGCACTGGCACTACTGTTGTGGTTGGGGCTGGGGTCCCAGGTGGGCCTTGGGCAGTACCCCCTGCACACACACAGCCCATCTTCCAAGGGTAAGGCCCACTGCTTCTGCGGGACCCAGGGCCTGAGGGCGACCCCAGAGGCTCCAAAGAGGGTCATCGAAGGACACACGAGGGCTTGGTGTCTGGTGCTGGGCCAGGAGGACTTGGGGGCCACATGTGCCCATGAACTGGGCATGGCCTCTGGCCCCTGCCAGGTCTTCCTTGCCAAGTGCCCCCCCACCCCTGCCCCCACCTGGCCTTGAGTCCCCCACTCGGCTTCCCTGCACAGGGGAGGCAGGACCCCACCTGGTCCAGCAGGTAGAGGGGTCTCCCCTGCACAGTGCTGCATCTGGTCTGGCCAGACCTAACCGTGCCTGAGTCACAGGGACTGATTGGCTGGTGGCTCTGTCCCTTTAGTGACAGCTGGGATCCCTCATGTAGGGCACATTTCCCAGGACCCTTAGGTGTCATGACCACTTCTCCAATAGCCTCAGGACCAGGGAGACTGGGGGTGCCCATCCTACTACCCTCTGAGCCCAACCACCATGCAGCCTGAGTCTGACCCTACTTGTGCTCCCCTGTGACCAGAACCAGTGTGCACGCTAGCCCAGGGGGCCTGGACCTGCAGCCGAGGCCAGCGTGGAGTGGGGAGGGAACCCAGGGGAGGGGGCTCTCGCACCCTTACTGGTATCCTCCCCTGTGGTCCCAGAAGCAGTTCCTCCTAGGGTCTCCCCTCAGTGAGGGAGTCTTCCCAAGGTCACGGGGCAAGTCAGTGGGGGCCTAGGGCTTGAAACTCAATTTCCCCAGAACCCACGGGGCTCCCCACCAACCATGGAGTGATCCCTGGAAGATTCCAGCTCCACTATGAGCTATGTGGCCTCAGGCAAGTCACCCCAACTCTCTGGGCTGAGGGTTCCCTCCATAAATTCTACACAACCACATAGGACCACACTCACAACCCACCTGGAACGATACACTCACCTGGGTCCACACCCACAGCCACAGCTCACCCCCACCCAGAGCTGGTGCACTCAACAATCCCCTTGGAAGGCTGGGCTTCACTGGGGGGGGGGCTGTCTCTTCCCCATCTATGTCCCCCTAGATGCCTAACACTCCTCTGAGGACAGCACTGTTGTCCCTTCCTTGGACCAGCACTGGCTAGGATGTAGAAGGAGCCACCAGAGGGCCTGGGGTAGTGGGGTTGGCAGAAATGACCAAGATCCCCACTGCCACCTTCCCTGGGGCCCCAGAGGGTCTGCACCCCCAGCCCATGGGCTCCAGCACCCCCCACCCCCCACCCCCGGCAGACTGAGGGAGCAGGCCCAGCCAGGGGTGATCTTTGCTGCCACCCAGCGGCTGCCAAGGGCAGCACGGCTGGGGCTGCAGGCCACCGCAGGGCCACCCAGGCACAGGGTGGGAGACAACCGGGGCCTCCAGGGACCAGCCTGCGGGGACAGAGCACTGGGCCTCGATAGTCGCCCCTGGCTGGACTGTGCACCTCGGGCCAAGCCCGAGGGCAACTGGGGACGGTGGGGACTGGAGGTCAGCCAGTTCTGGGCAGAACAGGACAGCACCCTCCCGGGACTGCCTGGGGCCATGCTGGCTCCACCAGGTCCAGCAAGAGAAGGCGAGCCTCCCACTGCCCCAGGTGTCCACCATCCAGCTCCTGCAGAGGGGGTTCTGGCCGGCCCTGGAGCACAGGGGTCCAGGAGAGCCCTGGAGCACGTGTGGACACCACAGGAACGAGCTTTAGGAACACACACTGAGGGCCAAGCTCGGGCCAGAACCTGCATTGGCACCAGGCTGCTGTCCCGAGGCTCCCCGTCTCTGCTGACTCTCCAGACCCAGGGGGCCATGCTCGAGAGTCCCTTCCTGTAAAGTGTCCAGAACACGCAAATCCACACTGACCACGCAGTCAGGCACACTGAGGGGGGCCGGTGTGACTGCCAAGGGCAGGGGGACACGGGGGCGCCCGTAGGCCGGGCAAGCGCACTATAGGCCTCCTTCAAACGGCCACAGCTGTTCTTACTGTAAGAACGGCACCTCAGAGTTTAAAAGAAGACGAGTTTGGATGTACCCATCTCCAATGAAAGATCACATCACTTTAAAATCACAATAATGGGGGCGCCTGGGTGGCTCAGTGGGTTAAAGCCTCTGCCTTCAGCTCAGGTCGTGATTCCAGGGTCCTGGGATTGAGCCCCGCATCGGGATCTCTGCTCAGCGGGGAGCCTGCTTCCCTTCCTCTTTCTCTGCCTGCCTCTCTGCCTACTTGTGATCTCTGTCAAATAAATAAAATCTTTCAAAAAAAAAAAAAAGAGGGCGCCTGGGTGGCTCGGTGGGTTGAGCCGCTGCCTTTGGCTCAGGTCATGATCTCAGGGTCCTGGGATCGAGTCCCGCATCGGGCTCTCTGCTCAGCAGGGAGCCTGCTTCCCTCTCTCTCTCTCTGCCTGCCTCTCTGTCTACTTGTGGTCTCTCTCTGTCAAATAAATAAATAAAATCTTAAAAATTAAAAAAAAAAAAAGAAAGAAAGAAAGATTTAAAATAAAATAAAATCACAATAATGTAACAGAGGATGGCTTGTGCCCCAAGGCTGCCACATCCACCCTGGCCCGGTGTCCTCAGCCCGCTGACCCATGGTGCCCAGGCGCCAGCAGCATGAGCCTCCCCGCATGGCCACACCCCTGTGGCCCACGGCAAGTGCAGCCATCATCCCTGTCCACAGGTGACACCTGATGCCCAGGCCTTCGAGTTCACCCCAGGCGCTGGCGACATGACTGCATCCTCTGCAGGTCGGGGACAGGGCCACGGGGTCTCGCCTGCCACTTAGCATCGTGGCTTTCTGCTCCCTGAGTGTGTGTCCAGGCAGGTGGGGAGCTCCTCCAGGAGGGGGTCCCACCTGCAGGGACTGGGGGGCTGACCAGGCTTGGGCCCAGGATGAACTACCCTACCCCATGGAGGGATACGCGTGAAGCTGGAGCTCAGAGGGCAGAAGGGGCTGCGGCAGAAGCTACCTGAACTGACACAAGGTCGTTCTTACATATGTCGGGGCCAACTTGCTGGAAACCAAAAATAAAGAGAAAATCTCAAAAGATTCCAGGAAAAACAAAACAAAACAGGACACATTACAGACAGGGAAAACAACGAAACCACTCTCACTTCTCGTGGAAAGCCAGCCAAGCCAGGAGGCAATGGACGGTTTCTTCAAAGGACAGGAAGGAAGAGACAAGCCAGAATCCTGGATCTGGGAGAATGAACCTTCAAAAATTAGGGGAAAAGGAATGTATTTTCAGGTACATGAAGGCTGACACAGCATTCCTGGTTACAACAAATGGTAAAGAAAAATTTTCAGGGGCACCTGGCTGGCTCAGTGAGTGGAGCATGAGACTCATGGTCTCAGAGTTGTTAAGTTTGAGCCCCACACTGGGTGTAGAGAAGACTTAAAAACATCTTTAAAAAAGGAAAAAAAGAAAAATTTCCAGGCTGAAGACAAATGATGCCTGAAGGAAACTCAAAGCCACTGGCAGGAAGGAAGGGCTGGCAAACATGGTGGCCAAAAGATAGGTGGGGCGTCTACACCATGAGGCCAAGGAGAATGTGAGCCGAAGTACCGCTACAGACACACAGCGTCAGCATGTACTTATGAAAGCTCGATGCAGGAGAGATGTGTAGTAATTTTAAACACAAGTGCAAGCACGAACCGCCAAGAGAGACAGACGAATCAGCCCCCAGAGCCTACCAGGCACCAGGACTCGATGCGTCCAGTAGACAGAACATTCTGTAAGGGTGTAGATCTGCATGGTAAATCCAGACCTAACAGACACATGCGCAATGCTGCACACATTTCCAGAATATACTTTCTTTTCGAGCACAAGTGGAATATCTATAAAAATTGGTCACGTTAGGACATAAAGTCTCAATAAATTTCTTACTATAACACAGGCGTTCAGTATAAACAGTAAAAAAAACTCCACAGACCCCCACGTCACAGCCTGCAGGGCGGCTGCTCTCGGAGGAGCAGACACTGACAAGTCGTGGTGAGGACGTGGGCAGACGGGAGCCCCGTGCACCGCCGCCATGGAAAACAGTGTGGAGGATCCAGGATGAGTCCAAGGTCCAGCTGTTCCACATCAGGGTGTGTTCCCTGGAGAATGGAGAGCAGGGTCTCAATGAGATGCTCACACCCCCACAATCATGGCAGTGTTAGGCCCCACAGCTGAGGCAGGGAGGCACGTGAGTATCCACGGGAGGATGGATGGATGGACAGTAGATGGATGGATGGATAAATGATGGACAAATGGAAGGATGGATGGATGGATAGAGAGATAGAAGGATGGCTGGATGGCTGGATGGACAGATGGATGGACAGTAGATGGATGGATGGATAGATGATGGACAAATGGAAGGATGGATAGAGAGACAAATGGATGGACAGATGGGTGGATGGATAGAGAGATAGAAGGATGGATGGGTGGGAGCGCCTGGGTGGCTCAGTGGGTTAAAGTCTCTGCCTTCGGCTCGGGTCATGATCCCAGGGTCCTGGGGCCGAGCCCCACATCAGGATCTGCTCAGTGGGGAGCCTGCTTCCCTCTCTCTCTCTCTGCCTGCTTCTCTGCCTACTTGTGATCTCTGTCAAATAAACGAATAAAATCTTTTTAAAAATCTTTTTTAAAAAATCTTTAAAAAAAAAAGGATGGGTGGATGGATGGATGGATGGATGGAAGGATGGATGGATGGATGGAAGGATGGATGGACAGATGGAGGACAGACAGTTGGACAGATAAAAGGATGGATGGACAGATGGATAAACAAAACAGACACACAACCCACACAATGGAACATTCTCCAGCCTTAAACAGGAGGGACATTCTGACACCTGCCCCCACAGGGATGGACCCTGAGGACACTGTGCTCAGTGCCATGAGCAGCCACAAAGGGACAACACTGTGTGACCCCACTTCTTTGAGTCCCCAGAGGAGTCAGATGATAGAGACAGTGTGGATGGTGGATGTCAGGCTGGGGGACGGGAAGAGATGGGGAGCTCGTGTTTCTTGGGGGCAGTTTGGGAAGAGAAAAAGTTCTGGAGGTGGGGGAGGCTGCTCACAACATTGTGAACATGACTGATGCCGCTGAATTGCTTACTTAAAAAGGTCACAGCGATAAATTTCATGTTGTGTGTATGTTGCTACAATGTAAACATTGGAGGTAGGGTCTTTAAAGCAGTGGTTCAGGTAAAATGAGGACACTGGGGTAGGCGCTAATCCAATTTGACTGCTGTCCTTATAAGAAAAGATTAGGACACACACACACAGAAAGATGACCACCTAAGGACACGGGAGAGGATGGCTGTCTCCACAGCACAGGGAGAGGCCTCAGAGGGAACCCACCCACCCACACTTGGATCTCAGACCCCCCAGCCCCCAGGGCTCTGAGAGAATCCATGTCCCCTGTGGCCATGGCCATTGTTTCAGCAGTCCTAGAAAACTCATATATAGACTGAAGAGGAACTATCATATGATCATCTCAATAGATGGATAAAAATAATAAAATTAGCATCTACTCACAATTTCGTGTAATTAGCAAACTAGGAATTAAATGGAACTTTCTGTATGAAAACTGCCCGGGGCCTCTCCAGCACTCCTCACACCTGCTCCGGCCACTCCTCAACGATGTGAGCCCCGGACGGGCCTGCCGGTGCCAGGCCCTTCAGATGCCACAGGGCCCTGTCCGCAGCAGACCTGGCCATCCGGCCCCGAGCATGCTGTGTGGGGTCAGCAGTGTCTGTAGTGAGCACAGCAAAGATTCCAGCTCCACCATGAGGATGCCGGCCTGCCAGACCACCGTGTGCGGCCCAGACCACACTGGAGACCCAGGAACGAGGGGAAAACCGGAGTGAGGACAAGTGCCTGCGGTCCTCTCATGAACACTCTTGACCGGGGAGCAGCAGCCTGGTCAGGAACCACAGAACACACTACAGGCTACATGCACACGCGTGTGTGTGCGGTCACAAGGGCAGAGCGGCAGGCCGGGCGTGTGTGCACGTGCCTGCGTGTGCCTCACTGCAACCCAAACCATCACACGTCTGCAGCCCTCACTACCTAAACCAATGCCACCAGCCCAAAAATTAATCCAAGGAGCTAAGAGAGAAGCAGGAGGAGCTGGGAATTCAGAAGCACTCCCCTAAATAACTCCCAAGTCAGAGAGTAAGTAGAAGTTGCCGGGGCGGGATTTACAGCCGTCCGGGAGAGAGAGGCCACACACCCGCGGAGCTGGCTTCGGGAGGGCCCGGTGGAGAATTCACAACCCTAAATGCTTTTACTACTGAGCAAGCAAGACTGATAATAAACACCGTAAACATTTGACATGAGGAGGGAAAACGGAACAATAAAGTAAATCCACGGGAGCAGGAGGGGTAAAGATAAAGGCGAATTAATGAATTGGAAACAAGAAAAATGGAAGAACTCATCAGTAAATCCAAGAGCCGGTCCTCAAAATAAAGAAACAAAATAAAGCAACCTCCAGCCAGAGAGTGGGAGAAGTGGGGCCACGAGGGCCACGCACAGGGAGGGGGAGGGGGGCAGAGGCGCAAAGTGACAAGCCAACACGTCAGATCTCGATGAAATGGGCCATTTTCTAAGACAATATAAATTAACAAAAGTAACTTAACAAGGCTTAAAGAAGCCATATCCACAGCTGCAGACAATTAGAAAAAGCATGTGACTGGACGTTGGGGGATTGGTTCAGGCTTCCTGTCTGACATGATGCCAGGGCTGAAATCGAGAGGACTTGGCCCCTACTGGGGGCCAAGGTCACAGGCACAGGGAGAGGGAGTGAGGGGCTTGGCTCCATGGGCTCACACCCCTGTGAGCGGACCAGGGCCTCCTCCCCCACTGTCTGGAGGGTGAGGATGAAGGCTGCAGGAGCCAGACCCTGCTTGCCCATGACCTTGAACTTGGGGCACAGTGGGAGCGCCCTGAACTTCTTCACACACACGGGAGGCTGTGCAGGCGGCAGGAGAGTAAGTGGGAAGGGTGCCTTCAGGGCCCACTGCCCAGGCGGGCCCAGCTGAGGCTCCCCAGGGCCCTGTGGGCTCCATCCCTGGTGCCCCAGTCCCCTCCAGCCACCTAGAAGGGCGGGCAGGGGAGCAGGGAGAGGAGGCTCTCAGAGGCCCACCCCGGGGGCTTCTCCACCATTGTGGCCACAGTGGTCAGTAGTTGGCCATCAGCAGCCCCTACCACCCTCATCCCTGCCCGTGTCCAATTCCATGTCAGGGTCACACTTGCGTATTTCTCGAGACTGGCCTCAAAAGTCAGCCTGTGCTGGTGCTTTCCACACAGGAAGGTGTTGAACCACAGCTTCTCGTCACACAGCATGGCCCGGGACCAGCCCTGGCGTCCCTCTCTTCTCCACTCACCTGTTGATGACCTTCTTCTAGGAACGTGTCCATTCCTTCCACGTCACTCATACCAGCCCCATTCTCCTCAAGGCCTGAGCAGCTCCTCCACCTACCGAGGACAACCTATCTGGCCCCCAGCCCTTCCCGGTGGAGCTCCCCACATCCCGTCTGGCAAAGCAGTCTCCTCAAGCTGCCTTCTCATCGCCTGCTCTCAGGATCGCGCTCCCACTTTTCCCTTTGGCTTTTCTCTTTCATTCCCCACAGTCGGGGGTCAGCAGATGACAGTGCAGGGATGAAATCGGGGAGCGGGGTAAGGACAGACACCACCTGCGCTCCTCAAAATCCAAAATACTTCCTTCCTTTCAAGGACATTTGCTGACCTCTGCCTCGTTCTTCATTTGGAAGCTAGGCTGGCTCACTTCCCACTCATTTTTTCTAATTTAATCATGTAGGCTTTAGATGTCCTTCCTTCTACAACCTAAGATATATTTAACAAGTTTTGGTATGTGTACCATTTTCAGGATCATTCAGTTCTAAGTATTGTCTAACCCATACGTTGATTTCTTCTTTGGTCAATGAGTTACATAAAGTGCATTTTTAAATTTCCTAAACACACGAGGTTTTGTTTGCTTTTTGTTGTTGGGGTATGGCAAGAAAACACAGTCTGTGTGATACGGGTGCCTGGAACTACACAGATATTTTCTTTCTGGCCTCCCCAGGGCCGAGTCCCAGCAGCACCCACCCCCTTGCTAGGGGCTCCACTGACAGGCTGGGGCTCACCCGCTGGGTGATCAAATCCTGTACATCCGTACTGTTTCCTCTGGAGTCCCCGTAACTGCTACAAGGGGATGAATAAAACCCTCCAGCTAGGTCGGATTTGTGGATTTCTGCTTGGAATTTTGTCAGGTTTTGTTGTAGCATGTAACTTCTGGAAATAGTTTGTAGGTTTCCCTTCGGCTCATGGGCTGTCTTTGTCCACCTTCAGATAGTGCATTAGGCAGGGCATCTGGACCCTTGTTCCCCCCAAGTCCCAGGCCACCCTGGAGCCCCCAGGCTACTCCCCTCCTGGAGCTGTGCATGCGGTGGAACCGATTTCCTGACAGTGCTGGTCCTTTGCCTCCCCAGGTCCTCGCCAGCACCCATCCCTCACCTCTCCAGGCCCATGCCAGCACCCGTCCCTCCTCCCCAGGCCCACACCAGTGCCTGTCCCTCACCTCCCCAGGCCTGTATTGGCGCCCCACAGTCATTTAGCAACATCTGCCAAACGAGCAAGACGGGGGACCCGAGACCTGGTTCTCTGATGTTTCCACAGAGGGGTCTGCATCTGTGTCCCTGGCCAGGTGTCAGGAGGCCATTGGGACCAGCATGGGGTCCTCCAGGGTCCTCCGGGGGGGGGGGTGTCCTCTTCCACCCAGAGGTCAGACAGGCAGGGGGTCACAACCCGTGCCTTCACAGAAGGTGAAAGCATCATCTCTCCCACTGGGTAGAAAGGCAAGAGCTGCAGACACCTGCCCCCGGCCACCACTGCCCTCTGTCACCTGGCTCCAGCCAGCAGGGAGGCAGAAAGTCTGCAGGGTCTGGGCACTGGCAGTCAGGCAGAGGTGGCCAGGGAAAACCCAGAACAAGGGATGAGAGCCCTGCACACAAAGGGAGCTAGTCCCATTGGCCCCAGCACTGCCCATCATGGCCAAGGCCCCTGGCCATGCCTCCTCCCTCAGAGTCTCCTGAGCCGCCTGGTGGGCAGGTGCATAGTCTGCCAGGACCACGGCCATGAGGGCCCTGTGCACAGGCCAGCAGATAGGTGGCTGGGGCTGTGGACAGGGGGCTCAGGGCCCACCCATCCCCAACAGCTGCCTTCCCTGGCCTGGTTTCTGGAGGTTGTTCAGCAGGCGACACTAAGGCCAAAGGGAGGGGGCAGGCACTGGCCCCAAGAGTGAGGCCAACCCTCAAGGTTGGGAGGGGTCTCTGGAGGAGTGTGGAGGGTGATGGATGAAGCCTTGGACAGAGGGTACAGGGAGCCTGGGCTGTGAGGGCAAGTGGAGGGGGGCTGCTGTCCAGCTTCTCAGCCAAGAGGCCCCATCTCCCACCTCCCAGCCTTAGCACCCTATCGGAAGCCAACAACCCCTGCGCTAGGAGGCCTGGAGTGGGTCCAGGGGAAGAGCAGGAGCCCTGGGGTGGGGGCAGCCCCAGATGAGGGGCTGCTTCCAGGAGGACTGAGCTGGGGAGCCCCTCCAAGCCAGCCCACCGCCCCACAGGAGGGGACACTGGGCTGATCCAGAATTGTACCCCGGGAGGGTCAGCACCAGGGATAGCAACCTTTCTCCATGGCACAGAGGATGAATGGCCCTGCCATGTCCACACTAGTGCCACTACAGGACCACTTACCTGGTCCAGCCCTCCCCTGCCAGCTCGATCCCGACTGCCCCCCGCCACAGAGCTAGACACCGACAAGCGGTTGGCACTCTCCCAGCCTGCTGGATGTGAGGAGCCCTCCACCCCGCCACCCCGCCTGCCCCAAAAGTCCCCAGTCTGGGGGCCACCTGGACATGCTCCCACCCACAGTCCATACCCTCTATCTCTGATGCTCTCCTGTCCTTTCCCAGCCCGGGACCCCCAGCCAGCAGCAGCCAAGGACTTACCTGGGAGGACCCTCTAGCAGCCCGGTACCCTTCCATGTTGTCCCCCCGAGGCCCCCTCCCATCTTCCCCCACCCGAGACCCAAGTCACATGCCCAACAAGAGCCTGCCTATGGGTCCCAGAGGCTCTCTGGGCCCCTCCCCCTCCTGCCTGGCGAGGTGCTGGCTCTGGGGACGCCGATGACACCCGTGGGCACCAGCATGACCCCAAAAGTTCCTTGGCATTGCAGGTGTCCTGCTGGCTTTGATCCCACTCCAGACCACACGTGGCCAAAGGTCTGCCAGCCCCAGAGGCCGCTGAGGACCAAGGGTGACTCGGTGTCCTGGGGCAGGGAGGACAGCTCTGCCACACCTGCATCATCTCTCTCTCCTCTTTGGGTTAAACCCGGACACCTCCCAACAGCTCCCATCCCCATCCCGTGCAGGCAACACCCCGGAGGAGCCCAGACGCCAGTGTTTTCTAAACTCCCCCATGGTTTGGGACGCCTGGGTGGCTCAGTGGATTAAACTCCCCCATGGTTGAGAGCCACTAACTGGACAAGTGGACTGTTCTAGAACAAAACACGGGCAGCTTTCTGCACCCATATGGCCAGAGCACAACTGCTACGACTCAGAGTGCCTGCTCCCTCAGGAGGCCCTCAAGGGAGCAAACAAGATGAACTGAGCACCCCCAGAGTCTCAGGGACCCTCAGACTGCAACCCAGGGTGGGAGGAAAAGAGTTCTTCCACAGTCATTGGAGAAACCATAATGGCCACTTCCGACTTCCGCGAATGCATGTGTCAGCCCCGGTGCAGTGGGACATATCCACACGGCCAGGTCAGTGGGCCAAAGGACCCCCCCCATCCTGCAGAGAACGGGCTAGCGGGCAGGCCCCAGAAAGCCCAGCGTCCTGCAGACCGGCACCTTCCATCTACATCTGCACCAGGGACCGTGGCCGCTGTGAATGGCTGTGACCTTGGGAAATGTTCTTTGGCGTGAATAAATCAAGAAAATGTCTCCAAAGGTTATCAGTGTTTTCTTTCACTACCACAAACCGTAACCCCTACTCAAACCTCCTGAGGTCAGTGTCTTGGGCATAAATCCCCCATTTCATTAAATGAAATCCCTGTGCTGTGTGAGACCCACAGGCTCGAGGCCCGACGGCTCTCAGCCAGAAACAAACGTGGGGAAGCAAACTCCTTTTATTGAAATCAGACCACCGTCCAAGCTCTGAAGAGCTGGCAGGAAACTGGCCGCGGTGGGCCAGGCAGCACCCACGGCCCCCCGTGCCCTGCATGGCAGGGATTTCAGAAAAGGGACACACGCCCACTCTACCATCAGCCCGCAGCTCCCATTTCATAGAACGCCCTTCCAAAAACTCATTCAAAATAGAGCAGCTTTCTCCAGAACTGTAACGGCCATAAAAATCCAAAATACTTCTTTAGGAAAGACTGGATAAAAATTATACCTATTGTTCAAAGTTCTGCGTAGCCCAGCTTCTGTCCGTTGCCAGCCCGGACCCCCGCCCCGCCCGCCTGGGGTCAGTTGCTCTCAATCTGCCCCAGGTCCAGCTCGCCACGGCCAGGAGGAAAGGCGCCCTCCTCCCCCACGCTATCCCCATCACTGGGGTCCCCGCCGCTGCCACCCTCACCCTCAGCGGCCACAGGCTCCCAAGAGGCCCAGGGGCCAGGGCCAGTGCAGCGGGGGCTGGGGTGCACGCTCCATGGGCTGGAGCCGGGCGTGACGACACCCATGAGGCCATGTGGGTCATACGGGGCCAGCTTCCCCTGGCTGTCATCCTCCTCTTCATCTTCATAATCAAGGGAGCAAAGGCTTTTTGAATTTTTTAAAGTCTGCAACAGAAAAGATACAGGCTTAAAGCATTTCCACAGGGTTACACGGGAGGCAGTGTCCCAGTGACCCAGGAACAGATCCCCACATTCACATAAAGCATCTTGGGTTCCCTGCATGTCACCCACATACCACATTCAAGCCTGCCCAGAGTGACAGGCCTCCAGTGCTGACCCAGGAAGCTGCACCACTGAGACCCACTCCCCAGATGGGTTGGCACTGCCTCCCCCAGCCCTCCAGCCAAATCTTCCCCGTGCTGTTAGAGACGGAGGCGCCCAGAGCCATCCTGTCCAACACCAGCGCTCTCCCCCAGCTGCAAACAGAGCCCTGCCCACTCAAGTGGCAGCCCCCCATCTCAGCTACTCCACTAGGGACCTAAGATCCAGCAGGCCCCCCAGCCCTGTTTAGGGTTCCTGACCCAGGAACTGGGAGCGTGTGCTGGCCTCCCCTTCGCCTAGCCACGGCCCACCTCCAGACCACACACAACAGCAGCCCCCTTGGCCCAGTCAGGCCCCCGTCTCCCCAACACCAACACCACCCCCTGGCCTCGCCCCAAACTCCCAGCCCTGCATTCTGGGGCAGCACCTGCATGGGGTCCACCGTGTGCAGACCCCTCAGATGGAGAAGCCTCCCACCTGCCCAGCTGTGACCTCAGCGACTCTGGGGTCAGGCTCCCCTCTGACCCGCCCCCACACAGGGGTCAGCACGTGATTCAGGGTCCCTGAAGGTCACCTGCAGCACACAGAGGGGGGGTGGGTCCTGGAGATGCAGCCACTCCGGCACTCTCACCGGGGTCCCGGCACCTACATCTGGGAGCCCAGAGCACAAGCCGAAACAATGCCACGCAGCCAAGTCCCAAACTTTCCAGAGCCGGGACCTGCCTCCTAACAGACCATCTCCTTGGCCAGAAAATTTCCTAGAAACAGTCCCACCATGAATTCAAGTAAATAAACACTTGCCCCTTAGGAGAGTAGAAATCCTCTTTGAAATCAGCACTTTTAAGGAAACTATTTGGGGGTGCCTGGGTGGCTCAGTGGATTAAAGCCTCTGCCTTCAGCTCAGGTCATGATCTCAGGGTCCTGAGATTGAACCCTGCATCGGGCTCTCTGCTCAGTGGTGAGCCTGCATCCTCCTCTCTCCCTCTCTGCCTGCCTCTCTGTCTACTTGTGATCTCTGTCAAATAAATACATAAAATATTAAAAAAAAAAAAAAAGGAAACTATTTGGCTCTAGGAAACAGCCAGACTTTCCTTGTTGTTCTATAATATTTAAGCCACAGAAAAGTAAAATTCTAACGATTCAATCCTTAAAGATGCAACTGGTCATACAGTCTGCTCACAGAACAAGGGCTCATGAAATAACTTCTTTATTCAAACTGAGGTGGATGTGACCGTGAGGGTCACTCCTTGACACGGCCTGTCTGCAGCCTGGCTGGGCTCTTGCCTGGCCCCCAACCCCATGGCACACACGCGAGCCAGCAGTGGCTGGACAGTGGCGGAAGGACCGCTGCAGAGAGGGCCTCTGTCGCTGGGCCGGGAGCCCACCCACGGGTGGCAGCTGGAAAGCGGCAGGCTCTGTGCATGGCCACTCAGGCTGCCTGGGAGATGTAGCGGCCGCTGATGAAGCCACACACGCAGAGCTATGACCCACATTCGGCATCAGCCGCGTGCCCAGGGTGCACCCCCACATAACACTGGGGACGACGGGCAGCCAGGCTATAAGGCCCCCTCGGGGTGGCTGGGGCCACATGGCCACATGTGACCCTCTGCCTGGACAGTCCCGCCACTGCTATCGTCACTCTAGTTTCAGGTCACCCACTGAAGCAGATGAACATAAACTATGTTTTTTCCAAAGTCGAACGTCAAGACTTTAATTATAAATGAGGGGTTCTCAATTTGAAAGGGTCCCCCAGCTTGTGTGCCATCTGCAGGGATGCCGCAGCCCCAGAGCCAAGCTCTGACCTCCTGGGGGTACGAGCCGGTGCCCAGTGCCTCCACCACCCCAAGCCAACGTCCCAGTGCCCGCTAAGCAGCGAGACTCTGAAGAGAAAAACAGAGAGGCACCCGTGAGCCATCCCAAGTTCCCTTCAAGGACTTTCCAGGACACAGCCAGCCCCATGGGCACCCACTGAGGCATCAAGCCGTCTCCAAACCACGGCCTGCGGACCTGCACTCCTGGACGGCACAGCCTCAGCCAAGGGTGGGAGCTCCTCGCGCCTCTGCTCAGCCAGACCAGACCCTGCCCATGGGGCCCACAGGGCCCCAGCCATCCTAAAGGCCAGGGCCAAGAAGGAGCCCCGGTTGTGGGGGCCCAGCTGCCTGCAGGCGCCTGGAGCCCAGCACCCACGAGCACTGGTCCAACCAGGGCTCCGGCTGTGGAGAGAGATAGAGACGCCCAGCAACAAAAAGCCCCACGTGGACCCACGTGGCAAACCCGAGTGCCGTCCTCGGCCAGCTGAGGGAGGAGGCTGGCCTGGCTCAAGCCACAGAGGCCTGCCGGGCTTTGAAGGTCCACATCACACACGGGGTGTACACCAGCAGGTGCACGTGTGTGCAGGGGTGCTGAGTGTGTCTGAGTGTGCTGGGTGAGAGAGGTGGAATGAGGAAGCTGGCTGGGAAGCAATGGGATCCCTCGACCCTGCCCCCACTTACGGGCCAGCACAGGGGTGGGGACGGTCCAGGACACCAAGGACTGGTGGGTCTCAGCCTGGGGGAGGGACAACATGGGCAAACAGATGCCTAGCGGACATCTACACCCTGAGCACAGAGTCCCATCAGCTCCCAGCCTGCCCTGGTGGGGACCGGATGTGTTCTCCATGGAACCTGACCCCACAGCAAACTCAGAGATGGGCGCTCCCAGCATGTGGGAGACTCAGGTCACCCCCAAAAACCTCAGGCCAGAGGGCCACACCCACAAGACAGAGCGTCTGGTCCAAAACCCAACTGACATGAAGTGTCACAGAATATCCGTGGCCTCTAACAGGGAAGACAAGTAAGGCTGGAAACCAGAGAGGACAGTATGGAGGAGCAGGCAGTACAGGGGTGAGAAATAGCCCCAAACCCAAATCCACTGCCAGCATCCCCAGAGACAGGGCTCCAGACCTGAAGCAGGACAAGCAGGGAATCCATGGCCTACAGGAGCCCCGACGTCTGGACAGCTGGGGTCCTGGAGGCTGCGGGCACCAAGGCAGGGAGGGCCAGTGAATGTGCACGCTGACCCAATCCCCCATCCCACAATCCAGGAAACTACCTGATGCAGCCCCGCACACAGCACTGTCCACAAAACAGACACACCAGGTCTGTCACCCAGAAGCCCCAGAGTGCGGAGGGCAAAGAGGAAGTCCGAGCCACGCCACCTGCCTCGCAGCAACGCTGGCCCAGAAGGCAGCCAGCAGTGCCCCCTGAGCCCAAAGGAACCGCTCCACGGAGAACAGGACAGAAATACTTTTGGATTCACACAGTCTCCCAAACCTCCCCCACTGGCAGGCTCCACCCAAGAAGCTGCTCCCCCAAATAACACCACAGCAAGGAAAGGTACCCACATGTGTGGAGAGGGCCAGTGCAGAGCTGGACGACACACACACCTGGACACCTCCCACCCACACCACCCACAGAGCACGAGCTGGGCTGCCTGGGGCCTCTGGGGACGCTCCCGTCACCACTCAAAGATCTGTGCTGACCCCACAGGAGAAGCCTGCAGTGGCCTGATGGGCACCCACTCCCACAACCTTCCCCCCACCTCATGCCCAGGAGCTGCACATTCCCAGTGCCCCAGCCATTGGGCCTGTGTGTCCCACACTGTGCTTGACCTGGCGCCCATGCCTGACCCTAGCAACTGCTCTGGACCCTGGTGCCCACACCTGACCCCACCATCGACATCTGACCCTTAAGCCCACAGCCCACACCTGACACATGACCCTGGTGCCCACACCTGACCCCGGTGCCCACACCTAACTCCAGTACCCACACCTGACACCTAACCCCGGCGCCCACCTCTGACCCCAGCACTGACTGTAAAGTGGGGACCAGAGTGTGACCCTGGGCCTGCTGTCACCACAAGGATAACAACGTCCTCTGCCCATAGAGCGGTGCAGTGCTCATAGCCTCACCTCCCACCTAACTGTAAGTAACAAAATAACCTGCTAACGGAGCAAGGAAAGGAGAAAAATTAAAGGACAGCAGATGTGACACCCCGACGCTAAGGCATAAATGAAAGGATCAAGTTTTCAGACAGACTCGCACATGGGGCAGGAACAGCCCCTAAGCAGACAGAGGACAAGCCCCACACTGCAGGCGTCCTGACACAGCCCGGCCTGCCCACCCCAAATGCCAGTGGGTAGCACAGGAAGGCCCCCCCGCCGCCCCGTGCACACACATGCGCCGACACACCTTGCTGGCTGTGCCTCGTGGAGAGTGGTGACAGTTGCAGACCCGCACATTCTCCAGCGCCCCTTCTGCTGCAAGCCCCCAGGGAGTGCCGCAGCAAGCCTGCTGGAGCAGACAAGACGTGACCCCAGCCACAGGATGGCAAGCTGAGTCCCTGACTCTCAGGCCGTGGATGCCATGGTCTGTTTAGTAAGTTCCAGGTCTCCAGTAACCACAACAGCCTGAAGAACCAGGGGTCCCTGCGCCTGCAGGACCCACTCACCCATGTGTCCCCGGGCAGCCCCCCACCAGCCACCCCTACGCTGCCTGATCCAGAGGACGGGGTCTCCCTCCTCCGCCCTGCAGGGGCTCAGGCCTCTGCCCACCCTTGTCTAGGCGGGCATGGAAAGTCCATGAACACCCCCGCGTGTTCAACCCCAGGCCACCCACTGCTTGCCGGCTGTGTTCTCTTTCACAACTGTCTCGTTCAACAACCTATCCAGGGACTTTAGGATGAGATGCCACGAGTCACCACCCAGCTGTCCACTCAGACCGTGAGTTGGTTCCCTTGTCCTCATGAGGGGACCCTCACGAAGTCACAGCTAGAGTCCCTGCCAAAACCCCTAAAGGACTACGTGTAAAAAAAATAAAGACAGGAACCAATATCATAGATAACAAACTGATAGAAAGCCACAGGTGACAAATAAGCTACCGCACGTGCCACACATGCCACGTGCCACAGACTGGCACATGGCTCCAGGCAGCGGAAGTGTGTGCATTCCCCTGTCTGCCCCACCCTGACTATACCCGCCCTCCTCGGGGGCTGAGTCTGCCATGGAGGCCACGCTGACCCAGAGGCAGGGAGCCACACGTCCGTCCGAGTCACAGGCTGGAGCAGCTCTGTGATCACGCCATAGATGGCTCAGAATGTCCTGCACATCAAAAAGCCTTCTGAAAACACACAATTTCATAAAAACAAAGGCAAAAACAAAACAAAAAACAAAAAAACCCCAGCACCTGTTCCTATACTCGGCTGGAACCATGACTATCTGCACATTTTCTATAATGATGTTTTAATTTCAACTTTGAAACCTAACTTTGCCAATAAAAATTAAAAACTCTCTACATTTTTCTGTGGAGACGGTCGCTTACCCAGAACAAGGATTAGCCAGTGTCCCCTCCTCGCTGACCAAAGCCAAGCCTCAGGCCCTGCTGGGCCCAGAGGAGGGCGGCCCGGAGCCAAGCCTCAGGGGCCACTGGGTGACCCTACCATGTGGCCACTGTAGGGGGCAGGGCAGTGGGCTGCTCAGCCATCCAGTGCTGGCCTGCAGTCAAAGGCCCCACATTCTTACCCGCCCCCAACCCTCCCGCCCCCGGCTTCAAGTCAAGGCACAGAAGTGGCCTGCTGATGTCAGGAGCATCAAACCATGGCACACGCAGGAAGGATGCGAGAGCCACTGAGAAGCTCCTGTGCCTGCTCATAGCCACACCTTCACGTGGACAACAGACGCGTCTGAAGGCGGGCCCCGGGACAGCCATCCAAACCCTGCCATGCCCTGCCTCAGTTTCCCCCATGGTGCTTTGCCCAGGCCGGTTCTGAGAAGCCTTGTGTACATGCGAAACCTCAAGAGAAGGGAACATTCAGGGTCTCCAGCCACAAACCTGAGAGGATGTGCCCACTTCCCACAACTGGCAACATGCTTCTTAGAGGGGACCCCCTGCCCCCAGCAGCAAAGCACATCAGGGTGCACAAGATATCAGGGCACACATGTGGCCCCTGGCAACGCTTGGGGCCTCTGCACCCCCAGCGGCAGCCAGAGGGCGGCGGCCTATGCCCACCTCCCATGCACGCCCCCCCAGAGCCCAGCAGACCCTGTCCGCCCCACAAGCGCCTCACAAAGCCTGGCAGCCCCTGCCCATGCATGTGTGCCCCCGGACCCCAGCAGCCCCCGCCTGCCCCCACACATACCCCAGCCACCCCCAGAGCCTGGCGGCCCCTACCCACCTCCCACGCATGCCCCCAGCAGCCCCCCCCCAGCCACCTACACACTTCCTGTCCTCCAGTGCTCAAGGGTCACATCCACACTTCCAAAAGTGTTTTTAAGTTTCCTGCTCCCTTCCGTTACGTTGACCACAAATGAGTGTCCATCCCACTTGTAGGAGACATCTAGGTGAACACTGCACCCAAGAGAAACCCATAGGTCTTGCCCAAAACATCAGAGTCACCAAACCTGGCCACTTAGCCCTTAACAGATCAGCTGTTGCTTCCACCTCTTTGTCCGGTTAAGACAACCGACCTTCCCAGATTCCTGCTGACACAGCAAGAAGTATGGGTTTAGCCTTTGGCCATTCCTGGTTCCTACCACCTAAACCCTTGGAACTTCCTGAGTGATGGGGTGAGTGGTGTCTTTTGTGATTCGTAACGAGCCCCATTCAACTACACCTGGGTTTACACTAACATAACCCCTGGGGACTCCTAGCCTGCTTTGGGATGGGGCAGTGGACAGAATGACCACGCCAGGCTTAGTGGGTTGGACTTCAAGTCCCCCACCCCCACCCCCAGGGACGGAGAGGGGATAGAGAGGTGGTCCATTTCAGTGGCCAGCGATCTCAAAAGTCGCATCTGGGCAGTGGAGGCTCCATAAAACACCCCTGGCACAGGGGATGGAGGGGAGCGGGAGGGCTCCCAGATTGGGGAGCACGTCTGGGGACTGGGCGGGTGGGAGCTCTGCGCCCCCTGCCCCTCACCTCACCCTGTGTGTCTCTCTGGTCTGGATGATCCTGAGCTGTGTCCTTCATGATAAATGGGTCATGAGTTAGTACAGGTGCTTCCGCAGTTCTGCGAGCCTGAGCAGGAGGTCGTGGGAACCCTGATTTATAGACGGTGGGTGGGAGGTACAGGAGGCATCTGAAGCAGGGGTGGTCTTGTGAGCCTGAGCCCTCAGCCTGCAAGGTCTGCACTCATGGCAGCCAGTGTCAGAGGGGCGCCAACTGTCAGACCCCTGTCGGCATCTGCAGACCAGAGACCTATGGGCGGGAGGCTGCATGCCCGGCACCAGAGGCGGTGTAAGTGGAAACACGGGCTGACAGTGTGCCCTGACCATGAACGGCACACTAGAGACCATAACCAGGGGCAGCCGGGAGCTGGGGAGGGACGGGGCTGCAGCAGGACCGATGGCTGGGCTCAGTGCTGGCCTCCATCCCCCAGGTCACCATGGGACATGTCCATCAGCTACCACAACGGCTCACGACGCCTCTATCTGTTTACGTTTAATTACTCAAAACATCAGAAATAAAAGAGACAGCTACCCACGCACCAAACATTTTAAAAGCCCTAAAAGATACAATGAGCAACTTTGTGCCCCAAATTGACACCTTAAATGCAATGCCACTTCCCAGAAACACGTCAATTCAGGAAGCCCCGGCAGACTGCCCCAGAGACATGGCATGTGCGGTCCGCTCAACTCAACACACACCCCAGGCCCAGATGGCATCCCAGTGAGCCCCCAGCAAACAGCACGTGATGGCTGGGAAGTGGCTCATCTGGCGCATTGAGCTGGCGGGGGACACAGCCCCACGGAGCGAGAGCGAATGGGGGACAGAGCAGAGCCGCCCCGCTGAGCATGAAACCGCGTGGGCTCCGTGAAGGCTGCTACACAGGTGAAGCAAGCCAACAGGATAGTGAGGCTGGGGACTCAGGCAGAGGGGCTCTCCAATCCAGGGTCCAGCACAGGGGACCTCGAGGATGCGGGGGCAGGGGACACCCAGCAATCTACCAACAAAGACAGAAAATATTTTAGAAAGACAAGCAGGGCACCTGGGGCTCAGTTGGTTGAGCGTCTGACTCTCGGTTTTGGCTCAGGTCAGGATTTCGGGGTGTGAGATTGAGCCCCAAGTCAGGCTCTGAGCTCAGCAGGGGCATCTGCTGGAGATTCTCTCTTCTTTTCCCTCTGCCCCTCCATACCCGCCCCCATACCCCTCACGTGCTCGTGCTCTCTTGTTTGCGCTCTAAAAAGACAGACAAGCAGGCTTCACATCTCCTGGGCTTTGTTTCCTTGGGGCTGCTGGGTTCAGCTCCCCACCCAACGCTGCACCCTGCCCTCCTGCTTCTAGCCGCCCTGCCCCCCTGCCTGCTGAACCCCACTTAGGTCTGCTCCGTCCTGCCCCCCAGCTCACCGCTCTGCTCCGCGGCTCCCCACACCGGAAGGTGGTCATGGCCATCCCGCTCCAGGGAGGGCAGGGGCCCCAAGAGCCATGGGGACACGTGGGGCCAGGACCCTGACACATTTACACGCATAAGCACACACACACACACACACACACACGTACACAGACATGCACACACACACGCACAAGCACACACATGCACACAGGGTGAGCACCCCACCCAGGCAGGCAGGCGGCATGGCCACAGAAGCTGGTGCAGGGGACATGGCAGCCTCAGGCCCTGCCAGGCCCAGAGCGCGTCCCCAGGCCACCGGGCTCCCGCAGAGGGGCGGAGACTACCGGACCAGTGCCACCAGCCAAGCACACAGGAAACAAGACGAGCCTCACCCGGGTCATTTTCAGAAAGTCCAAGGACGGGCGTGGCCAGCGAGCACGCTCTTCTCGCCGGCGCCGCCATCTCCTCCCGACGAGCACACAGGGCTGTGAGCGACACCGGAGCAGGCCCAGCCGCCGGCCCAGCTCGGGTGTGGACGAGCGGCTGCTGCTGGTGGACGGCAGGGCTGTGCCCAGTCCCACCAGGTGCTCCTGGGACAGGGACAGGCGGCGCCGCCAGGAGGGGCACGGGGCGCCCTCACAGCCGTCTGTGTGGCCGCTGCTGGCCCAGGGCGGCTGGGGTGCGGGGGGTGAGGTGGGGCCGGGCCCCAGGCTTTCCTGCGGGGTGGCGCTCCCGCCGCTGTGGCACCGCCTCTTGGACACCGGCGTCCAGACCTTGGAGCCTCCGGGGCGCCAGGGGGAGCGGCAGCGGGCCAGCCCATCCGGCTCTGACAGCGAGCGGCAGTGGCGCTTGGTTGGTGGGGCCAAAGGGGGCCCTGCGCTCTCCCTGAGGTCTGTGGCGCTCACGGCCCCCAGGCCTGCGTCGGGGCCCTGTGTGCCCGTGACCGTCTGACTCCCGACAGGCTGTCTGCCACCTAAGACCTTCCAGGGGCGCCTGTCTTCTGAGGAAACACAAAAGAGAAGAGATGGGTGAGCAGGGGACCAGGCACGGTCTATGCCAGGCCCTGAGGCCCCGGCTCAGCTGGGGACGTGGCCAGACACGAAGCCTCAAGCCATGCGGACACCAGGGGACATGGCATCTCGGGCCCAGACCCACCTGCATTTCCCGGGGCAGCTCAGCCCGGGAGCCGGCCTCACTTTTCCAAGGAAGACACCTGTCAACAAGACCAGCTAGTCATTCCCTGAAAATGACCGGAGCACGCTTTCGTCCTTTCATTTCATGGAAAGACTTGCCCGGTGTCATCTTCCCTGTCTCCATCCACATCTTCCTCCAGTGTGCAACCTCACCTGCAAGATCCGCCAGGCCGCTGCTTCCTGGCAGCTGGGGCCCCTCCCCTCCTCTCCGGGAGGCAGCTCTCAGCTTCCAGGACCTCAAGGCATGGCCACGGCACACGGCAGCAGGGACCACGCATGGGGCCAGAGACCCCCCACCCCTAGCCTCCACATGCTCACATCCCACAGCTACCAGCCTCCCACAAGACTCAAGTGTCCGGGGTCAGCGCTCCACACCTGGCAGACCCACAAGTGAGCACCCACCATGTGAGCACAGGGGCTCCCTCCGCCCACCAGGCCCCAATGCCCCAGGAGGAGCCCACCCACCCCAGCCCTTCTTCAGACTCTCCTTCACACACACCGAGGGCCCAGAGCCCAGATGCACCCACCAGGGCGGCAGTCGAAAGCTTTGCAGCTCCCTGAGCCCCACTGGGGGCAGAGTCAGGTGAGTGGTCTCCCGGGACTCCTCATATGGAGGCAAGGTGCACCACAACACCCTGACTCCCACTGACCTGGCCAATAATCAATTCGGCAGCCCCCACCACTGCGGCCACTCGCAGTCACTACCAGCTAGGGACCTGGACATGGAGGCAGTGGGGCCCAAGAGAGCAGGACAGGACCCCTGCAGGGAAAGGCAGGGGCCAAGGCCCTGGGGTGACCCTAGGCAGCAAAGAGGCAGGGTCAGACCCCTGGAAATGCCTGTTGAGGACTGGCCCCGTGTGCAGGATGGACTCCCACTGAGGACACAGAGCCAAGGGCCTGGTGCTGGGCTCACACTCCTACCTCTACCAGATCACAAAAGAATTTGGTAAACAACCTTCACTTCAGTAGTCGAGAGCCACGTAACACAGCGCCCTTGCTGGTGGCCTCTGAGTGCCGCCCAGCACCCATGGTGAGCAGGGCCGGCCGAGGGAGGACAGGCACTTGAGTCAGAGCCCAGCTAACAGGCTTCACCACAGCCCGCAACCCAGAGCCGAGGTTAGTGAGAGCAGAGGGCAACAGGCTCTGCACACACTCACTTACACAGTCACACAGGGTGGATTTTAGATGGTCGGGGGGCGCATGCACTGGCAGGGGGCTGAGCCCCAACGCAAACTGATGGCCCAGCGTGGGCCACATGGGAGATGCACACGCCTCCGAGGTGCACCAGATCCCTCCCTGTTCTCCCTTCAGTGGCCACAGGGCCCCAGAGGGCGGGCCTCTCCAGGAGGGCCTGGCCTGGCAGAGGGAGAGACCCAGCCGCACTCTGACCTACAGCCCAGCAGGGAGAGGCCTGCTGTTGGTGACGTTCCCCGGCAGCAACAGGAGACACACCACCCATGGGCTTTTGCTGCGGAAGTCAGTACCACACCCCAGCTCCACATCTCATGCCCTCTGCACACCGTCCCCTGCCCGTGGCCACAGAAGCCCAGGAAGACGGGTCTGGGCTTTGGAACACTTACTTACCATCGCTCTCAAAAGGGAACAAATGACCACTGTTGTTCAGTGCCCCAGCAGAATGCTGAAAGTGACAAGAAAAGCCAGTATGAACACCATGGACAGATGCCGAGTACACAGCAACACCAAGTCAAAGCTGATGTGATGGTCTCATCTCGGCAACCCCTTCTATCTTTCCCCAACACTGTCTTTTTGGCAATGAAAAAGAAAAGGAGGGGTGCCTGGGTGGGTTGGGCCTCGGACTTTGGCTCAGGTCATGATCTCAGGGTCCTGGGATCAAGCCCCGCATCAGGCTCTCTGCTCAGCAGGGAGCCTTCTTCCCCCTCCCTCTGCCTGCCTCTCTGCCTACTTGTGATTTCTCTGTCAAATAAATAAATAAAATCTTTAAAAAAAAGAAAGAAAGAAAGAAAGAAAGAAGAAAAGCATGGACCCCAGAATACCTTTTTTTCTTAATCAAGATTCTTAAAAGCCAACAACACTTAACTGAGGGAAGATCAAAAGCCACGTGCATGCCCCCGTGTGCTCTAGCAGATAGTGCAACCTCCCACAGCCAGGGCCATCCTCAAGGCCTCCCCACGCAGGCCCTCTCCCACGCATACCAGCCCCCAGGCCAGGCCCTAAAGGCAGTGGGGTCTCCCTGGAGCCCGCAAAGCTCTGTGTCTCGGCTGCAATCTTCCCTGTGGCACCAGAGGGGCTGCCTGGCAGGTCAGTAATGCTTGCCTGGGTCTGTCTGCTCTTCTGGGCTCTCCCCACCTGGCCCAGAGGCACCATCGTCGTCCGGCCGGGTCCCCAGGGCAAGCCCCTGGTGCTGTGGGGACATAGAACCATCCGGTGGGGTCCTGGAGCTGCCCAACGGGTTCTGCCTTTCCACCTCCATGAGCAGGAAACCTCTCCCGAGGCCAGGAGAGGGGTCAGGGGTCTAAGGGGTCAGGCCCTGCGACCTTTGAACTGGTGCTAAATTAGAAGGAGATCCTTGCTGATTCTCATAAAGGGATAGAGGTCATTCAGGACCCAGAAAAAGTGCTCATCAACAGCCAGCCTTGGCAAAGACACATGCTGTTCTGGGGCCAGGCCCGCATCACCAAGCAGGGCTACAAAGACCTGGAGAGACCTGGCCGACCAGAGGAGGACGAGGGGACCAGCAGTTCTACAGACCTGAGACCCAGGTCAGGCGGCACAAGGAGGAAGCAGCTCTCTAACTTCCAGGAAGTAGTCAACACAGAAGCCAGTCATTTACACCATCAGGAATCATACCTCTCTATGACTACAAATCCTCCCCAGGGACCTGCAGCTCCCACAGAGTGCTCCCAAGGCCCTCCCAGCACCCCAGCACCCCCACAGCACCCCCCAAGGCCCTCCCAGCACCCCAGAACCCCACAGTACCCCCAAGGCTCTCCCAGCACCCAGCACCCCCAAAGTATCCTCCAAGCCCCTCCCAATCCCCCAACACCCCAAGGCCCTCCCAGCACCCCCAAAGTATCCCCCAAGGCCCTCCCAGCACCTCAATACCCCTGCAGCACTTCCAAGGCCCTCCCAGCACCCCAGACCCCCACAGCACCCCCAAGGCCCTCCCAGCATCCAGCACCCCCACAGAGTCCCCCAAGGCTCTCCCAGTCCCCCAGGACCCCCACAGTGCCCCCCAAGGCTCTCCCAGCACCCCCACAGTGGCCCCCAAGGCCCTCCCAGTCCCCCAGCACCTCCAAGGCCCTCCCAGCACCCCAGCACCCCCCCACAGCTACCCCCATGGCCCTCCTAGATCCCCCTGTGCCCCACAGCATCCCCCATGGCCCTCCCAGAGCCCCCATCCACCATGCCCCCCGCCGCAAGCTGGACTGGCCAGCCACTGTCCCCCAGGTGAGCACCAGGCACAAGCACTTTCCGAGGGCTGTCATCCCCACACACAACAGGAAACCTGAACAGAAGCACTGTCTGTCAAGGAAAGGTGCCAGTGGCTCTCACGCAAGGGGCCCAGGCTCTAGCCCAGTGTGAAGGTGCAGCAGCCACGTGGGGCAGCCAGAGGGCATGGGCTTTGTGGGTTGCGCCTGTGCTGGGGAGCGGGGCAGGGCCGGCCCCGGGCCTTTCTGTGGAAGGACAGCTGCAGCGGCATGGGCCTCCACGTCCAGAATGGGTCTGTACACCCTACTTCATGCTGTTTTTGACCAGACAAGGCCGCCTCCAAACATGCCCACCAGGACGCCAGGGGCCACGAAACCACAGGCTGGCACCGAGGCAGGCCCAGCCCCACCACACCTGCCACGACGCCGTCCACCAGAGCCCAGGGTCAGCCCATGCAGCCCACGGCCGGCAGTCCACTCCCCTGAGCATCCTTGACAGAGGCAGGACAGCTCCTCTGTGTAAGCCTCGGTCTCCCCACCTGGGCCAGGGTGAGAGTGGGACACACACATGGGGTAGCTCCTGGGCTATGTGAGAGCACAGAACCTACCAACTGATGGTGGATAGAGGACTGCCATTTCCAGAAAGGGTGCAAGAAAGAAAACCCACCCTTAGCCTGGCCTCATCTCACACACTACTTGGCTCCAGGGAGAGTACAGTTTTCAAGCTAAAGGAAAACAGATGCTTCTAGAAGAAAACAGGAGAATATCTTCAAGCCCCAGGGTAGCAAAGATTTCTTAAGTGAGATACAAACACGCTAACTTAAACGGATGCTTCCATCTACACTGAAATCAGAATTTCTGTTCACTGAAAGTCACCTGTGACAAAGCAAACCACAAGACAGGAGAAAATATTTGCAAACAGGAATCCAAGAAAAGGCTCATAGCAGAATTGTATCAATGACTTCCCATAGACCAGTAAAAAAAAGGCACACGACCCAACAGGAAAATGGCCAAAGACCTAAGTCACTCACAACTGGCCACTGAGCAGAACAAGAGGCACGATCTCCCTCGTCATCTGGGGAAAGCAGGCAGAGCCTGGGGACACGGCGCCAGGCGTGACCAGGGCACTGTGGACAGAACCAGCCCCTGGGGACCGTACATGGGCCGCTCAGCAACATCTGTCTCAGCAGCCAGAGCCTGGGAAGGGCCCAAACGTCCACTGACAGCAGGACAGAGACCGCACTGCAGAGGAAGGACAGAAGCACCAACAACCATCCACATGACGAGTCTCCCGAGTTCCCACCAGGGAAAGAAGCCGGACTCGAAAAGGACAGGCCGCACAGCCCAGATGACCCAGGATGGGCTAGGCCACATGAGCCCCCAGAAGGTCGGAACCCATCTGGGTGGTGGAGGCAGCATTACCCGTGTGCACAGCCAGCAAACCTCACCCAACAGGACAGCAGAGCCCATGTCACGCTCCACCATGTGCAAAGTCTGTCTCACTAAAAAACGAATTTTCCACGAAAGGTTTTTGAAAGCCAAACTCCCCACCATCCAAGCCCGTACCTGTGCAGCTGGGCACGTGGCTTGTGGACAGCCCACACCACAGCTGGCAGTACTAGACCCCTGAACGCCCACCCCCACAGCACCCCAGCTCACGACCCTCCTCCTCGGCCCCGACACCCCACAACACGCACCCCCAACCCCCCTCGCTGCCCCTGCAGCCTCACGCAGCGCCCTGCACTCCCAGACCCCGCCGTGGCCATAGGCCATACACGAATGAAGCCCAGAAGCTATAGCTCACCCAAGAGCCGCAGGGTCCAGCTCCATAAGCACCGCGGGGTTTTCACCAGAGCTGTGACCACCCTACAGCGGGCAAACGGTACACCCTCACGTGAGTGCCCCTCATCCCCACGGACCCCAAAACCACCCGGACACAACTCTGGGCGCCGTGAGGAGCAAAACAAGCTTCTCCCCAAAGGTCATGGAATTGGTGCAGACAATCCTTGAATGACAAGCCACGGAGGTGGAAGAGCCTGGCTGGAGGGAACAGGTGTGTCCACAGCGGGTCCACAGGAGAGAGCGGTGGACCCTCGGGGAACAGAGTTCGCACTCTGTCTGCACTGCCCCACACAACAGCCAGCAGCCACAGGCTGAGACTGAAATCCGAACTTCAATTACACAAAACACTCCCAGCTCCCCATCACCCCAGCCACATCGTGGGGCTCAGTAACCCCATGCTTTAAGTAGCCACACACTGGGCCAGCAGGGAGCATTCCCATCACCACAGACTATGGCCCTGGATGGAGCTGCCCCAGGTTCCCCATCCACACTCATGGGGACAGACAGCATTTGCTGACATAACCCAGAGCACCAGCTATGGAAAACACCAGAAACCTGAGACAGAGTCCTGTCTGGGCAGAGGATGGGACAGTGGGAACCGGACACAAACTCATGTGTTTCTAGGCCTTTTTGGTCACAGTTAGACTAGCCTCTGTCCCCCAAGAGTCACAGAGGCAAAGCAAGAAGAGCTGACTCCCCCCCCCCCCATGTTCAGAAGGCTTTATAAGAGACTAGGGGCTTTGGCGGGAAGTGGGAATGCACCTGAGGCCAGAGAAAAAGGAAGATAAAACAAAGGAACTACCCCCACTGAATGGGTGAGGACAGAGTGGCCATGCGGTCGACCAAACACCCACGAGGAGGCACTAAGCACAGCATGGCCAGGCGCACAGAGCACTCCGCACATCTGTATTGACTGAACCATGCTACACAGGGGCACTGACCCTCGAGACACATGTCAGCTCTCCATCTGACAGGGCAGAGACCCTCAAATGGATCAAGCCCTCGAGACTGGACAAGGTGCCCCCACTAGGCCTTCCGTTCCCACCACCTGCTCCTGACCACGCAGCAGGTGGCAGTACTCAGGAAGGGATGAGTGAGTGACCAGAGCGGCACATGGCTGGAGAGACAAAGGCACCGAGTGTTTAGTGATTTCCAATTTTATTTACAAGTATCCTGAATTTTAGTTTTAAAACAAATGATTCAATTTTTGGAAAACTTTTCAGTGCCCTTAGAACAAGTGGAGTGTTCTTCAACGATAAATTTCACGAAACCTAAACACAGATCAGACATTTCTGTAATGAGAACCTGGTGTCCAAACTGAGATCTGTCGTAAGTGTAAAGTACACACTAGGTTTCAGAGACTTTGTTTTTAAAATGTAAACTTTTGGGAAGGGCGCCGAGGACCAGTCAGGGGGAAGGAAGAGTCCTGTGAAGAGATGGTTCTGGGACAACTAGGATCCACACACAAGAGAACGAAACTGGACCCCTACCTCACACCACACACTACAAGTAGCTCAAAGGGATCAAACACCTGAATGTAAGAGCTAAAAATATACAACTGATAGAGGAAAACAGAAGAGTAAATCTTCATGACCTTGGATTTAGCCAAGGATTCTTAGATACAACACGAAAAGCACAGGCACCAAAAGGAAAAAGAGATCAGTTGGACTTCGATAAAATAAAGCTTTTGTGCTTCAGAGAACACCATCAAGAAAGACATCCACAGAACAGAACAATGTTTTTTCAAATCACATATCTGATTATGGATCAGAATATATAAAGAATCCTAGGGACGCCTGGGTGGCTCAGTTGGTTAAGCAGCTGCCTTCGGCTCAGGTCATGATCCCAGCGTCCTGGGATTGAGTCCCGCATCGGGCTCCTTGCTCGGCAGGGAGCCTGCTTCTCCCTCTGCCTCTGCCTGCCACTCTGTCTGCCTGTGCTTGCTCTCTCTCTCTCTCTCTGACAAATAAACAAAATCTTCAAAAAAAAAAAAAAAAAAAAAGAATCCTAACAACTCAAAAATTAAAAAATAGGCAACCCAGTTTTTCAATGGGCAAAAGACTTGAAGACCTATTTCTTCAAAGACAATCCACCGATGGCCAGAGGGCACGAGAAAAGGGTGAGCATCTATTACTCGGGAGGGAAGCGCAGATCAAACCACAAGGAGACAGCAGCTGTCAGGGTGGCTGGAGTCAGACAGTGGGATGGCTGCAGTTGTTAAGGAGGATGAGGAGACTGAGGACTCTCGGTGCACAATGGTGTGATCGCTGCAGGAAAGAGCTCGGTTTCTCAGGGTAAACAAAGTCACAACACATCCCACAAGTCCCACTCCTGGACATAGCCCAAGAGAAACAAAGATACCTGTACACAACCATTTACGGCAGTGGTGCTGGTAACTGCCGCCAAGCAGAAGCGACCCAGATGTCCACCAACCGACAAACGGACAGACAGAATGCAGTCTATCCAAGGGGACTCTGGCCGCACCCGGCAGAGCTGTCCTGGAGGTCCTCCTGGGAGGAGAGGCCGCCAATGCACCGCCTGCTGTGGGAGCCACTGGCCACGTCGAGACACAGGGCACCTGACGTGTGTCTAGTGCAAACAAGAAATAGCATGTTGTGTTTAATTTTAATTAGCTTTAATTTCAATTTAAAAAGCCACATGGGTCAGGGGCTGTCACATGGGGCAGCCTGGCTCTTACCAGCCATCTGTGCAACACACCGGGGACAGGAGACACCCGAAAAGACGTCTATAGAGACACACACAGAAACAGTCCGAGAAGAACAGTCTAGAACTCACTGTGAGACAACCGCAGGCGGGCTGTGGGGGACGGCACAGACAGGACAAGAGGCCAGGGCCTGACAGTGCCGACCTCAAGGTCTCTAACGCTCTACTCTTACCTGTGTTCTGATTTTGCCATGAAAATACGAATGTTAGCCACCTTCAAAAACTTGCATTTCTATTCCTAGACAACAAATTGGCTTTTTAAACTGTCAACTTGTCTCCGTGAACGTTAGAAGTACCATGCACTGAGATGCACGCAGGCAGCATGAGGGGGCAGTCCCCAGGTAAATCACTGACCGCCGGGGACCCTGACAAGTTCTGCAGAGTTGACCGCACCGGCCTTACTAAAGCCCAATGTCAAACGTGACAGAGACAACAGACTTCTGGCTTGAAAAGACAGGACCACTCGTGCCTTTCACTGCCTATAAATTACATCTGTTTTTTTTTTAAAGTGAACAGTTAAAAACAGCAGGTTTCTATAAACAAAGCATCAGCAAATGTGGGCAGAAACCCTGCAAATGCAGGGACCAGCCTCCCCAGGAGGTCGGACAAAGGCCTACCGGTAACAAGGCAATTCTCTTCCATTGGGAACTGACACCAAGTAAATCTATTTGCGTCATGATGGGAAGACTCACAGGTAAAATTTGTTTCGCTATCGCCCTCTCTCTAAACAAACACCTGCGTGCAGAGCCTGTGGACCCACAGCTCGTAGCCCCGACCCCACAGTGGCCCTGACCCCACAGCGGCCTCCCTGGGCCACAGTTCACTCCACACACACCAAACCTCCATTTCCAACAGCAAAATGGCTGCTGTAGATTTCATCTTGGGGACAGGAAAGGCCTGTGCTCCTGTTTCAGGAAGAAAGACCTACCACATAATTAACAAGCTATCTATCTCATCAAAATCACATGTCTTGGGGCACCTGGGTGGCTCAGTGGGTTAAAGCCTCCGCCTTCGGCTCAGGTCATGATCTCAGGGTCCTGGGATGGAGCCCCATATCATGGTCTCTGCTCAGCAGGAGCCTGCTTCCTCCTCTCTCTGCCTGCCTCTCTGCCTACCTGTGATCTCTGTCTGTCAAATAAATAAATAAAATCTTAAAAAAAAAAAAAAACCCACACGGCTTGAGGAAACACACAGATCGCCCCCAAGGGCAGAGAACGGAGCCGGGAGCGCCACGGGCTGACCATGTGGGCCCTCCTCCTGCGTAGGGCACTCCCAGCAGCCCTTCTCTCCCACAGAGGGGTGACATGTTCCCCAAACGTGGTAGGTCCAGCCATGTCCACTCCTCCATGGGGGCCCTGCAGGCCCGATCTGTCACCCATCTCCCCAGCAAAGCCACACAGCACCTGGTCGCCAGCTCCCGGCCACACCGTCTGAAGGGCATGTGACCATCGGACACCATGTGTGATGTGCTACAGCCTGGCTTTCAGTCACTGTCCAGGAAACAGTCACTGCGCTGAGCACAGGGGAGGGTGAGAACATGCACACGGCGTGCCGCCAGAATCCCATTAGGGCCCCGAGCTCCAGGCCGGAGAGCCACACCCCACAAAAGCCCCTGGGTGCCCCTAAACCCCCAGGCTGCAGACACAGGCCAACCCCCCCGGCCCTGGCACTTCCATCCGCAGCACTGAGACTCGGAACCTCACAACCACCCACAGTGACACTGATGGTGATGGTGACAGTGGGCCATGAGCAGAGGCCTGGAGACCCAGCTTCCTGCCGCCACAGGGAGCCCTGACTCGCAGCCCAGCCGCAACAACAGCACTCTGGGCACCTGGCATCAGCAAGACTGTTCAAGGCCTCTGAGCACCGTGTGGGCTGCACACCCAGCCACCTCGACCCGCACCTACAGCCCAACCCAGACAGTCCTGAAGGTCGCACTCATGCGACCCTGGAAAACCAGCTCCACCTACACGAACCTCAAGCCAGGTAAGGAAGCTGTGGGGGTGGATCGAGAGAGAGGCCATCGGAAGGGATGGCACCAGCATGAGGGGCATCAGGGTGCAGGCACCGCGTGCTCAGAGATGTGTGATGGGTACGGAGAGCTGCGTGCTGCACACTCAGGACTGGCACACCTCCAGGACTTGAGTGGACATTCACTAAAAGCTGGGATTTGTTTTTAATGAGGCTAAAAACCCACCATGAGGGCGCTGAGATGTGGGGCTGCGTGTGCACAGCATGGCCCCAGGACTCAGCCCCATCCAGCCCTCCTCCCACCACGTCCCCACAGACCTTGGCTGCACAGTCCAGCCCAGTCAGTCACCCCCAGACCGCTGGCGGGGCACAGGGTCCTGCCTGTGGCCGTCACAGCCAGCTTACCAGGCTGGCATTGTAGCTCTTGTGGGCAAGATCATCCAGGCTCTGGTTCTGCAGCTTCTCAGTAATGAATGTCACCATGGTCAGGAGCCCGTGTAGGTACCGAGGGGCCCTGGGGGGCACAACAGCAAGCTTCAGGAGGCCTGGGCCACTGCTGGGTCAGAGCTGACCCTCCGGATGGATTTCCGCTTTACAGAGGAGGGATCCATTTCCAGGGACTCTTCAGGATTCTGTGTTTGTGGGGAAGAGAGAGAAGTGATTATGTGCAGAACCACTGGGTCGATGCTCCTACTCTATGCTGAGTACTTTGTGTGCAGAATATTTCTGTTATCTCCGGCTGATAAAAACCCTCTTGCTTCACAACCACCGTACAAGTGCCCAGAAACCACTAAAAGCGCCGTTCTGGTCGAAGGACGGTACGTTACATGCACAGCTGAGGTCCAGTGCTCCCGAAGCCCCAAGGAAAGCAGCCCTGAAGGCCAACCTGCCTCCCCCAACCACCCCAGCAGATAGAGCAGACAGTGGTGGAGGGGAGACGTGGGGAAGATGGGCAGGAGCAGGAAGCCACAGCCTACCCCAAGAACCAGCTGCTTGAGAACTAACTACTGAACCCCCACGCACCACTGTCCCCCAAGCGGCTACACAGCCCTCCCCCAGTCCATCCAGCTGGCCCCATGTGGGAGGCCACAGGGGGTACAGGGCCCGCCCCAGGCCCTGCAGTGGGGAGGCTGTAGGGGCGGCTGGGGGGGCCCTCCAAGCCCACGAGTGGGCACTCACGCTGCACCTGGGACCTGGTTGCCCACAGACACCAGCAGGGGGAGACCCCTGAGCCCCTGTGCAGCCTGCCACCCACTCGCCATCCCCAGCTTTCACCCTTCTCAGAGGCCCACTGCTGAGCGTGAGTAGGGCCACCTGCCTCGGAAGCCATGGAGAGCGCCAGCCTGACAGGAGGGCCCCAGCCACCCAGAGGAAACAGCATCGGTCCTGCCCTCAGAGGGAGAAGGCACCCAGTCCACAGAATAAGATCAGAATGCCCTTAAAAACAAGTATTCAGGGGTGCCTGGGTGGCTCTGTGGGTTAAAGCCTCTGTGTTCGGCTCAGGTCATGATCCCAGGGTCCTGGGATCTAGCCCAGCATAGGGCTCTCTGCTCAATGGGGAGCCTGCTTCCCCCCCTCTCTCTGCCTGCCTCTCTGCCTACTTGTGATCTGTCTGTCAAATAAATAAAATAAAAAATAAAAAAAAAACAAGTATTTAAAGAAAAATGAAAAGAGATCTCAGAAATTAAGAAATGAGAACAGTGACAGAAGATAATCTCCAGGGAGCCAATTCAGAGCCTGCCCCATCCCCACACCTGCACCACTCACCCACGGTCCCCTGGGCAGGACCCACCGAGCCCACAAGCTGGCCTGGCTCTCTCTGCCTCTCCCCACAAATTCTCCCAGAGCCCCAACTCAGAACCTCCCTCCCAGGACAGGGGCACTACCAGGGGCCCTCCAGGCCAACCAGCTCTGCTGCAATTACACCCACCCACAAGGGCCAAGACCCTACCTTCCAACTCCTGTGCCCGCCAAGCCCAGCACTCAGGGGCTCTCCCAGCCTCCCATCTGACCCTCTGAGTGGACACGGCATGTGCAACTCTGGAAAAACTACAGCAGCCACAGCAAAACTTGAAGAAACTATAACATCACCAGCTTTTCACTGGAAAACCAGGTCACGCATCCCTTGGGGAGACCACTGGTTTCCAGGGCTGGGGCATGGACAGAGGCCCCAGGGGTCTTGGGCACCAGGAAGCCAGGATACGTGCAGAGAATGGGGCCAGGGCTCCCAGACGTAAGTGCTCTGCTCTACAGAATGAAGTGAGAACCCAGGAATCTGACATGAACAGCTGGGAAAGATCCATAAGTAGCGGAGGGAAGCTGGTCCCACACGCAGGGTGCAGACCAAGGAATGCAGACGGAAGGACGGATTGTCTTTACTTAGGTCAGTGTGTAACCAACACCTCACGCTGCTTCAGGCAAGAGTCATCCGTGAACGCCACCCTAGTGTTCTCACATGGTGTCCAAGCCTCCCCCAACAAGATACTGGCTAATGACACAGAGGGAACTGGTCTTGCGTCCACAGAGATGGCAGACGGCACCTGGAACAGTGGAATAGGCAGTCCCGTGGATGGGTGACCGCGTGTGGCATGCGGTCGGGACACAGCTGCCGCCTGCACCCAGGGGTTCTACCCGGACTGAGGAAATGCCCGACAGACCCACACAAGGTAAAGGGCACAAAGGAACTGGTCAGTGTTCTCCCACAGTGTCAGGGGCACGAAACACAGGAGTGGGGCACGGGCCAGCCTGGAGGGGACAGAGGGGACCTGATGACCTCCCCCAACTCCTGCCCCAGTTAGAGAGCGGGCTCCAGGGCAGACACCGCAATGTGAAGGAGCCCCACAGATGGGAGACCAGCACACGCTCCCCAGACAGTCCTGCTCGGGCGCCTGTCAGACAAGAGCAGGGGCCCCGGCTGGCACAGTCCATGGCGACAGCAAACACAGCTATATCACAACTCTCAACGGAGGTTCAAAAGAACAGAATAAAACAAAGTGCGCAGTGTCCAAATGCAAGGGCTGGCCAGCGTGACCTTGGCGAGTGGAGGCCACAGTGGGGCACAGGGTGCACCTGCGTGTGGAAGGGATGGCACCGGGCAGCTGGCGGCACCTTCCAGAGGCCACCAAGATGGGGAAGGAGGGCTGGGCATGCAAGTTTCATTTCCTGTGAGAAGAAATGCATAGTATCGGGTGGCCTTTTGGGCATGCGCCGCACCCACAGGGGATACCAAGGCCCCCCTGAGATGCCTGAAACCACAGACGGTACCAAACCCTACAGATGCCATCAACCCCTGAACAATACGGTCTGAACTGCACAGGCCCACTTACGGGGGGCTTTTCATCCATAAACACAGGACAGCACTGGAAGTGTCTCTTCCTTACAATTTTAATAGCATTTCCTTTTCCCCAGCTTACTTGATTGCAAAAACACAGCACGCAAGAGATGGGAACACACAGACGGGTGCTCCTGAACGGTTCATGCCATCAGTAACACTTGCAGACACCAGGAGTTCATCAGCAGGCAAGTTTTGAGGGGTTCCTAAGTTCTATGTGGATTTTCGACACCCCAACCCCTGTATTGTTCAAGGGCTAACTGTATTATGTTTTCTCCTACGCATGCGTACTTGTGATGAAGTTAATTCACACGTTGCCACAGCAAGAGATTAACAAGAATAACAATATACTAGCACAAGGGTAATGTATACTGCGATACAAGTATGAGTGTGGTCTCTCTCTCTCTCTCAAAATGTCCTGCAATCATCCTTCTTGTGATAACGTGAGGTAATAAAGTGCCCACATTTTATCATGAGGGGCGCCCGGGGGGCTCAGTCAGTTGAGCAGCTGACTCCTGGTTTCAGCTCAGATCATGATCTCAGGGTCTGAGATCTAGCTGCATGGGGCTCCATGCTCAGCCGGGGTCTGCGCCAGTGTCTCTTTCTCTGCCCTTCCCCCTCACTCTCTAAAAAATGTAAAAAATAAGAACTAACGTAGTTGCCCATGTGAGATGGAGGAAGAGCATGACATGGGTATCGTGACCTAGTGTCAGGCTACCGTTGACCTTCTGGCCACAGTCAGGAGGAGGATCACCACCCTCTGGACCGCGCTGACAGTGAGCGACTGAAACCACGAAGGCAAAGCCACGGCTTGGGGGAACCACTGGGTATGCACTGAAATCTGAGTGTAGTAGCTTCCTGGGGCTGCCGGGAACTGGAGGCCAGAGGTGGGAAGTCGAGATGTGGGCAGGGTTGGCTCCTCTGGGCACCCCACAGGAGATGGGTTCCCTGCCTCTCCCCCAGCTCCTGGTTGTGGCCAGTAATGCCTGTGCCCTCAGCTTGCAGCTGCCCCACATGTTCCCACAGCCCTCTTCCTGTATGTCCTGTACCCACATCCCTTCTTTTAAGGACACCCCTACTCTAAAGCAGTAGGTGGCCTCACCTTAATTTATATCTTAATTATATCTGCAAAGACCTAGTTCTAAATAGATTATATGCACAGGTCCTATTGAATCTTTCTTTTGGGGGACACAATTCAATCCACAATGCCAAGCCAGCTCCCTGTATAAGAGATGGAACCATCAGGATGGAACGTCATGGTAACAAAGCCTAGCACACAGTCACAGCAGAGAGAGCCAGGGATGGAGCCACTCAGGACAGTTCTCTGGCCCTGAGGGAATGCACGGCCTGCAGCAAAAGCAAGAGACAAGCAAAACAAAGCCAGGTGGGGGCAGGTGCAAGTAGTAGGGAAGCTGGTGTGGGGGCTCAGAGAAGAAAGCCAAGACTGAGACTGAGCAGGTGCCGCTAGGAAACAGGGGCAAAGCCAGGACTCTGGGCACTGAGACCAGACACAGGCAGGCCAGAAGCCAGGGACCAGGTGAGAAGACCGGTCGGACAGAGAGGTGAAAGGTGGGGGATGAGGACTCCGCAGGCGCCACCAGGACTGACAGAGGACATGTGTCTGGGCTCACGGGCACCTCTGGGAGCACAAATGACCAGACCTCTCCTATAGCTCTTGCACAAGCCCGGGATGCCCTCCTCCCCTAACCAACACAGTGAGGGCCAGAGACTCCCCACCTTCCACCTCCAAACCTCCCAGAACAGCTGTCTGAACACTCCATCGAGCCACCACGGACACTATCATGTCCCCATAAATAGCACTCCTGGCTGAGCTTGCACAGGGGAGTCGCTCCCCAATGTTAACAACCCACCTTTTCTCACATGCCATGTCCCTGCCCAATACAAACTCCTCCCCAGAAGAATAAAACTCGAAAAACAACTCAGCCCTTCCATACCCCCAGCCTCCACCCAGGTGAGGGGGGCCACCCCCCGGCCCGGAACTGCACTGATCTGGCAGCTTTCAGTGTGGGGGGTTGCCGGGGGGGGTGCCCACACCCCGTCCCCCTCCCTGGATGCCTGCGGGGCTCACAGGGTCTTCTTTCTCCCCGAGTCAGGGGTCAGAAAACTCACAAGGGCACATGGGGCGGGGTCTTCCTAATGGGATTTGCTGGCGTCACTGTGGAGTGCTGCCCACCCACACCCCTGGTCTGTTTCTGGACCAGCTGGTGGTTGGACGCAGGACGCTAGGGCTGGCTCTCCCTTGCCTTCAGTCTCTGCCACTCTGCTGCTGCTGCTGACCGGCTTCCAGGAGTGGCCCCCTACCTCATGCTGCAAGCCTTCCAGGGACATGCTTTATCTCAAAAGCCCTGGGAGTGTGCCCACCGAGGACCCACAAGGACCTGCTGCATATGTATGAGTTGCCTGTGCCAGCCTCCCCTGGCTCCCTGGCCTCCGCGGCTACCCAGCCCCAGCTTCTCCGCTCCCTGCACTGGACCATCTCTCTCCCTCAGTCCTCTCTGCCCATCCTGGCTTCTGCTTTCAGGCTGGTGGCTTCCTCCATGCCTGTCATCTCTGCCTTCAGCTCACGCTGAGAGGGGCCCTGCGCGACCTGGTCTCATGGCAGGATGACCAGGGCCATGCCCCTTCAGGAGGCCAGCAGCAGCAGGCTATCCCATACGGAAACTTGCAGAATAAAGGAACCTGCAGGCCGCCTGGGGGCTTAGTCGGATGAGCGTCCAATTCTTGGATTCGGCTCAGGTTATGGCCTCAGGGCCTTGAAGTCAAACCCTAAGTCCGGCTCTGTGCTCAGCGGGGGAGTCAGCTTGACTCTCCCTCTGCCCCTCGCCCACTGGTGTTTACACTCTCTCTCCCTCCAATAAATAAATCTAGTAAAATCTTTAACAATATGTATAAAATAAGCAAACCCAGGAGCTTGCATTGACAGCCAGCCGCCAGAGCCCCAGGAGCCTGGTATGTGGATCCAGCCGGCTCCACAAGCAGTCGCTCAGCCTCCCAAGTCCCAGGCAGAGGCCTGGCTGGCCCGCAACCTGAAGCCCTGCCCTGGTCACGAGTCAGACCCCTGAGCTCAAACCTGGGTCCTGGACGAGACAGGCCAGCTCCTCCATGCTGCTTTCCGGAGCATGAACCGGGAGAACAGCTCTAAGTTCCCAGTCAGTGTGCTGTGTCCAAAGCCTGCCACACTGCACATGCTCAGCAAGTGTCCTCAGTCACAGGAAGCGTCCCCAGGAACGAAAGGCCAGAGCCGGGCCCTTTACCCAGCCCAGAATCACCAAGTGCCCAAGATGGTTTCCACGGAAAACCATAGGAAGTAGGCCCACCAACACTGTGAGACGAAGCACGTTCCAGACTCCAGGGGCACCATGTGGACTCCCCACCACGCAGCTCACGCAGGACAACCAAGTCCAGGTCTTGGACTGTCCTTCAAGGAGTACCCAGGCAACCACATGGCCTGGCTGGACGTTCGTTATGAACCAGCCCTCAGTACCATGTGGGTCTGAGCACGTGACTGCGGATTCTTTGGTACAGCTCCCACAAGAAAGCAGACTTCAACTTGCCCTTCAACGGGGACTTCCAAGACTTGGGTGGGAGAGGCCCTCCCACCTCCTGGCTCTTGCAGGATGCGTCCCAAGGCTGCTGCGCTCGTGGAGACCAAGAGCCCCAGGGGCCCCGCTGCTCAAGCCTTCCCAGCCCAGGTACCGGAGGCAAGGGGGATGCCCGCAAGGAGACGCTTGGGCCCCAGCCAGCACTGGACCAACCTGCACATGCCCCCTTTCCCCCAGCAAAGACAGTCAGACCAGCTGTTGAGAATTCTGGACCCCTGAGCCTGTGAGCAACAGTTAAGTGGTTCCTGTTGTCTGAAGCCACCACTTCTGGAGGCTTGGCTAATGCTGCCACACAACTAACAAAGCCAGATGGGGCCAAACACCCCTCTGGCGTGAAGGAGGCGGGCCTCAGCACCATTCCTGTATCACACAGAGGCTGGGGACCAAGGGGAAGGGGCCACGTCCTTACATGCACACTCCTGGGTACAAGCCACAAGGGATAGCCACAGCAGACCACCAGAATCACTCAACTGTTTTCCCTTGGTGGAGCCTGGGGTCCAGCTCCACTGGAGGGGTCCGTACCTTTCCTAACAGGGCATGCTTAGGGGCCATACTCAGTAGCTCCTGGAAAACCTTAAGGCAAAGCCCTGTGCTGGCCCCACAAAGCTGGTGCTACTGAAACACATGACATCTTTTTGAAGAGACTTCAAAACAAAAAGACCAGCATCACCCGTCCTGATGAACCAATAGCTAATATTAACACCTGCTACTAGACAGTTTGGAGAGCCACACGTGGGGTTTAAAGGTGCAAAGAAGGGGTACCTGGGGGGGCTCAGTCAGTTGGGTGTTGGGCTCCTGGCTTTGGCTCAGGTCAGGATCTCAGGGTCGTGAGGTCAAGCTCCGCCTCGGGATCCTTGCCAAGCATGCAGTCTGCTTGGGCTTCTCTCTCTCCCTCTCTGGCCCGGCCCCATTGCTTGCACTCCCTCTCTCTCTCTCCCCCTCAAATAAATAAATACATTTAAAGGTGCACCAAAACCACATCCGCAAGTCAACAAAGAAACTCACATCGTAAACTAGATCATCTTTGCTCCCCCGACTACTATGGGGAAAGTATAGCACACTGAAGAAAAACGCACTTCATTCTGAGAGGAAGGACATATGGCGGGCTCTGGTGGGCGGGAAGGAAGACTGACTTCAGCCCTGCTGGGCTCCCCCAAGCAGGGGACCGCACCTCCCTGGACCTACCTTTCTGCACTGAAAACGGTAAAGACTCACACACTTCATGAGGCCACAAGGAATCAAATGCCATAACATACGTGAATATGCCCAAGTCCCTGGGACATGTTTAAAATGGTGGCCACTCATAACAGAGGCTCAAAAGATTGTGAGTCGGGGCACCTGGGTGGCTCAGTGGTTAGGCCTCTGCCTTCAGCTCAGGTCATGATCTCAGGGTCCTGGGATCGAGTCCCACATTGGGCTCTCTGCTCTACAGGGAGGCTGCTTCCTCCTCTCTCTCTCTCTCTCTGCTTGCCTCTCTGCCCACTTGTGATCTCTCTCTGTCAAATAAATAAAATATAAAAAAAAAAAAAAAAAAAAAAAAGATTGTGAGTCAACTTTCCTTGGAGAAACATTACTGCAGAAAAAGCCAAAGGGATTTCTATAAAAATTTCAACTTCCTTTAAAAAAAAAAAAAATTTGAGGGCCCTTGGGTGGCTCTGTCAGTTGGGCAACTGCCTTTGGGGGGGTTTGTGATCCTGGGGTCCTGGGATCCAGCTCCGTGTGGGGCTCCCTACTGAGTGGGGAGTCTGCTTCTCCCTCTCCTGCTGCTGCTCCCCCCAACTTGTGCTTGCTCTCTCCTGGGCTCTCTCTCAAATAAATAAATAAAATCTTTCACAAAAATAAAATAACTTTTTAAAAAGTTTGTTTCAAGGGTGCCTGGGTGGCTCAATGGGTTAAAGCCTCTGCCTTCAGCTCAGGTCATGATCCCAGGGCCCTGAGATGGAGCCCCATATGGGGCTCTCTGCTCAGCCGGGAGCCTGCTTCCCCGCCCTCTCTCTGCCTACTTGTGATCTCCGTCTGTCAAATAAATAAATAAAATATTTTTTTTTAAATTTTAAATATATTTTTAAAAATTTTTTTAAAAGTTTGTTTCAAATGTTTGCAAGGCGCCTGTGAAAAACGTCTGTGTTCCCTTGAATGTTTTATCAGTAAATAGACGCCCATTCCCCGTGCACATAAGCGCGCACGAGCCATGCATGTGACTAGGTAAGAGCCCCAGATGTCCACTTTTTAAAAAATGACGATAATTTTGGTGTTTCCTCCATCCCATACTTGCAGGAGCCATCCCAACGGCTCTCTGGCTCTCTTTTCTACGGCCCGCGCACCCAACCTCAGTCGAGAGAACCCCGGGCAGAATGTTAGGACGGCCCGTTGACACCGCTCGCTCCCACCGCCATCGTGGCACCCTCCTGGGGTCACCCCAGAGCCCAACAGAGGGCCCGAGCCGCACAACCGCGGAGCAGGCTCAGGTGCCAGGGCCCAGCCACGAAGGGCCGGACGAGGGGCTGCAGGTGGGGCTCCCTCCGCGAACCGCGGTCTGGACCCCGCACACACGGACGCAGCTGAGGGAGAAGCCAAGGCGTCTATATGTCCACTCTCCTGCTCCTCCAGCGACCGGCCACGCAATCCCGGACCTGCTCCCCTGGGGACACGCCGGACCCGCGCGGCGCCGGAGCGCTGGGGCAGCGGCAGAATCTATGCCGTGTCCAGCGTCGTGCACGGGAGCCCGCGGCCCGATGAACCGCCGTCCGCAGCTCGCGGCGCTCGGAGACCGCCCTGCAGCCGGCTCCACATGAGCCACAAAGGGCATCCTGGAGCCCGCGAGCCCGGCCCTAACCCCAGCAGAAGCGCCGCGCCCGCCGAAGCCGCGGAAGGCCGGCCTCCCCCGGACCCGCCGGCTGTCCGGCCCGGCCGCCCGCCCGCCTGCTCCGACCACGGGACGACACCGCGCGCCGGAGAACCGGAACCCCCGCTGACTCGGCCCCTGCAGCCGGCGCGGCGGGACACCCCAAGCCGGGTCCAGAGCTCCGGGGCGCCCCCCCGCCGCGCCCCCCGAGTCCAGCCGCGAAAGCGCTCGTGCGCGCGCCGACAGACGCGGGGACCGTCCAGCCCCAGTTCACGCGCGGCCCCGCGCGGGGCACGCGCACCCGGTCGGGGCGTCACGGGCCGACGCCGGGCGGCGTACCTGACGGCGGCCGAGCGGCCGTGGCCACAGCTGGACCGGCGGAGCGCGGGAGGCGCGGGCCCCGCAGGCCGCGTCCCTCCAGCGAGGAGCCGGGCGCCTCAGCAGCGTCGGAACACAACCGCGGCCGGCGCCCCGCCCCCTCCGGCCCCGCTCATTGGCCGCCGCGGCCGCCGCCGCGCCCGTCAGCCGGCCCTAGCCGAGCCTTCCCCTCCGCGGCGACGCGCGCACGGGGGCGGGCCCTGCGCCGGTGCGTGGGCGCGGCCTCTCGGCGTCCCGCCCGCAACTCCGCCCACCGTCGGCCCTGTCGGGAGCGCGCATCCATGGCGGGCTACGGGAGGGCGCGTGCGCCGCCTGACCCCGCCCCCCCGTCGGAGCTCCGCCCACTGCGCACAATGGCTTGCGGGGGAAGTGATGTCCTGGTACCTCGCCACAAAAGCTGGCAGCGGCCGTCACCTGCGGCGGCAGCGGCAGTGGGGGGTGCCTGGCCACGGCCGGCGTGAAGGGTCATTTAGGGTCCCCACTCCCGGGCCGTACGCCGGGCTGGTCGGGCGTGCAGGCGGTGACCTTGGCAGGGGCGGCTGCAGCCGGCCTGCGATCCGCTGTGTGACCTTGGGCAAGGAGCTTGTCCTCTCGGGTCTCCCTCCGGATTGGCCTGGTGTGTCCGGCAGGGCGGTGGGAGCCGGCTGTGTGCGCCGGTGCCCGAGCACCGTGGTGGTCCAGGGCTCCTCCCGGGCAGGGAGAGAGGAGGCCCTCCGGCCCTCCTGAGCACCGCCGCCCGCTGTGACCCGACCTCCGGGGTGGGGGTTGGTCCCTGTCCCTGCCGCAGAGGCCGCCCTGCCGGCTCAGGCTCGTCGCGCACGCGCGTTCCTGGCTGGCTGCACTACACTCTGGGCCCGCAGAGGTCGTTAGGGACCATGTGACCCGGGGCTCCGCAATGTGAGGTCCTGAGCTTTGCCGGGGGGATAGTGAGGGGGTGTACTGAGAGGGGCCAGATGGGTGCTCACCCGGCCTGGGGATAGGGCATGAAGTGGGGAGGGGGCCTATTTTTAGGTAGAAAAGGGAGTGGTACTTGAAGACACCCAGAGGATGGGACAGCAGGGTAGGGTAAGGCGAGGTTTCAGGGATGCGGCTCCCAGACACCAGGCGGGGCCCCCTCCCCACGGTCTGAGAAGGACTCTGGAGCCAAGCCAGCTGTGGCCAGGACTGGAGGGAAGGATGCAGCCTGTGGCAGTCTGGATGAGCAGGAGTACCTGCGGGGCTGGTGCAGGAACCCAGCCAGCCACATAGGCATGAGGGCAGGTGCTCAGGTCTTTACTGCTGTCCCTGTAGGCCCTCCAAGAGTCCATCCATACTAGCCAAGACAAGTGGCTCTGTGACCCAGGCTGGAGCAGGACCCGACACCTGGGAGCACCTGTTCCAGGAAAGGGGAGCTGGGTTTTCTTTCCTAGCCTACCTGAACCAGTGACAGTCTCAAGTCACCAAGGGCACCTTTGTGCTTATCAAAAGGCTTGTGACTGGTAAATTTTATCCACTTGCCTCTCTCAGCCTTGACTGGGACAGTTCCCGAAGGCTTCCAGTGGAAGAGATACCGTCTGCCACATCACAGTAACGTCTTTGATCAAGCTGGTTGTGAGATGGTGTGAGATCATTCCAAACCCTCCTGCAGCCAGAGGTGAAGCTGCGGGGACAGAGTAGCAGACCAGAGGTCACCACCGGGGTTCAGTGCTCACATGTGGGAGGGTCAGACCAGGCCCAAGTTTCTTGTCCAGCACGATGGAATGTGTTCCAGCCTGCCATGGCTTTGTGTCAGGAGCTCGGCCCACATTGGCTGGGAGCCCAGTCACCCCAGTGTCGTCTGTCAGGCCCATGCTGTGCCTCAGCCAGGGGGAGGGATTCAAATTGTCCCCATGTTACAGACAAGTAAGCGGAGCTTAGAGTAAAGGGAAGTCAGAAGAAAAAGTGAAACTTGAGGTCAAAGAAAGTGTTTTAATACACAGTATTAATCTGTCTTTAGACCAATGCTACCATAAGATGCGATTTTTGTTTTGTTTTGTTTTTTGGAGGCAGGGCCCTTGAATAATGTGGGCCTGAAGCAGGGAGACCAGAGGTACTACAGCTCCCCTCACCCTTGGGGGCTTCCTGGAACACACTTCTGCCACGACCCGTGGCCACAGCCATCACCCAGCCCAGAAACTAGAGCACTTATGGTTTTGCAGAGTGGACAGAATCTGGACCACCAGCTCCCAGTGAGCAAGGCTTTAGGAATGAACCTGCACTCAGCACTCTGCAGCGGGCCGTTAACCCAGCTCCTTGCTGCCTGCCTCTGCCCCTGGTCGGGGAGAAGCTGAGATGTCACTGACAGACCCTACTGAGGGGAGGCTGTTGACATTCTCCAGGGAGATAAACGTCCTCATGTTTTTATTTTACATGGTTCTGTAGTTCTCTTCATGCTTAAGGGAATCAACTCACTTGACCTTTGACATAGGAATTAAAAGCCCCATTTGAAAAGAGGAAGCCAGGGCCCTGCAGGCTGGGGTCATAGCCCCAGAATGATGGTGTGGGGCCAGAGCCCCTGTGTGCAGCTCCCTCCACACAGCCTGCACACCCTGCTGCCCCGAGGACGGTTCCTACAGTCCCCCTTGCTCCCTTCCCTCAGCCCTCAATGCTTCCTGGCATTCAGTTGCCAGCCCCCCACAGGGAAAATGGTCCCCCCACTGCTCACCAGCCGTCACTGGGGGACACAAGCAGACCCACTGAGGCCTCACTTAGGCAAAGGGAGAGATGGCCCAGCCTGCCAGTGGCCATCATCTGACTCCACCACAGGCCAAAACTGCCAAGGCCATGACTCAGCAGGAAGCAAGAGTCAGGTCACTTAGCTTTGCTGCACCTTGCTTCTAACTGGCAAGTCTGGGATAGAGGGAGGTGCAAATGGGGACGTGAGGCCGAGTAGGCTTTCAAGTGACTTGCCCTGTCTTATCCCAGAAGGAGCCACAATACAGTATTTTCAGCCATTCGTTCACTGTGCTGTCCATAGGTGTTCACTTGGCAACTCCATGTTATTCCACCTTCCTTGCAGGACACATCAGAGCCTTTAATGTGCTGATGTCACTGGACAGTTCTAAGGAGATGTGGAATGCTGCTTTGTCAGAGTTGAGTGAACTTCTGATCCTGAGCATCTCTCAGGCTGGACTTTGAAGGAAGCTTTTTATAAATGCCACCAGGGTGGGGAGAGGGCAGTGCACTAAACTAAACGGTTTTCTGACAGGAGAACTCATGACTCAGAAGCTGAGCGCCAATCTGGGATGCCCTGGCCCGCCCTCACTCCATTGCTGTCCCCAGGAATCACGGGAGCAGCTGGCAGTATCCACAATAATTCCTCTGCCGTGCACGCAGCCACGTCCCCTGGGCAGAGTGTCCTTGCATCCAGTCAGTCCTGGGCGTGCTCGTTTCCCATTTTACAGATGAGAAAACTGGGGCCCAGAGGAAGGAGCAGAAACCAGCACCAGCCTGGCAACCACTGGGGTGGCCAGGAGAGCATATGTCTGGACCGAGCAAGGGCTCAGCCATGACTCCAGGGCACCATGCGTGCCCCGCGCCCTGTGCAGATCCTGGGACTCACTCCCGGGCCTGCCACCCTCAGAGTTCTGGGCTCTGGGCCATTTCTGCGACCTTGGTTCGCATAATGTGTCAATGTGTTCTGGAAGGAAGTAGGCACAGTATCTGAGGGGCCGGGATGGGGACTGTGGGATGATCCTCTGGGGAAAGGCCCTTCTCCAGAGCAGGGGTGCACAGGCTGGGCTGAGAGAAGGACCATCACCCTGTACAGGTAATGGAAACAGGGGCCACCAGGAAACAGCAGGAGTCATGATGTGGTCTGGATGCCCAGCAGGGAGCCCTCAGGACAGGAGCCAGACAAAGGCCCTGAGGCAGGTGAAGCTCAGGGCTCAGGGGCTCAGAGTGCAAGGGGCGGCAGGGGCGGCAAGGGTGGCAGGGGCGGAGCAGCTTTGTGTGAAGGGCAATCGGAACCCAAAGCACAAGCGTCCAAACACCTGCTATTGGCAAGCAGCACACCCACAGGGCTGGGTCTGTGCCCCTCCCCACACCCACAACTGCAGGGTTCCAGCAGGGACAAAGAGCCCACTGCCCTGTGACGGTGCTGTGATACCCTGAGGGGAGGGGGCCCAGCTGCAACCCTCACCTCAAGCAGCCCCAGAGGGCTCACTGGTCACATGCCCACACATGGGAACCATCCCAGAACACACACAGATGCATGTGCACCAAGTAAAAGGCTAGAAAAAGAGACCCCATATTAACTCCAGTCAAAAGAGAGTTGCAGGCATGGCCCTCGCTCCACGGGGAGACGGGGAGGAGCCGGGCGGGAGGGGGTGCCACTCTGCTCAGATCACTGTGGGGCTTGGATTTGGGGGGGCCACAGGGGGTAGGGCTCAGACATGGGGGCACACAGGAGCCAAGGCCCCTCAGGCAGCTGCAAGAACTCCCAGTGCCACCCCCGTGAAATGTTCCTCGGAGGACAGAGCCAGCCGACTTCACCAGGGTTGGGAGCAGAGCCATCGTTTAAATGTCCATGTCCTTGACACCCAACCTGGGTGGTTTTGCTCTTCGCATTAAAGATGCCTGAAGTAACTGGTTTGTTTCCTTTTATTTTCCCGCAGGCTTTTTCAGAAGTGCCTTTTTTTTTTTTTTTTTTTAAACAAATCCATAGGGCTCTCCTTGCCTTGATTCTGTTCCGCCATCAGCTTTGATAAGCTTGCCCGGTCTGCCTGCCTCACAAACGTGCTTGCCATTGTGAATTTTCCTCATCTCTGTAAATAGCTTGTCTGTGCTTCTCCCTAAGGACATCTTACTTTCTCCCCTGTGAGCAACAAATTGTTTACCATGGTGGGGACAAAGGCTGGCGTGGGTATATCAGGGAGAGTTACCCGGCAGCAAGAAAGACATTTTCTAAGGAGAAGAGGGTCATTTCTTCAGAAAGATGCAAGGACTCTGGGGTGCCTGAGTGGCTCAGTGGGTTAAAGCCCCTGCCTTCAGCTCAGGTCATGATCTCAGGGTCCTGGGATCGAGCCCCGCATCAGGATCACTGCTCAGCAGGGAGTCTGCTTCCCCATCTCTCTCTGCCTGCCTCTCTGCCTACTTGTGTTCTGTCAAATAAATAAATAAAATCTTAAAAAAAAAAAAAAAAAAAAGGATGGAAGGACCCTAACAGCCGAGTTCAAAAATACGTGAAGAAGCCAAGAGAACTAAGGGGAGGAAGAGGCAGACCCACAACTACATGTGGAGGTTTCAACTCTCCTCTCAGCCCGTAGACAGTGGCTCACAGAGCGAGGAAATCTGGAAACTCAGGAAGGACGCCTCGCATGTGAACACCACTATCCACCAGTTCCAGCCCATCCACAGTGGAATGCATTCTGCAGCACGCCTGGAACATTCTCCACGAGCAGCTGCGTGCCCGGTTACCATCTGCTGAACACACCTGCAAGGACAGAAATCCTACAGAGCATATCCCATGACTACAACAGAATTAAACAAGAAGTCAGTAACAGAAATAAAGTAAAAAATACACAAAAGGTTGGGGCGCCTGGGTGGCTCAGTGGGTTAAGCCTCTGCCTTGGGCTCAGGTCATGATCTCAGGGTCCTGGGATGGAGCCCCACATCAGGCTCTGTGCTCAGCGGGGAGCCTCCTCCCTCCCACCCCCGCCTGCCTCTCTGCCTACTTGTGATCTCTCTCTGTGTCAAATAAATAAAATCTTTAAAAACAATACACAAGAGGGGAGGAGTCAAGATGACGGAGAAGTAGCAGGCTGAGACTACAACTCAGGTAGCGGGAGATCAGCTAGATAGCTTATCTAAAGATTGCAAACACCTACAAATCCAACGGGAGATCGAAGAGAAGAAGAACAGCAATTCTATAAACAGAAAATCAACCACTTTCTGAAAGGTAGGACTGGCGGAGAAGTGAATCCAAAGCGACGGGAAGATAGACCGTGGGGGGAGGGGCCGGCTCCCGGCAAGCGGCGGAGCAACGGAGCACAAAATCAGGACTTTTAAAAGTCTGTTCCGCTGAGGGACATCGCTCCAGAGGCTTAACCGGGGTGAAGCCCACACGGGGTCAGCATGGCCTCAGGTCCCGCAGGGTCACAGAAGGATCGGGGGTGTGTGAGTGTCACAGAGCTTACAGGTATTAGAACGGGAAAGCCGGCTACACAGACAGAGCCGAGGAGTGAGCTCTAAGCTCGGGGTTACCTTGAACTGGTCACAGGATCGGTAAGCTCGGAGCACGGCCAGAGGCCAGGGTGACGGGAATAACTGGGCGCTATTCTCTGAGGGCGCACTGAGGAGTGGGGCCCCGGGCTCTCGGCTCCTCCGGGCCGGAGACTGGGAGGCCGCCATCTTCATTCCCGTCCTCCGGAACTCTACGGAAAATGCTCAGGGAACAAAAGCTACCGAGAGCAAACCCTAGCGGATTACTCAGCCCGGCCCCTGGTGAGGGCCGTGCAACTCCGCCTGGGGCAAGACACTTGAGAATCACTACAACAGGCCCCTCCCCC